>NC_081841.1:97660409-97996168 GCF_963259705.1 Myotis daubentonii | reverse complement strand
TAGGTCAGATGGACCTAACTAATATTTACAAAACATTTCACATTTTCATATACACTTTTCTCAAGTGCACCTTGAACATTTTCAAAGATAGACCACATGTTAGGGCACAAAACAAGTCTATACAAATTCAAGAAAATTGATATAATACCAAGCATCTTCTCAGAACACAATGGAAAAAAGTTAGAAATCAACTACAATAAAAAAAATTCAAAAACACTCAAATACATGGAGGCTAAATAGCATGTTATTAAACAATGAATGGGTTACCAATGAGATCAAGCAAGAAATTAAAAACTTCCTGGAAACAAATGAAAATGAACACACAACCACGCAAAACCTATGGGACACGGGGAAAGCAGTGAGAGGGAAGTTTATAGCACTGCAGGTCTGCCTCAAGAAACAAGAAAAAGGACCAATAAACTCTCTAACCCTACAACTAAATGAATTAGGAAGAGAACAGAAAGAAAAGCCCAGAAGAAGTAGAAGGAAGGAAATAATAAAAATCAGAGTGGAAATAAATGACATAGAAAAAAAAAGGGCACAAAAGATGAATACATCCAAGAGCTTATTCTTTGAAAACATAAAATTGATGAACTCCTAGCCAGACTCAACAAAAAACAAAGAGAGAGGACCCAAATAAATAAAATCAGAAATGAAAGAGGCGATATAACAAACACCACAGAAATACAAAGGATTGCAAGCAAATACTATGAACAATTATATGCCAACAAACTGGACAACCTGGGTGAAATGGACAAATTCCTAGAAACATACAACCTTCCAAAAGTCAATCAGGAAAAATCAGAAAAACCTGAGTAGGCCAATAACAACTGATGAAATTGAAGCAGTAATTTAAAAACTTCCAGCAAACAAAAGTCTTGGACCAGTTGAATTTTAGCAAACATTCAAAGAAAAACTAATACTTGTCCTCCTCAAACTATTCCAAAAAGTTACGAGGAAGGAACACTTCCAGGCTCTTTTTAAGAAGCCAGCATTATGCTAATTCCAAAACCAGTTAAAGACACTACAAAGAAAGAAAATTACAAGCCAATTATCTCTGATGAACACAGATGCTAAAATCCTCAACAAAATATTAGCAAATAGAATCCATCAATATGTTAAAAAGATCAGACACCATGATCAAGTGGGATTTATTCTGGGGAGGCAAGGCTGGTACAATATTCGCAAATCAATAAATGCAATACATCACATAAACAAATTGAAAGATAAAAACCACATCATCATATCAATAGATACAGAAAAGGCATTCAAAAATCAGATCTTTTCTAATATCCCTTCTTTGCTTAATGAACTTTAAAATTAAAAAAAAACTCCTTGATACATGTTCTTTTTCATATGTGCTGAATTTAGTGATTTGAAAGTTAAAGTCTAGGGTAGCTGCAGAGAGAAAAATAAAATCAATATCAAATTTCAGAAATATATGAGAATTTTCAGAGTTGGTTCAAACTACCTATTATGGGCTCTAACATGAGAATGTTGCTTTGGAAAAAGTGACTCTTGTCAAGTGTCATCGAATTAACATAAGAAAAAAAAGTAAATACTAATAAGTAGGTATATTACATACATATAATCATCCCAAATTCAAAGGCAAGTTAGCTTATATAGTGTTACATTTTAAGATGAGACTGACACATTTGAGCAGTTGTCCCAGTAACTTATGAGGTAATCACTGAAATTCAGTTACTCCCATAATAGCTAAAAACAAATATAAAAACCATTCAAGAATGACCACAAATACAGTCTTTATTCTCTACGGTTCCAGAGACCAATCACAAGCCCATCTGTGTGAGACCTACTTAATAAGAACATTATTTAAGAGGGGTACAAAGAGAAGGATGGATTGCCGAGAGGAAAAAGTCATTTATTAGAATGTGACAAGCTTTTAAATGTTTGCATTATCATTAACCAACTGCCTGGTTCTGTTTCCCACCCTGCAGACTCCATTCAAAGCTATCAGAGGAGCAAAACTGGAAAGCAGGCTCATGTCTAAAACACTCACACCCTCTTCTGACCCTTTTGGAGTACTGCATGCACACCTGTTACTGAAGTAGAAAACGCTAATAAAACTATAAATTAATAACAATGCAAGTAACATTTTCTACATAATTTTATATTCAAAATTCCCTTAATAAACCTAAATGTAGCTTAATAAAAATGTGAAAGACCAAATCTTCTATATAAAATTTATGCCCATGAAAAGAAAACCAACTATGTTCTCTTAACATTTTAAAAGTTTATGTATTTGCTAATTTTTATGATAAAAATTACGGTAACATTACTTTGTGTGCCAGACACTGGGTATGAATAAACTAGTTCAATCCTAGCAACAACCTTATGAGGCAGGCATCACCTTACAAATAAGTAAAGTGAGGCACAATGAAGGTAAACAGCATGCCCAGGATCATGCACCTGGCTGGTAAGGCTAAATTCAAACTCAATTAACTGTGATGCTTACTAACTGTGAGACTTATTTATACCCAAAATATCCCTCTGAGTTAAAATGAAGTTGATATAATAAAATGAAACATAATTTAAGTAGAGAAAAAATTTAAGTTATAAGGAAAATAAGTCATCCAAATCTCTAATTTTCAACAAAGTCCCAAATGGTACAAAAATATTATATGAAATAGTTTTGGTCATTTTCACATTCCATCTCCCTTGAAGATTCTGATCTAGGTATCTGTGATATAGCTTTTATGCATTCTTTTTACTCCCCATTCCTTTTTTCCATCAAACTATGCCCTTATTTATCTATGATCTGGTTCTTTAAAAGAAAAGAAAAAATCTAGTCCATACTGTATGCTTTATTTTTCTTCTATAAAGCAGAACTACTTACCTATTCCTATCTAAATTACCTACTTCATTGAAATATTTCCAGTGCCTGGCTGGTGTGGCTCATATTTGAGTGTCAGCCTATGAACCAGGAGGTTATAGTTTGATTCCCAGTCAGGGCACATGCCCAGGCTGCAGGCTCAATCCCAAGTAGGGAGTGTGCAGGAGACAGCCTATCAGTGATTCTTTCTCATCAATGTTTCTATCTCTCTCTCTCCCTCTCCCTCTCCCTTCCTCTCTGAAATCAATAAAAATATATTTTTAAAAAGATATTTGAATTAAGACAGTAAATCCAAATAGCATTACCAATTTCTTCTCATTGCAAGCATGATATTCTCATCTGCCTAGAAATAGAGTATCCCTACTTGAAATCAGGGCTGACAGACTAATCTAAGATTTCTAAAAATACTAACAAACAGGATATGAAGGCACAGTGTCTAATGATCTGTAGTTCAAAAACAAGATCTATCTAGAACATCTGTAAATTCAGTTTGCCAATTTAAAGCTATTTATAATATAAAAAATTAAGAACACTTAATAATCCAAGCATGGGGTAACCAAACTCACTGCCATTCATGACCAGAAGATTCATCATGGTAAAGAACAAAACCTTCATTTAGATTTCTATTTTATAACTATGTTTTCATTTCACAATGCTAATTTAAAGTACACTTAGAGAAATCCAAAGTATTAAAAACATATAAACTGTACCAGTTTTAATTTGTTAGATCCAAAAACAAAATGGTTATATTTTAGTATAATAATTGATCATATTGCTAAAGAATCCATCATAACATTATGCTTATCTCCCAAATCTAAGCTATATAACAAAAAGAGCACAGGTAATATATATGAAAAGATGCCAAGGAATCAAGTCCCTGCAAATCCCAAAACCATTTTTACCTCTGTCTGCAGGATGGCAGCCCTTTGTTCCTTAGCAGTCAAGGACTCCTTCAGCACTTCAATGTGTTGCTTACTGTCCGAGAACTGGTTCGTAAGTGTTTCTAGCTTTGTCTGTAGAGCTAAGAGTTCTGTGTCCTTTCTGGAGAGCTCCTGCTTCACCTGACCAATCTATAGAAAAAAGCAAAATGCTGTAAGGAAAAAAGAAATAAAAAACCCACCTCTGATCTGGATCTTTGACAAATCTAAGTCACAAGATATGAAACTAAAAGCAGCATTAATCATTAATTTTATGAGAGAACATAATTCATCTCTTTGCATCATCCAATCTTAGATATTCACAAAGCTTATTTGACTAATAGGGAAATTTCCAGTTTTATTTATTGTGTCTCTTAAACATTTTTTTAAATCCCTTAGAAAAGGAATGAAAAGAGAAAAATTCCAATTCAATTAGAATACTATGACACATTAATAAGAATATGAACTACACTTTTTTCATTTCGTGAAGTCAGGCCTTTTCAGAACATAAATCAGAATTAGTGTAGATGTAATTCAGAAAGGAAAAAACACTTCCTAGTATTGCTATTTAAATTTAAAATCAAAAGCTGACTGTGCTATATTTTTTAAGATTTTTCTCATTCTCAAAAGTTTACATAAAATCTTTATCTTAAAATCCACTTTGTATTATAAGACATTATAAATGTGTGCTTTTAAATATTTATAATTTTGATGAGTTGGGAGTATTGACCTAAAAAAAGATTTCACCTACAAAATTATATTACCTGTAACATGCCATTCTAACTAAATGAAGATGACCTAAACAGAGAATGAATAACTCTTTCTGTAAGAATCTATATCATGTGTAATGTGACAGAGTAATTAATCCATAAATCAATAGGATTATATTTTCCTATAAATTTCTTTCATCTCAACTTAGAAATATTTATTTCTAACACCTCCTTTTTTAAATAGTCTTTTATTCTAAATGTAAGTCAAAGTAATAGAAATTAAATCTGCTTTTACATTATGTCTACTGCTTAGGAAGGTAACTGTGCACTGAAAGACAGATTAATTATTGGAAGTAGAAATATGGCAAGAGGTCAATAATTTCAGTATCACTGATGAAAGGAAAAGTACTTTTTATTTTTCTAAAGAAAATATACGTAAAATATTTTATTGTAATAACCTTAGATATAATGGGCAAATCTTTTCAGAACAATTTTCCATGAAGAAATATAAAATAAATTTTACTTTAATTAAAATTAGACTTTTTAAAAGCCCTAAGAATAAATTTCAAGAAGAAGACAAGCATTTTTCCCATATGCATGAACTCTCCATTTACAGATATAGTTATTCATTCAACAAATATTTGTGTACTTATTGCATGCAAAGTACTTGAGGAGACTAAGGACATCAGTGGAAGATAATTATAAATAGCATCTATTTTCATCCTGTAATATATAGGAGTTATCACATACTGGAATGGTACAGCCTTTCATGATATCCATTTACCAACAAACATCAAACATTAGTATTATCCTATCGCTAACATACAGAATGCACTAAAAACATATTTGCTGTATGAATGAATATTCAGAAGAAATGTTCAAAGTGTTATCACTTCCTCAGCTAAAGAACTATGGCTTAAAGATTACTCAAATTTCCAGCTAACTCTAATCATGTGATCAAAAATAAATATAAAATCTCAGTTTCCTATCATCTGCATTATGAATTTTCAAATAATGTTATATTGATCATAAAGACTGAGAAAATAAAGAAAATATTCTAAATAGAAAGCAGAGTTTAAAAGCACAAATTGTGTTTAAAAGTTAGGAGTACAAGCCTTGGTTTCCTAATCAGTAATAAGGAGAAAGTGAACCAGTGCCACTATGTTGTTTAGAGATTAAATAAAATAATGTATGGAAAGTGATTAGCTTGTTGTTTGAAACAAAAATAAATTACTTAATAGTAGTTGAGAAAAAAAGAGGGAAGTTATGGAGTATCTTCTCTAGACAATACATGGTTACCACAAACCAAATTAGACCCTTTCAGATAGAATGTTTCACTTCTCGCCCTGTACTAGAAAGTGGTCCATAAACAGCAAACATACCAAATTAGCATAAGGTTTTTTTTAATGCTGCATTCTAGTCTTATCCCACAATTGATTTCAGAGTAGTTTTTTCTGACACTTGTGTGACAAATGTGTGCACAGCCTAGTATAAGGTGGTACAGTGAAGAGCTTATCAGCACAGGTTCTGGAACCAGATTACTTATGTAAAAATCAAACTCTGACTCTTACTGGCTGTTTCCTAAGCACCACTCTGTTACCTCAGTGTCCTCATCTATAAATTGAGGTTGATAATATACCTATTTAATAGGTTATAAAATGCTTATAATAAGTGCTCAAGTGTTAGCTATTTTATTATATTTTGAAATGAATTTTAAGTTCTTTAAGAAAGAAAACTGAATTTGATTTAAAGACTTTAATTATCTAATTTACTAGGTAAGTCTAAATAACTCTAATCACTTTTTATACATCTTTTTTTATTTATTTTTTTATTTCCAATTAACATTTTATACTCAATTTTTAACATTTCACACATTGTTTCTGCTCAACCAATTTCAGGACTTGGTGAAAAAGTTGAGTGGTCGGCTGGGTAATAGGATAACACAAGGGAAGCCTTTTTTCCAAGGCTGGCATGTGAATAAAGTACCTATGCCGCCATCTTGCTTATACAGCTATTTTATAGAAAGGAACATTTTTTTGCAAAACCACCAAATGGAAACTTAAAGATGTCTACATATGAAGATAAAGCACTTTACTCAAGAATTTCAAATTCAAATAAATACTAGGTGATGGACCTAGAACATCTGTATATACCTAAGAAGAAAAAGAAACTACCATTTATGTAAACCAACAAGTCTCTAATAACAGGAAAGGAGTTGAGAATAAACAAGCTTTGAAGTACCATCCATACAGTGACAAAAGGAACAATAAAGAACCAGGTATAGGGCTTCCAGAACATGTGAGAGCTCACTGCACACAAGTGACATATGGTTCAAGCTGCTGAACAGGAGTTGGTTAAAGAGCAGAGCAGGCTGGTTAGTGCCAGTACTGGGCAAAGCTGCCAACCATAGGAAATGAAAAGTGTAAGCCACCCAGAAGCCAGAGCTAGCAGGGTCCCACTGTGGGATCACTGCACACAAGAGGGTAAATCTTACGGCAAAGACCTCAGCCTGAAGACCAGCCGCTCTCTTTTTCAGCTCCTCCCCTTGAGCCTCTTTCGAACTTAGTTCCTCCTTCAGTTGTTCTACCTGTCACGACATTATTATTCTTTTTTATTTATGTGTCAACTTGGATCTTATCTGCTTTTGAGCCAGAGCAGTAACTGGAAGTAACAATAACATATATTGGTAACCCAATCAAATCTGTTTCCCTAATTCCCTCTTCAAAGGACCCTAGATGGTTTCTCTATTTTCACAGACTTTTTAAAATTAACTGGGATGTGCTAATCAGCAAATGAGAACCAAACCTTATATTGCTGAATATTTTTTCTCAAATTCGGACAAAAAATGAAAACTAAAAGAAAGTTTGAATATGTGAATTTTAAGTTTCAAATTAACATGAAATTGGCAGTAGTCATGTCATTAACAACAGATTCTTAAAATAATAGTGGAATATTCTAGAGATTTATATGCCAGGTATGGGTACCACAGTAAGAAGTCAGAAACAGGAGGAATAGTTTTAATTGTCTCACTCCCTTACAATTTTCACTTCTGAGAAATTGGGGAATAATATAATTGGGATATGGCAGGAGGAAGGGGGATACTTATTTTCTAGGTAATCTATATGTATAAAAGGCTAAGTGACCAACCGTACCTCCATCCAACCATCCAACCAACCAGCCAGTACATATGATGCACAACATTGACTCACGCATGCATGATACATATAAAGCTCTCACTGGCGCCAATCGCACGCAACCAATTAGCTAGTACATATGACAGGCACTGGCAATCCTATCTAATAAAAGGTTAATGTGCAAATCGACCAAATGGCAGAATGACCGACTGCTATGATGTGCACTGACCACCAGGGGAAGGCGCTCAATACAGGAGCTACCCCCTGGTGGTCAGTGCACTCCCACAGGGGAGCACTGCTCAGCCAGAAGCTGGGCTCACGGCTGGTGAGCACAGCGGCTGTGGCGGGAGCCTCTCCTGCCTCCGCGGCAGCACTAAGGATGTTGGACTGCTGGCTTAGGCGCACTGCCCCATCCCCCCCTAAAGGGCTCCCAGACTGCAAGGGCACAGGCTGGGCTGAGGGATCCCCCCCCCCAAAGTGCACAAATTTCGTGCACCAGGCCTCTAGTTTAAAAACAAACATTTACTGCACAAATCTTTCTTTCAAATAATTTCCTTTCAATGTGCATGAATCCGTGCATGGGGCCACTAGTATTTTATAATTACAAGTATGATTTTTAATTAAACCACAACAAACCTGTAAACTGACAATTATAATAAACTAAATACTCCAATGTGCCTAAATAGTTTATAGAATCTAAATGGCTTTAGATCTAAGGAAGGAATATTGTGTGAATTTATAAGTATAGAGAGACATGTGATACTTATCTTACTTCACATATACCTGAAACACACATGGGAAAAAATAAACCTGATACAAATGATCTTCTCCAAGGGACAGAGCAAATGGTTTTTCTTTATGGAACTATATTTGAAGAAAAAACATGATTTTATTTCAGCCATATCTGGATGGGGGCTGGGGATATATTGGGTTCAGCTTCTTAGGGTTTTGACTTTTAAAATACTTCACAAGAGGCAGAGAACTAAATGCCTCACATAGTGAGAAAACCTCAACTGGATGTAATTCTACTAAATCATCTCAGCAATACTGATAGACATGAAATGTTAAACTATAATACTACATACTTTGCCTCATACAGGTAATTTTAAGTGAAAACTTGAAACAACTATAGAACATCTATAATTCTGAGTTTAATTCTGGGCAATTTCCACTTGAAAGAATTATTTTACAGGTATTCTTCCCTGAAGTTTGATAAAACAGTATGAAGTGCTACATCATCAGTAAGGGCGTAGGAATAAGCATCAATTCTCAACCCCCTTTTTAAAATTACGATATCTCATACCATTACCTTATTTTTCATGAATTTAGAATGACTCCGATAGACCTCCATTTGCTTCATTTCTTCCTCCCGTTCTTCAGTACTCAGAGCCCCATTTGATTTCAGCATCTGAATTTCCTCTTCCAAGTCTCGAAGCCCACGCTCCATAGAGGAAATTTTTGAATCCTGAGGACAATGGAAGATTTACACATTAAAGTAGTCATGAGAAATCAGAGAAGTCAAACAACCCAGTCTTAGAGGTGTTAAATTTAATTAAAATAAATATGCAAGGAAATTGCTATCTAGCAATTGATACCTTACTGCTAAAATATATCCTTATGGTAATTTGAATGGAAAGAGGAAAACTCATCTGTAATATGATTTTTCCTTTATCTCTTCCTCTCATCTGCACCCTTTCAATTAAAGTTAAGAGAATTAACTAAAGAAATGAAAAACTCGTTAAAGTTTTTTGTACTTTATGGTCAATAGATATGTAGTGAAAACTTTTGTAATGTTAACAATAAAACCTTTTCCAGATATAATATCTTATCCTATTACTTGTGACTCCTAAAGGGTTTATTTCTGCCCACAAAATAAGGGGGGCATGTGTAACAGGGTTTCAAAGATTTATACAATGATGTGTGTAACTATATTTATAACTAGAGGCCCGGTGCATGAAAATTCATGCACTGGAGGAGGAGTCCCTCACCCCAGCCTGCCCCCTCTCACAGTCCGGGAGGCAACCTAGCGATCAAAGGAAGGTGACACCCCATCACACCTCTGCTGCTGCCACTGCTGGCAGCGCAAGCCTTGGCCTGCCCTGGTTACCTGAGCCTCAGGTGGCCCTGAGTGGCTGGGCAGCCACCATCCGAGGCTTGTCTGCACCTTGGGCTGGCCCTGGGCAGCTGAGGGGACTGGGGGACTCCAGAGGCAGGCACGCGGAGCGTCTGGGCCCGCCTGGGGGCAGGCCCGGCCTTGCCACGTGCCTGCCACCCTGGTGGGGCTGAGGGGACTGAGCACCGCCATCTTGTGCCTGTGGGAGCCGCCATCTTTGAGGGCAGGGTAGTCAATTAGCATATTCGCTCCTTATTGGCTGTGGGAGCTGCCATCTTTGAGGGCGGGGAAGTCAATTAGCATATTCCCTCCTTACTGGCTGTGGGTGCCATCATCTTTGAGGGTGGGGCAGTCAATTAGCATATTCCCTCCTTATTGGCTGTGGGAGCTGCCATCTTTGAAGGCGGGGCAGTCAATTAGCATATTCCCTCCTTACTGGCTGTGGGCGCCATCATCTTTGAGGGTGGGGTAGTCAATTAGCATATTCCCTCCTTATTGGCTGTAGGCACCACCATCTTTGCAACAGCATGATGGTCAATTAGCATATTCCCTCTTTATTAGATAGGATTAGATAGGATAATTATGATTTTATAACATACCACCGCAGAAAAGCAAAGAGATAAATAATTACATTAACAGTTACAGTTGCCCTAGCCAACTTGGCTTAGTGGATAGAGCATCAGCCTGCGGACTGAGGGGTCCCAGGTTAGATTCTGGCCAAGGGCACATGCCTTGGTTGCGGGCTTGATCCCCAGTGGGGGGCATGCAGGAGGCAGCTGATCAGTGATTCTCTCTAAACATTGATGTTTCCATCTCTCTCTCCTTCTCCCTTACTCTCTGAAATCAATAAAGAAATATATTTTAAAAAAACAGTTACAGTTTCTCATACTCATAATCTTTTTCTTATACTGCTGCATACATATGAAATATTTCATAAAATTTTTTAAAAACCACTGTCTTTGTAAACCATGACCACCACAAATATCACCTCCTAGTAGAATATCATTCCATATTCAATGTCTTGGTTTTGTTTGTGACTGTATCTAGTGATTACTTTAAATGTCATTAATTACAGAAAGACCACTTTATATGTTGTCAATTACAGAAAAACTACACAAAACAGATATATTTATATCAATAGTTACATATGTTTATTCATCTAAGACAGGGGTGGGAAACCTCTTTCCTGTCAGGGGCCATTTGGATATTTATAACATTATTTGTGGGCCATACAAAACTATCAACTTAAAAATTAGCCTGCTATATTTGGTCAAGTATTTCATTAATTCACCCCAAATGCCTTTGCAGGGTCAGACCAAATAATTTCACAGGCTTTATGTAGTCTGTGGGCCAGACGTTCCCCATCACTGATCTAAGAAATAAAGATCTTAAAACATATCAATTAAGTGCAGGCTTTATTTTATTTGGGATTTTAGAGAAACCATCCTTTAGAAGGTAATTTTGAGAATGACTTCCTGTTACACTTTAGCTCAAGGATTGCTAGACTGACTCTCCTTGTTAGCATGTAGACAAAAGTTAAAGGATTTATCATGAGACAACTACTACTAGCTATTAGGTTCAGGGGAGTGGAGAAGCATGTATTCCTCTGTCTTACATTACATACCCTTTAAAATTATCACAACAAAAAAAATTTTTTTACAAATCTATTCAAATTAAACTTACATTTGATTCTAAATAAAATATATTAGTGAGTACAATCAGAGATATTCTAAACCTAAGCCAGGATTTTACTTATTTAAAATTATTGGACCTTAGGCTACTACTTCAATTGCACTATCTGAAAATTCACTTTTGAGATGACTATAAATCTTCCTGGAAATATTAGGATGTAGTACCTCAAGAATGACTAAAATACTAGGCATATGCATGTGATTAATCCACAAATGAAAGAAAGTGAAATGTGGTTCACCTCGGACATTAGCCTGGGTGGCAATGAAAGAAGGCCAGGGGAAGGAGGGCGTGTATTTCTAGCACTGTTGGTACTCCACACAAGGCAAATAGCCTTCAACTAAGAACTCCAGCTCTGCACATCATACAGACAGATTCCACCTCTACAAAACCCTACAAAAGGAGCTTGCCAAGGAACATTACCCATCTTCTCCCCTAATTCCAACACAGATAGGCAAATCAGCACCCACACTACCACATCATGCAGAATAAAAGCTTCTCCCTAGAAGGGACCACAATTGCAGCTCTGAAAGCCATGTGGCAGGCGCAGACTGCACAGAAAATGAACCTGCCTGGCTACTCTCTGAAATCAGGCCAGAAAATTAATGCACGATATGTTCAACTAGTTCCAGCACCAACTCAACTAGTACTCAGGCTGGGTTAATTCAAGGATAGTTCTTCCAATGAGGTTTCTTACTCCTAGAATCTATATATATATATATAAAAGCCTAAGCAACCGATCGACCGTTCGACTGGCTGACCGGTAGCTATGATGTGCAATGACCACCAGGGGGCAGACGCTTAACACAGGAGCTGCTGAGCTGCGGTGACTTGGCAGCTGCAGTTCTCCAGGGTGTGTCACCCAAGAACTGACCTCTTGCAATTCGGCATCCCTCGGGGGATATTGGAGGGCCAGTTTCGGCCAGATCCCCGCAGACCAGGCCAAGGGACTGAGCACCGGGCCTCTAGTATATAATAATTAAGTAAATAAATTCCTTATCATCTTACTGGTCTGTATTTCTCCAGCCCTAGGTCTTCCATCATTAACCAACGAATCCCACTAAGCCTACTGAAATCCTGTTCCTCATTAAATTTCCATTTCCTCAACTTTTTTTCAATTCCCAATTCCAAGAATACATGGTTTTCCCAAAGAATATAACTTTCCAGAACTCTCTCCAGCACCACAAAGGAGCAAGGAAAATGTGTGGGCACCCTAGTTTCTCAAAGCCATTCCCCTTTATCTAAAGCTCATATTTAAAGCTCCATTTCACACTACCTTCCTCACTGCAGCCATCCAGGGACTTCCCAGTCACTCCTGCCTTTTTTTTTTAAAATCTCTCTCAAGGATATGTTTTTATTGATTTTATTTTCTATTTCTTAAATCATCACCTGAGGATATTTTTCTATTGGTTTTTAGAGAGAGTGGAAGGGTAAGAGTAGGGGAAGACAGAGAGAGAAACATCAATGTGACAGAGACACATCAATTGGTTGCCTCCCACACGTGCCCCAACCGGGACCGGGACCAGTGATAGAGCCTTTAACTGCCTGCAACCGAGGTACATGACCTTGACTAGAATCGAATCCAAGACCCTTCAGTCGCTGGCTGACATTCTAACCACTGAGAAAACCTGGCTAGGGCTATTTTTATTTAGTTTAGAGAGGAAGGGAGAGAAAGAGAAACATCGATGTTAAAGAGGAACATCAATAAGTTGCCTCCCATACACACCCCAACTGGGAATCAAACCCACACCTTTTTGGTGTACAGGACAATGCTCCAACCAGCTGAGCAACCCAACCAGGGCCAATCCTGCTCATTTTAAGAAGCCTCTGACACCTGACATTGGCACCAATCTTCCCTTCAAATGCCTCTTGCCACCATCCTAGGATTTCGATGTCTGAATTCTTTGATGTCCTGGATTCCAATGAACTCATCCTCTAGTCCAGTCATTCTCAACCTTCTGGCCCTT
Organism: Myotis daubentonii; assembly: GCF_963259705.1. Lineage (NCBI taxonomy): Eukaryota > Metazoa > Chordata > Mammalia > Chiroptera > Vespertilionidae > Myotis > Myotis daubentonii. Next base: position 97,982,784 of record NC_081841.1, on the reverse strand, counting down.
TAAATACAGTTCCTCATGTTGTGACCCAACCATACAATTATTTTCGTTGCTACTTCATAACTGTAATGTTGCTACTGCTATGAATCGTAATGTAAATATCTGATATGCAGGATGGTCTTAGGCGACCCCTGTGAAAGGGTCATTCGACCGCCAAAGGGGTCGCAACCCATAGGTTGAGAACCGCTGCTCTAGTCCATTTTAGCTATCCAGTTTATAAGTACTACACTCTGGATCCTACCTACCCAGGACTCTCTTCCCAGGCCTATCACACCATGACTCTCATTATCTTCTGTTCTTCAACCTCACAGAGATCTCCACATCCCTAACTTTTACATTTTCTCCCAACCTGGCAGTCCATTCTAAATTCTCTTCCTTCCCATCCAGGCTACATTCCTGGACTCATCATCCAAATTACTCTTTCACCATCACTCACAATTTGCACACCAATAATATTGCTATATCTCTCCAGCAAAACTCTAACCCTAGGGCCACACAGTAATTCTTCCATGCCCCTCCACTGCTATAGGAAAAAAAAGAAAAAAAAATAGAGAAAAAGGGATGAAGAAGCATGAGAGGGATGAGTTGTAGAGAGGAAAAAGATCAAAGGAAAAAGGTAGGAGAAGGGAGGAGGAAAGGGGTAAGAGGGAGAAGAAAAAGAAGGGGGAGAAAGGAGAAGGAGGACAATTACATCACCTTGAAGATGATTGTTGGGTTCTTTGTCTATCAATTATCTTTCTTTCCCATTTTCCCCAAAGACTCTTCTAGATCTTCATAATTCTCTCTACCTCATGCCACACTCTCAGCAACTTAACTATTTCAGTTGTGATTTCAGCATAATGTCCAACTGAGTCACCAGAATCTCAGAATCTCCTGTCTTGAAGCAGAATGGCTAAAGATTAACGGGATTTAAAATAGATCCACTAACAATTAATACCATTATACTTCCCCAGTTTGTCAAAATGTAAGTAAAATAATTTTGTGAATGTAGTACATTCGTGCGTTTTAGTCTTAGGTTTTAACAGGGATCAGGAAATAACATGTATAAATAAACCCGTGGGAAATGTGAACATTCATTTAAACCTTTCTAAAGGTTCTTTACAAGATTATGTTCAGGACTACTAATTGTCTAACTATAAAAAATCCAGAATCTACTAATTTGGAATTGGTAAATCCTTTCCCCATTGAGAATAAAGATGTACACAATATAAACAAAGTTTTAAGAAGAAATCATACAAATTAAGAGAACACTTCTTATAACTGTATTTGAGAAGCATCTATTTATAGAAAACTATTTATGTACCAAAAACTAAATACTCTTTTCATATCAACAAATAATAAATGAAGGTCCACAATGCAAAATATAGTGTCAACATTTATTTAAAGGTATATAAATATGTATAAATATAGATATATAAACATATATAGGTATATAAACTATAGATAGATAGATAGATAGATAGATAGATAGATAGATAGATAGATAGACAGACAAACAGACAGACACTGAGTGGCCAGATTATTATGACCACCCCATCAGTACTTTGTTGAGCCACCTTTTGCCCCATCATATTTCGTTGGGCCACCTTTTAACTTCAATACTGCAGCGATTCTTCTGGGCATTGACGCCACAAGATGCTGAAAGGTGATGCGAGGAATCTGACACCATGCCTGATGAATAGCACTGTTCAGTTCTGTGAGATTTGATGGTTGTGGAACCAGCTGCCTGTTGGCTCTTTTAACTTCATCCCACAAATGCTCAATTGGATTGAGATCTGGTGATTGTGGGGGCCACCTAAGCAAGGTAAAGTCTCCCTCATGTTCCTGAAACCACTCCTGCACAATACGAGCACCATGGCATGGCGCACTGTCTTGATGGAAGAAGCCATCTCCATTGGGATACGCCATCAACATGATAGGATGAACTTAATCAGCAACAATACTTAGGTATGTTGTGCTATTCAGACGTTGATCCACACGGATTAAAGGGCCCAAATCATGCCAGGAAACATGCCCCAAACCATAACACTGCCCCCACCAGCTTGAAGTGTTGTATTCATGCATGTGGGGTGCATGCTTTCATGCTGTTTCCGCCAAATTCTCACTCTGCCATCTGCATGATGCAACTGGAAATGTGATTCATGGGACCACATGACTTTTTTCCAATGCTCAACTGTCCAATCCTTGTGTTCCAGCGCAAATTGGAGACGTTTTATCTTGGTAACTGCAGACAGCAAAGGTGTTCGAACAGGCCTTCGGCTGTTTTGCTGATACTCGCTCCATGGCTCCGAGCACCAATGATCATCCCATGTTCAAAGGCTGTTAAATCGTGTTGTTTACCCATATCTTCAGGAAAAAACCACTTCTACTGTCGTGATAAACAACCTGCTTCCCTATTTATAATGGTCTGGCCCTCTAGCAACTTCAGTGTGAAATTATTGGTAATTTGCCTACAAATGTCAGGTGGTCATAATAATCTGGCCACTCAGTGTATATCTATATCTATATCTATATCTATCTATCTATCTATCTATCTATCTATCTATCTATATATATGATTTCAGAGAGGAAGGGAAAGGGAGAGAGAGATAGGAATACCAATGATGAGAGAGAATCATCCATGAGTTGCCTCCTGCATGCCCCCTACCGGGGATCGAGTCTGCAACGTGGGCATGTGCCCTGACTGGGAATAGAACCATGACCTCCTGGTTCATAGGTCAATGCTCAGCCACTGAGCCATACCAGCCAGTGTCAAACTTTTTAAGAGATATGAAAAAGTTAGAGAAAGAGAGAAAATTACCCTATCCATAGAAATCTTTTAGCTTTATTATAAAATAACATGTTAATAAAAATAATAATAGCAGCAGCAGCTTACAGTAACTGAATGTTTACTATGAGCCAGTTCCTCTTCAAAATGTTTCACTCTTTGAACTAATTAAACCTCAAAATAACCTACAGGATGGGTACTATTTCTATCACCATCCTATACAATAGCAGTAATATGCAAATGGACCGCCATGCCATTGCACAAGATGGCCGGTAGGGGAGGGTAGTTGGGGGGGACCAGGCCTGCAGGGGAGGGCAATTGGAGGCGATCAGGCCGGCAGAGGAGCAGTTAGGCGTTAATCAGGCTGGCAGGCAGAAGCGGTTAAGGGCAATCGGGCAGGCAGGCAGGCAAGTGGTTGGGAGCCAGCAGTCCCGGATTGTGAAAGGGTGCAGGCTGGGCTGAGGGACACACACCCCCAGGGCACACATTTCGTGCACTGGGCCTCTAGTTTATTAATAAAGAAATTGAAGTATAGAGAGGTTCTGTAACTTGCTCTGTGTCACACAGTCAAGGAAAGCCAGATTTTGAGTCCAGGGAATTTATCTCAGAAGGCAAGCTCTTCATTGCCAACTGCCATACCATACAGCCTAAAGATTTCAACCTACTGTTAATTTAAAGCAGAGGTTTTCAAAGTATGGCCACGAAACCTTGAGGGTGTCCTCCAGACCCTTTCAGTAAGTCTGCATAGTCAAAACTATCTTCTTAATAATACTATCACTTTACTTGCTTTTTCTGTTGTGTAAACATTTTTAATCAAGGTATAAAAGCAATGGTGGGCAAAATTGCAAGTGCCTTAGGACAAAGGGCAGTAGCACCAAACCACAGTAGTCATTGTATTCTTCAGTGTCAGGCACTCACAGAAAAAAAAAAAAAGAAAATTTTAAAGACTGCTTAATTTAATGTCTTGTTACTTTATTACTTTCAATAAATCTCAAGCTTTGAGCACATAGCATTTTAATATTCTGTGTGATAAAATGGGAAGAAACAAGGCAGGTACTTCTGCTGTAAGAAGTATTGTGACTATCCCCAGGAACAGTATTTGTGTGCTTCTTTGAATTCCAAGCTGAATGAGCAACTAATTTTCATAGAAAACTATTTTTATTAGAAAGAACAACAGATAAACTATGGTTATTCAGACTTGATATTTAGCAGACATTTTCTAGAAATGAAGGAAATGAACCTGTCATTTTAAGAGTATAAAGGGGTCCTGAGATCAAAGGTTTGAGAATAGCTGACTGAAAGAAATTCTGGACAACCCCTTTGGTCCAATTTGAGTTATGTGCTGTAACTAAAAGGAACTGAAACTGAAGTTCTTTTAAAGTGTCATTTTCACTAAGTGTCATTATTTCTTTTCAATTTACAAAATGAGTAAAATATTATTACACTAGAGGCCCGGTGCACAAAAATTCGTGCATTGGGGGGGAGAAGGTCCCTCAGCCTGGCCTGCATCCTCTCGCAGCCCAGAGCCCTTGGGAGCTGTCCACCTGCCAGCTTAGGACCGCTGCCCGGGGGATCAGGCCTAAGTTGGCAGCCAGACATCTCTCTGGCAGCCCAGGAACACTCGGACATCCTTAGCATTGCCGAGGAAGCAGGAGAGGCTCCCGCCACTGCTGCTGCGCTCACAGCCATTAGCCCGGGATGTGGCTGAACAGAGTTCCCCCTGTGGGAGCGCACTGACCACCAGGGGCAGCTCCGGTGTTGAGCATCTGCCCCCTGGTGGTCAGTGCACGTCATAGTGACCAGTCATACCTGGTCGTTCCACCATTGGGGTCAATTTGCATATTACCCTTTTATTATATAGGATACCATTTTTTATTTTTTTTTATTTTTTTCTAATCTTTATCATTGAAAGTATTACATATGTCCCCTTTTTCCCCCCATTGACCTCTTATAGCCCACCACCGCCCCCTGCCCCAGGCCTTCACCATCCTATTGTCTGTGTCCATGGGTTATGCATACATGCATACAAGTTCTTAGGTACTGTACTTTTTTTTTTATTTATTGCTTAAAGTATTACAAAGGGTATTACATATGTGTCCATTTTATCCCCCCGCCCTAGACAGTCCCCTAGCCTCCCCTATCCCCCAGTGTCTTATGTCCATTGGTTATGCTTATATGCATGCATACAAGTCCTTTAGTTGATCTCTTACCCCCCTACCTCCTGCCCCCCAACCCTCCCCGGCCTTCCCGCTGCAGTTTGACAATCTGTTTGAGGCAGCTCTGCTTCTGTATCTATTATTGTTCAAAAGTTTATAATGGTCTCTATTATCCATGAATGAGTGAGATCATGTGGTATTTTTCCTTCATTGACTGGCTTATTTCACTTAGCATAATGCTCTCCAGTTCCATCCATGACGTTGCAAATGGTAAGAGTTCCTTCCTTTTTACAGCAGCATAGTATTCCATCGTGTAGATGTACCACAGTTTTCTAATCCATTCATCTACTGATGGGCACTTAGGTTGTTTCCAGATCTTAGCTATGGTGAATTGTGCTGCTATGAACATAGGGGTGCATATATCCTTTCTGATTGGTGTTTCTGGTTTCTTGGGATATATTCCTAGAAGTGGGATCACAGGGTCAAATGGGAGTTCCATTTTCAGTTTTTTAAGGAAACTCCATACTGTCTTCCATAGTGGCTGCACCAGTCTGCATTCCCACCAGCACTGCACAAGTGTTCCTTTCTCTCCACATCCTATCCAGCACTTGTCGTTTGTTGATTTGTTAATGATAGCCAGTCTGACAGGTGTGAGATGGTACCTCATTGTTGTTTTGATTTACATCTCTCAGATGATTAGCGACTTTGAGCATGTTTTCATATGTCTCTTGGCTTTCTGAATGTCCTCTTTTGAAAGGTGTCTATCTAGGTCCTTTGCCCATTTTTTGATTGGATCGTTTATCTTCCTTTTGTTAAGTTGTATGAGTTCCCTAAAAATTTTGGAGATTAGGCCCTTATCAGATATGACATTGGCAAATATGTTTTCCCACACAGTGGGTTTTCTCGTTGTTTTGTTGATGGTTTCTTTTGCTGTGCAGAAGCTTTTTATTTTGATGTGGTCCCATTTGTTCATTTTTTCTTTAGTTTCAATTGCGCTAGGAGCTGTATCAGTGAAGAAATTGCTTCGGCATATGTCTGAGATTTTGTGGCCTTTGGATTCTTCTAGTATTTTTATGGTTTCCTATCATACATTTAAGTCCTTTATCCATTTTGAGTTTATTTTTGTGTATGGTGTAAGTTGGTCGTCTAGTTTCATTTTCTTGCATATATCTGTCCAATTTTCCCAACACCATTTATTGAAGAGACTATCTTGGCTCCATTGTATGTTCTGGCCTCCTTTGTCAAATATTAATTGAGCGTATTGGTTAGGGCCGATTTCTGGGCTCTCTATTCTATTCCATTGATCTATATGCCTATTCTTGTGCCAGTACCAGGCAGTTTTGAGAACAGTGGCTTTGTAATACAACTTGATATCTGGGATTGAGATCCCACCTACTTTGTTCTTTTTCAGGATTGCTGCAGCAATTCGGGGTCTTTTTTATTCGAGATGAATTTTTGGAGAGTTCGTTCTAGATCTCTGAAGTATGCCGTTGGTATTTTAATGGGAAGTGCGTTGAATTTATAGATTGCTTTGGGTAGTATGGACATTTTAATTATGTTGATTCTACCAATCCATGAACACGGTATGTTCTTCCATCTGTTTATGTCTTCCTCTATCTCTTTTTTCAACGTCCTGTAGTTTTCTGAGTAGAGGTCTTTTACCTCTTTAGTTAAGTTTATTCCTAGGTAGCTTAATTTTTTTGGTGCAATGGTAAACGGGATTGTTTTTATAATCTCTCTTTCTGAAAGTTCACTATTGGTGTATAGAAATGCCTCAGATTTCTTGGGGTTAATTTTGTATCCTGCTACATTGCCAAATTCATGTATTAAGTCTAGTAGCTTTTTGATGGAGTCTCTAGGGTTTTGTATGTATAATATCATGTCGTCTGCAAATAAGGACAGTTTTACTTCCTCTTTTCCAATTTGGATGCCTTTTATTTCTTCTTCTTGCCGAATTGCAATGGCTAACACTTCCAGTACTATGTTGAACAGGAGTGGAGAGAGTGGGCATCCCTGTCTTGTTCCTGTTCTTAGGGGAAATGGTGTTAGTTTTTGTCCATTGAGTATGATGTTGGCTGTGGGCCTGTCATATATGGCTTTTATTATGTTGAGGTATGATCCTTCTACTCCCACCTTGCTGAGAGTTTTTATCAAAAATGGCTGTTGGATTTTGTCAAATGCTTTTTCTGCATCAATGGATATGACCATGTGGTTTTTTTCTTTCAATTTGTTTATGTGATGTATCATGTTTATTGATATGCTGATATTGTACCATCCTTGCATCCCTGGGATAAATCCTACTTGGTCATGGTGTATGATCTTTCTGATGTACTGCTGGATCCGATTTGCTAAGATTTTGTTGAGGGTTTTGGCATCTATGTTCATGAGGGATATTGGCCTGTAATTCTCTTTCATTGTGTTGTCTTTGCCTGGTTTTGGTATTAGGGTGATGCTGGCTTCATAGAATGAGCTTGGAAGTGTTCCTTCCTCTTGAATTTTTTGTAGTAGTCTGAGGAGGATAGGTTTTAGTTCTTCCTTGAATGTTTGGTAAAACTCCCCTGTGAAGCCGTCTGGTCCTGGGCTTTTGTTTTCTGGAAGCTTTTTGATGACTGCTTCAATTTCTTCCATAGTTATTGGCCGGTTGAGATTTTTAGATTCCTCCTGATTGAGTTTTGGAATGTTGTATTTTTCTAGGAATTTGTCCATTTCCTCCATGTTGTCTAGTTTGTTGGAGTAGAGCTGTCCATAGTATTTTTTAACAATCATTTGTATTTCTGTGGGGTCTGTTGTTATTTCGCCTCTATCGTTTCTGATTTTGTTTATTTGGGTCCTCTCTCTTAGCTTCTTGGTGAGTCTGGCTAAGGGTTTGTCAATCTTGTTTATCCTTTCAAAGAACCAGCTCTTGGTTTCATTGATTTTCTGTATTGTTTTTTTGGTCTCTATGTCATTTATTTCTGCTCTCATCTTTATTATCTCCTTCCTTCTGCTCACTCTGGGGTTTTCTTGTTGCTCTCTTTCTAAATCTTTGAGTTGTAGAGTTACATGATTTACTACCATTTTTTCTTGTTTTTTGAGATAGGCCTGTAGAGCTATAAAGTTCCCTCTCAGGACTGCTTTCATTGTGTCCCATAGGTTTTGGATTGTTGTGTTGTCATTGTCATTAGTTTCCAGGATGTTTTGAATTTCTTCTTTGATTTCATTGGTAACCCAATCAATATTTAATAGCATGCTATTCAGCTTCCAGGTGTTTGAGTATTTTGGTTTGTTTTTATTGTAGTTTATTTCTAATATTATACCATCGTAGTCTGCGAAGACGCTTTTTATGATTTCAATCTTCTTGAATTTGGGGATACTTTGCTTGTGACCCAATATATGGTCTATTTTTGAATATGTGTTATGAGCACTTGAGTAGAATGTATATTCCGTGGCATTGGGGTGAAGTGTTCTGAAGATGTCTATGAAGTCCATCTGATCTAGTGAGTCATTTAGGATTGCTGTATCTTTGCTGGTTGTTTGTCTATAGGACTTATCCAGTGCTGTCAGTGGTGTATTAAAGTCCCCTACTATGATTGTATTGTTGTCGATCTCTCCTTTCATATCTTCCAGGAGTTTTTTTATGAATTCGGGTGCTCCTGCATTGGGTGCATATATGTTTACCAGGGTTATATCTTCTTGTTGTATTGATCCCTTTAGTATTATGAAGTGGCCTTCCTTATATCTTGTTATGGCCTTCACTTTGAGGTCTATTTTGTCCGATATAAGTATTGCTACCCCAGCTTTCTTTTCCTTTCCATTTGCCTGAAAGATATTTTTCCATCCTTTCACTTTCAGTCTGTGTGAGTCCCTTCTAATGAGGTGGGTTTCTTGTAGACAGCAGATGTATGGGTCATGTTTTTTTATCCATTCAGCCACTCGATGTCTTTTGTTTGGAGCATTTAGTCCGTTTACGTTTAAAGTTATTACTGAAAGGTACTTGTTTGTAGCCATTTCTTTTTTTGTGTGGCTGTTTTCTTTCTGAGCTTTTTATTTCTTATTTTTATACCAGTCCCTTTAGCATTCCTTGCATTGCTGGCTTGGTGGTGATAAACTCCCTTAGCCTTATTTTGCCTCTGAAGCTTCTTATTTCCCCTTCCATTTTGAATGATAGCCTTGCTGGATAGAGTATTCTTGGATTCAGTCCTTTGCTTTGCATCACTTTGTAAATTTCTGTCCATTCTTTTCTGGCCTGATGTGTTTCTGTTGAGAAATCATTTGACAATCTAATGGGAGATCCCTTGTATGTAACTTTCCGTCTCTCTCTTGCAGCCTGTAAGATTCTCTCTTTGTCCTGAACATTTGCCATGGTAATTATGATGTGTCTTGGTGTGGGTCTTTTCGGGTTCACCTTGTTTGGGACTCTCTGGGCTTGTGTGACTTCTTTCTTCCCCACCTCAGGGAAGTTTTCTGATATTATTTCTTCTAATAGGTTTTCTAATCCTTGTTCATCCTTCTGTTGTTCTGGTACCCCTATTATTCGTATGTTGTTTCGTTTCATGTTGTCCCAAAGGTCCCTTAGGCTCTCCTCCTGTCTTTTAATTTTTTTCTCCAATTGCAGTACATTTTGGGTGTTTTGCTTCCTTGTCTTCTAATTCACTAATTCGGTCCTCCGCTTCTCCTAGTCTACTGTTGATACTTTCAATGGAGTTTTTCATTGCAGCTATATCACTCTTCATTTCTTCTTGGGTCTTACTTAAGTTGTTGATTTTTTCATCTGTTTCTTCTAGCTTCTTCCATATGTTATCGATTTTTTTCATCTGTTTCTTCTTGCTTCTTGCAGAGGTTGTCGATTTTTTCCTCCATCCGGTTTATGCACTCTAGGACCCTTATTCTGAATTCTTTTTCTGTCATGTTGCATGCCTCTGTATTACTTAGCTGCTTTTCTGGAGAGTCCTCCTTCTCTTTCCTTTGGGGGATTCTTTGTCTACCCATGTTTGATCTCACTGACATATCTAGACGTTGAGTCGTTCAGTGGTTGCTCCCTTGGTGGCAGTGACTCCTTGGTCTGTGGTTGCTCTTCGGGCGGTTGCGGTAGCAGCTGCTCTTCAGTTGGTAGCAGCTCCTCTGGTGGGTGCTGTTCACAGCTGTGGTGGCTCTTCTGGCTGGTGGGGTGAGGTTTCACGTACAGCTGCTGTTCCTCAGCAGAGTGTGTGGTGCTCAGGAGGTTGCTATTGCTTGGATCTGCTGCGTTGATTTAAAGGCACAAAATACAACACAACAAGGCACCACGTACCAGGCACTATACACAAATATATTCATGATATTAATAACCCCAAATAAAGGTGACCACCCGAATTAAGAGAATTAGGGGATAAGGAAGAAGGAAGAGAAAAAGATAAAAGAAAAAAAAGAAAAGAAAAGAAGGGACCAAAAAAAGGGAGTGCAAAAATGAAATTGGGAAAAAGGAGGGGGGAAAATAAAAGCGAGAAAAGAAAAGAAAAAAAAAAAAGAGCGAAAAGAGAGAATGAAGTGGAAGAGGGGAAGAGACTTTTTATATGAGGAGAATACTCCTATAGAACAGCCACTAATCCCAACAAATTCCAGCAACAGCTCCCTGGAGATGAATGCCAACTAGAAACAACCAATAATATAACGATGAGAATAGAATGGAGAACACTAATCCCAAAATAAAATAAAGAGAAAATAAAATGGCACTTTAAAAAATGGTAAAATGGTAGCAGTAATAATACTGGTTAAAAATAAGAAGGTAGTAATTAAAAGGGTAAAATCAGGTGATGGAAAAAGAAGAAAAAAAAGAAAAAAGAAAAAAAAAGAAGCAGGAAAAAAAAGAAAAAAAAATTGGTTTCTTAGTTAAAAGGTGAAAAAAGAAAAAAAAATTGCAGTAGTGAAGGTCCTTCAGTTCTTCTATTCTTCAGTGTGGCTCGCCTTAGACCTGCCAGGTATTCAGGAAAGTGTTGAGTTTCCCTGCGATACACTGTTCCTCTGTGTTGTAAACCACAGTCCTTATTTTAAAGCAGGCTGCATTTGTTTCCCAGACTGCCTTATTTTGTGTTTAGCAAAGAGTCAGTTTGTGGGTCAGCCTCTGGGTGGCAGTGTTCTGGGGTTGGCCTCTGAGGCTATAGGGCCTCTCTGTCCAGTGGAAGTTCACTGCCCAGAGCTGGCTGTGTAATAGTTAGTTACCAGCGCTGTGTTGTTGCTGGGATTGAAAATCCCTCTATAGGCCAGACCCTGTTAACTCCCAGGGACTGATCAGGTTATTTTAATCCTTGATCTTGTTCAGGGTGGAATCTGGGTGTGGCTGTGCTCCTTGCCTGGGGGCTGGGGGGAGGAGTCTCACTCTCTGGAGAGAATGGCTGCCCCAGTCCTGGGCTCAGGGGTGTCTCAGCACTCAATTCGCTGCCACCTCTCCCGGCCCCCCTTCTCTCCTCAGTCTCTCCCCAGATTCCACTCCTCAGCACCCTCTCCCTCACTTCAGCACAGGTGAGTGTCTGTATCCGAAATGTCCCATGAACAGGATTCAGTGAAAACAAACAAACAAACAAACGCCGGCTGCGGAAACGGGGAAGGCTTGGTTTCTGTAAGCTTCTCTTACCGGGACTGCATGGTCTGGTTAGCTCTTCAGGCTGTCCCCTTTAGGCTCAGTCCTCCGTGATCACAGAACCCAGCTCTCAATTCCCCCGGCGGCGCCAGGAATCCCGCGGTTCTCCTTTCCTTCGTCAGGGGCTGTGCCTGTCCCAAGGGACGCGGCTGTCTGCCACACGGTCTCCCTCCGACTCTCTGGGCTCAGAGGTCTGGCAAACTTTCCTGCCCAAATCCCTGGTTTTTTTACCTTTCCAGGGGAGTTCTGCTCTTCCCGGCTGCAAACCGTCTCACCAGCTGAGCAATATTACCCTTTTATTATATAGGATACCATTTTTTAAAACTCATACATAACAGTGTGTGATCCCTTACATGTGTAAAATAACTCATAAGATTATTAGATTCTTACTTACCTTCATTTCAATAACAGTTTGCAGAGCTTTTGTCTTGGCAGAATCAGGGGCATTCTCAAATCTCCGATGCATCTCCTATATAAGAGAAACAAAAGAAGAGTAAGTGGGGGGAGAAAGAGTAACTGTGTACAAAAGGTGGTCCTCCCAGGCGTGTAAAATACCCTGATCCTTCTCTATTTCCTGACCTTTCTCTGTGAAACAGGTAACCCACAGACTGTATACAGGCTAAAAAAGCATAGGAGGGTTCCAATCTCTGAACACCCAGTTACTTAAAATTAGTCTCACAGACCCCAGCTACTACAACCGCTGAAACTACAACACATCCCCTACATGACTCTAAGACAAAATCAGAACTCCAAATGATCCAAAAAGGGGATTCGAAATATTCCCTATTTAAAAGGAGAAATAAAAGCAGTCACAATCAATCTACATTGCATAAGCACTAGTGTTGATAACATGCTTTCCATAAGATCCACCCCCCAGAGTAGCAACCACCTGGCTACCAATGATGAAAATCTCTCTCCAGTGGGGCTACAAATAGAAAGAAAAAGATAAGACTGCTGAACAAGTTTCATAAGTAGTTCATGTTTAGAAAATATCAGGAAAACATGGCTATTTTTTAATCCAAATTTTAGTGAGTTCAGATTCTGGAAGGAAGGAAGTGATGGTAGTAATATCACAATTAGGGTCTCCAAGGATTACCCACCCTGAAGTAACCAGAACACCTCAAAATATTTTGTCATATTTTGAGAATGTCTCTGAGTTTGTCAGTACTTCCAAAGTATTCTGGGACAGACTCTAGTGTTCCCCAAAGAATACCCAGATGAATACTTTCCAACTGAGAGTGCTTAGCCATAATAAAAAGAAATGTATACTTTAATTATACCTTTCACCTAATTTATTCATTCTTGCCTGAACAGGAAGAATGGTTTGAGAGAAACAGAAAACAGAAATGCAAACTTCATTGAGCTATCTATTGCTGAAAGAGTAGTCGTAATTAAATGACAGAAGTTCTAAATTATGAACAGTCAACAGTTGAAATACCAATAATTTCTGAACATCCACGCTACCCATCTGGCTGCTGATAATGACAAAAACCACTGTTAACACACACTACCCTTTCTGCTACCTCTCTCCCTAACTCCAGTCTTAAATATTCAATTAGGTATCCCACTTGTATGTTTAGCAACTACCTCAACTCTACATACCCAAGATTAAACTCTTGGTGATGCTCCAAAAACCTGTTCCATCCTTCCAGTTACTCAGGTCAAAAACCAATGAATCTTTTTAATGCCTTCTTTTTTTCTTTCAAGCCACAGCCAGTCAGGAAATCCAGTTAACTCTGTCTTCAAAATATATCCAAAATCCAAGCACTTCTTGCCATCTCCACTGCTACTACTTGGAGTGAGCCACTAACAAAAATATACCTTTTAATCCAACAACAATCAGGCTCTCACTCTTTATCTCGCTTCCCTACAGTCTATTCTCAACAGAGCACTTAGAGCATCCCTTTTAAACATAAATTTGATCTTGGTACTCCTTTGCTCAAAACCCTGTCATGCCTCCCCATCTGACTCAAAGTAAAGCCACAGTCCTTTCAGACCCCATCTCTTACCATTTCGCTCAGTTACTATGCTTAAGCCATACTAGGACTCCTTACTATCCCTCAAATATGCTAGGCATTCTCCAGTTACATCAGATGTTCTTGTTGCCTAAACTCTTTCCTGTCCTTCAAGTCTTGGCTCAAATGTCTCTTCTATTGTTTTTAGGTTTATTAGTTGTGATAATCGCATTGTGGTTATGCAAGATGATGTCCATATGTTTTATAGATACGTACTGAAGTCTACAGAGGTAATTACATCCTTTTAGGAATTTGCTTTAAAATCTTGGTGAAGAAAAAAAATTTTTAAAAAGGAAGCAAGTGTGGCAAAATTTGGGTAACTGGAATATCTGAATGATAAGCATATTGAGATTCATTATACTATTCTCACTACTTTTGTATAGGTTTGAAATCTTCCATAAAAACATTAATGTTTAATGTTCTCAGTGCAGCCTACCCTATTTGAAAACTAATATAAGAACCCACATGTCCTTTCCCCTTTACCTTACTCTACTTTTCCTTTTTGCTATAGCATTTATCCTCTCTAGCACATTATGTAATTTGTTTACTTGTTATGTGTTTATTATCTATTTCCCGCTATAAGAATGTAAGCTCCCCAAGGGCCAGGGTCCCTGTTTCATTCACTGATGAATCCAGAGTGCCTACAACAGTAGCTGATACACTGATAAGTACTTAACAGATATTTAAACAATGAATGTGGAATGAATGAATAACAAATGGCTACTAAACTTTCAAGAATTAGGTAAAGAGGAATCTTTTAACCCCTTCCTACTCCTGTGCTGAATTATGTGCACTTCCTCTTATTTCTCACTACAGGCCCAGTGCACGAAATTCATGCACTGAAAGGGTATCCCTCAGCCCAGCCTGCACCCTCTCCAATCTGGACCCCTTGGGAGATGTCCCCTATGGGATCGGGCCTAAACCAGCAGTCAGACATCCCTCTCACAATCCGGGACTGCTGGCTCCTAATCGCTCACCTACCTGCCAGCCTGATTGCCCCCTAACCGCTTCCCTGCCGGCCTGGTCCCCACCTAACTGCCTCCCCTTGCCGGCCCAATTGTCCCCAATTGTCCAACCCTGCTGGCCCGGTCACCCCCAACTGGCCTCTCCTGCCGGCCCAGTTGCGCCCAACTGCCCTCCCCTGCCGGCCATCTTACAGGGGCCATCTTGTGGTGACATGGGGGTGGCCATCTTTGTGATGGCCATCTTGTGGTGGCCATCTTGTGACAATGTGGAGGTGTTGCGATCTTATGACGACATGGGGTGTGGCCATCTTGTAGCGCCCATCTTGTGATGATGTGGGCGTGGCCATCTTGTGATGATGCGAGGGCATGACAGTCACCTAGGCTTTTATTAGTATAGTCTAGTGCAGTGATGGAGAACCTTTTGAGCTCAGCGTGTCAGCATTTTGAAAAACCCTAATTTAACTCTGGTGCCATGTCACATATAGAAATTTTTGATATTTGCAACCATAGTAAAACAAAGATTTATATTTTTGATATTTATTTTATATATTTAAATGGCATTTAACAAAAAAAAAAATCAACCAAAAAAATGAGTTCGCGTGTCACCTGTGACACCTATGTCATAGGTTCGCCAACACTGGTCTAGTGGCTCAGTGCACAAAATGTATGCACATTAAAAGGTAATTAATTAGAGGAAATATTTTAATATTGCTATTTACCCTTTCTCTATAATAGAAGTGTCAGAGATGAAAGAAAATTAGTAAAATGTATATGAAAATCTTCCTCCTATCAGAGTCTGGGGTGCACCACAGGACCCAGAGTAAAGTCCCCACCCACCCACATGCACCTCAAAATCGCACAAGACCCAGGCCCAGCCAGCCCCCCCCCCCCCCATTGGGCTAGATCCAGACAGACCCAGCCAGTCCCACCCTTGTCAAGCCCTGCCGGGCGGGGGGCACAACCTCAGGTCCCCTGGCCTGGAGCCGGGGAGGGGGGAGTGGCCTGAGGTATCCCAGCCCGGGCCAGGGCAGGGGGCGCACCTTGAAGTCCCCTGTCAAGCCCCGCCGGGTGGGTGACACAGCCTGAGATCCCCTGTTAAGCCCCGCCTGGCAGGGGGGCGTGGCCTGAGGTTCCCCATCAAGCCCTGCCAGGTGGGGTGCGCGGCCTGAGGTCCCCTGTCAAGCCCCACAGGGGGAGGGGGGCAGGGAGGAACAGGCTCAGGTCCCTGCTAATTGCTCGTTAAGGCTCATTATGGGAACTTGGCCTCCGCTGTGGGCACCACCATCTTTATGGTGGAGTGACAGTCAATTTGTATATTCCCACTTTATTATATAGGATACCACATACTATATAACTGTCCTTTAACATTTACTACATTATATTTGAAATAGAAGCCTGGTGCACGGAATTCATGCACAGGTAGGGCTGGCTGGCAATCAGAGCCGATCTGCGGGGTGACTGGCAGGGCGATCAGGGGGCCCCCACTGGCACCCTCCTTGGAGGTGACCGACAGGGCTTAACTCCTTGGAGTGCCGCAGGCATCAAACCTTAGTCCTCTTCTCCAATTTACTAATTCCTTTGGTGTTCTCATCCAGTCTCATAATTTTCAATACAATCCACCTAATAATAACTCCCAAATTTTATCTCCTGCTGAAATTCATACTTGTATATACCATTGCCTTCTTAGCATCTTCATGTGTATATCAAATAGATACCACACTGTTAATATATCCAATACTGACCTTCAAATTTTTCCCCTTTAAACTTGCTTCATCTATCCCAGCACGATTAATGGTATGTGTCCACCCAGTTATTTAGACCAAAAACTTAGAGGAGTCTCCTTTTTCTTACACCTACATCCAAGCTATCAGGAAATCCGGTTGTTCCTGTTTTCAAAATGTCTCCAGAAACTAACTGCATCTTATTAGCTTCACTGCCATAATGATCTGAGCCACCAGTACCTACTACCTGGATTATAGCAACAGTTTCTCCTGAAGTTGACTTCCTTATTCACAATAGGGCAGCTAGAGTGTTCTTTTTAAAACAAAAGTCAAGGCTGATGAATATTCTATTGATCTGTCCCCAAGACCGCCCCTAAATGCCCAGCCTTGAAAACCCTGAAAATGAAGGTCCCAGCAGGCTCTCCTTCCAGGAAGCATGCCTGTGCTATTTCCTTCCTCCTCTCCTCCACCCCTCCCCCTTCCACACAAATCCCAAAACCTCTAAGGGACCCCATGAGACTTGCAAGCAAAAGAACAATGGGCAGTGGCAGTTAACCCGGGTTAACCCCCTGAACCTGTCTCCAAGGCCTCCTTTCCCCCCTTTCTGAGCCAGAGCAGCCGAGCCCAGGCTTTCCTGTTGCTTCTTCTATGCCCTTCCTTGCCTCACTGCCTAAAGTATGTTTTTGCTGCAGCCAATAAACTCTTACTTGCTTAAATAAATAAACAGAAGTCAAACATACTTGACACCATCAAAAGCACCTCATTTCACTCAGTAAAAGTGACAGCCCTTAGGCTGGCCCAGAAGGCCTTATGTGATCTGGCCCCATTACTTGCCTGGCTTCATCTCTTACTATTACTCCCCCTTGGTCTCCAGACATACTAGCCTCCTTGCTTTTCCTCACTACATCAGTCCTGCTCCTAACTTAAGGCTTTTGCATTCATATAGATTTGTTTTTGGTGTGTGGGCCGATGCTCTAACCATTTAGCCAGTGGTTAGGGCTCTGTCCTCATCTTCCTAGAACTCTCAGAGTTATTCAAAGTAGTAGTCCACTCCCTCCAATATACATATTTCCTCTTAATTATTGTGACACCACAGTCTTCTTTTTCTATCATTCCAGTTGTCCCTTCTGTTTATTTTGTATGTTCTTGCTTCTAAATTAGACCCCCAAGTACTATAGTGGCTGGGGGATCAGTCCTAAACCCCTTTCTCTTTTCCATCTAAACTCTCTAATCTACATTGCTTAAAATTCAATTGAGATACTAATGAATTTCTGGGCCTGCCTTCTGCTCTGATTTCAAGACTCACATATCCAACTGCTCATTTGCTATTTCTCCTTAGATGTCCAACAGGGAACTCAAACTTATTTATTAAGTAAAATTTGAAAAACTTCTTGATATTCTCTTTAATCTAGTGAGAGATGTCTTCCCCATCTGGTTACATATGGCACTACTCTACTAGTAGCGCAAGCCAAACACCCATGTCTCCTTTCATTCCTCCCAGATCTTCATTTCCCACAAGTAATTCCATAGCACATCCTGTTTTGTGTTCAAAATATTTTCTAAATTTATGTTTCACTCCATTTCTAGCCTAGTTTAAGCGTAGATAACTATAATGGTCTCTAGTTAGTTTTCTTCCAATTGCTCTGTCCATTTTCAAGAGAGTATTGAGGTAATCTTGATAAAGCATCAACAAATCATGACACTAATCTGCTTTAAATGCTTCAACGAGTTTCCTATTTATTTCTCACTCCCTTCAAAAGCAATACGGTATGACCATAATAGATAGAAAATTGGTCCTCCTGTCAAACTATTTTAAAATTAGACAAAATGATTAAAATACTTGTTTTCAGAAATTGAAAAACAAGCATCATAGGACTCTGACCCTTAAGGAAAAGAAACAAACACGGTGATGGCCCAGACCTGCTATCCAAAACGTGATGCACGGAGGGGAAACCCAAACAGAAAACAACAGACTTGCAGAACTCAAAAGAAAGATCAATGTATGAGACTCCTAAAGACAGTGGAAATGTGCAAAGCAGAATAACATAGAGAAGGAAGCTAGCCAGAAGGGCAGCAGTATCTGATAGGCGTCTCCTTGAGTCTTTGGTCAAAAAGTGTGCATGCACAGGGCAAGACTCCACAATGTCAGACAAAGAACAACTACTGAGGACAAAACAATTACCACAGAGCTATGATTTAAGCAACTACCTTAATTCACATTGGGCTGGGAAAAATTTAAGTTCCAAAGTGAAGAGAATATAAGAGGCACTTAGTAGAAATACTGGTACTAGAAAGGCCAAGTCTTAGGGGTAGAGCTCATCCACCAGTAGCTCTAGAGCAGTGGTTCTTAATCTTCCTAATGCTGCGGCCCTTTAATACAGTTCCTCATGTTGTGGTGACCCCCAGCCATAAAATTATTTTCGTTGCTACTTCATAACTGTAATTTTGCTACTGTTATGAATCGTAATGTAAATATCTGATATGCAGGATGTATTTTCATTCTTACAAATTGAACATAATTAAAGCATAGTGATTAATCACAAAAACAACATGTAATTATATATGTGTTTTCCGATGGTCTTAGGCGAGCCTTGTGAAAGGGTCGTTCGACCCCCAAATGGGTCGCGACCCACAGGTTGAGAACCGCTGCTCTAGAGAGAAGACTATCTAGACTACCCCTAACAGAGTGTTTAAAAGCAAGTCATAAAAGGATCAAGTTAATTCAAAATTACATTAAATGTTGCAAGACAAAACAGTTAATTAAGGAAGACAGTAAAATCCAGAATACATTAATCCAGGACAAAGTCTGAATATATCAGTTCAGGCCACAATAATCTCTCACCTGCATTAAAACAAACAACTCATCAACTTTCTCCCAGCCTCCAGTTTGTCCACATTTAATCAATTCTCCACACTGTAAGCAAGGTGATTAACTGAGTACACAGGAGATATTTAGCAATATTTGTTCAATAAATGAGCATAAAACTTTAAAATGTATAAACAAAAATAAAAATGAATCCTACTAACTATAAATAATCTTTATTAATAAAATCCTGTAACCTATACTTTGCATTTTTATTTGGTATTTCTCTATCCACTTGAAAATATTAAAACTGCATTTCTTTGTAATACCTCATAATTCAGATACTGAACTAATTTAACTGACCACTTTCCCATTCTCTAATTCCAAGTTAGGTAAATTTTAAAATGCTTTAAGGTGAAACTCTTATAATTTCATTTTAAACCTTAGTTAGCATATAAGCAAAACAAAGAAAACAGAAATTCATTTGAATTTTAAAAATATCCTCCTATGCTAAGAAACTAGGATGCATTTAGAACCATTTAGGCATAAAGCTTTCCTATTAAGACATTTTAAAACCTTTCACTCATAACAAATTTCCATTGAGAGGCCTGCACACTAAAGATCATTATGAACACATCTTGCAGTCAGTGAGCTGATAACATCCCCTGTTCCCAATGAGCACATCAAGCCTCTGACTCATGCACTGTTAATAATAAGATGAAACTCTGGAAATAGAAATGAATATGAGAAGTAGAATATGTTATTTGCTCACTTCATTTTGCTCCTTTTGACCTGAAAATTTTCATTCAAAAAAAATTAAAGTACAGGTAAAATTATCTGGTTCTTGTCACACTGTCAACTGAGGTTGACCGTAGAAAATGTGTTCATTTCCTCTCATTAACTTACTAAAGAATAATAGCCAGAGTTAGAAAAACAAACATTAGAAACAAATTTTCATACTTCTCTCTTTCTTTAATAGTTTCTTTTTCAAAATAAGCCAACTTTTAATTATACAACTAAGAGAAAGGAGTATTTGTGACTGAAAAGTACTACTTATGTCTGAAATTTCTTGTCTTTAAGTTTCAAGTATCAGCCTCCAAACCCCTTGGTTCAAGGGTAGAAGCTCCACATGGCTTTTGAAGTCCTTTTGTAGATTCAATCCTTTACACAAGTTCTAGGTCTACTCTACTCACAACAAAAAAGAAAGAAATAAAGGAAAGTATAAACAGAAATAATCCTCACTTTTTTTTTCTGTATCTTAACTCAGCCAATGTCAGACAACACTGTACTTTAACCTTTTACCATCTCTAGTAATGGCATTAATCTGAGAAAATGTATTATCTGTCAAAATGGAAATGAGGAATAAATGACAAAAAGAAGGGAGGCGAAAGAACCTGAATAAATAAGATACTCATTTTCCAAAATCACTACAAAAGAGCAAACTAACTAGGGACTCCTTTTCTTTTTAATTCTTCCTATTCTTTGTTACTTCTAGTTTTTTCTATATATATCTCTATTAATTTTTCCCCTCTCCTCTCCTCTGCTTATACCTTACAACTGCCTATGATACAGACAGGCTTTCCTCAGTTATGCTAGTTAGATTCAGTATTTCAAGCCAAGAACCTAATCAAATATTAGGACTTTTAACCTCAAACATTTCTGCAAAGCCTAACATAATTAGCAGATGTACTACCAAGGTTTGTTGATTGAAATATTATAGAGACAAAAAATAACATGAATGTAATAATGTCTGAAAACAAATCTATATTTTAGTCATCACAACAATATCTACATTTTAAAAAATAGGAGCTGTCTATGGCCATACCACACTGAACATGCCCGATCTCATCTGATCTCAAAAAAAAATGGAAGCAGATATAGGTCTGAAATATATTATTTATTTAGCCTACCGACAATACATAATGTGCATATAAACTGCAGATCCAAAAATTCCATAGGACCTTAGATAATGTTCTGCATTAGACCTAGAACCAAAATTTGGGTCTCAAACTTTGGTGTATAACAGAATCACTTATAAAACTTGCTAAAACTCATATGCATAAGCCCCAAGCACTAATCAAGTCTTGCCTGTAAGTCAATATTTGTCCAATAGAGGTCCCCACTCTTCTATCAATCAAAGGAAAGCTATTACAATAAACAATATAAAATCTAATATTTAGTAGTCACATAATGTAATTTCAGTACAAAGAGAAAATACAATGCTTAATTTAAATTTAATTTTCTTCTTTGGCTTTTATTTAGCACATCAACCTGTAAGTTACAAAATCATGTTCATAAACAAAATGACAAACTAATCACAAATGTTACTTGGTATAAATGCCATTTTAATGTTACCAGATTTCATCATATCTAAGATGCCATTGAATTTAAGATATACCATTGTTTTATGTGCTGTAAAGAAAAGGAGGAAATGCCTCCAAATAAATCATGACACAATGCCTTATTATTCAGAATTTTTATTTTATACTGATTACAACCATGCTTTTTTACTTATTTAACCATAGAGTTTAATCATGTATCATTCTGAACTATTTTTATGACTTTCTCCATACCAATAATTTTTTGTTTCAATGTTGATTCACAGTGCAATATTCTGAATACACACTGAACAACAAATTAAAGTCAACAATAAATACCAAGGCTCACACCATCAACTAACATGATAACAAAATGAACAACTATGCCCTAGCTGGTTTGGCTCAGTGGATAGAGCGTCGGTCTGCGGACTGAAGGGTCCCAGGGTTTTGATTCCGGTCAAGGGCACATGTCCAGGTTTTGGGCTGCCCAGGGGTCCCGGATTGCGAGAGGGCGCAGGCCAGGCTGAGGGACCCTAGCGGTGCACAAATCCGTGCAGCGGGTCTCTAGTATTGCGCTCACCAGCCATGAGCCGGGTTTCTGGCAGAATGTCACTTCCCCCTGTGGGAGCGCACTGACCACCAGGGAGCAGCTCCTGTGTTGAGCATCTGCCCCCCTGGTGGTCAGTGTGCATCACAGCAATCGGTCATTCTGCCATTTGGTCAATTTACATATTAGCCTTTTATTTTATAGGATGGTCTTTGGTTAATTACCTCCCACCCACCCACCCACGATTGTCGCCAGGGAGGGATGCAAGAGGTTGGCCAGCCGGGGAGGTACCACGGGAGGGCTCCAGGGCGTGTCTGGCCCATCTCACTCAGTCCTCATCAGCCGGACCACAGCAGCAAGCTAACCTACCCGTTGGAGCATCTGCCCCCTAATGGTCAGTGTATGTCATAGCAACTGGTCCATCGGTCAACTGTCTGCCCCCTAGTGGTCAGTGCACGTCATAGTGACTGGTTGTGCAGTCAACTATCTGCCCTCTGGCGGTCAGTGCACGTCATAGCAAGCAGCTGAGCAGCCTTAGCATATCATTAGCATATTACGCTTTGATTGGTTGAACAGAAGACCAGACACTTAGCATATTAGGCTTTTATTATATAGGATAGGATTTCTGTATCTAAACTCATTAGCAAAACTGGTTTGGAGATTTAGTTTGTTTTCTAACTTTCATCAAGTTTTAATATCCAGTGGTCATGCAGGAGAAAAAATAAACTACAAAGGCTATCCTTTCTATAACCTCCAGGTTTAAATTTCTTTGTCTACATTTCAACTTATCCAACTCACATTTTTTGAGTACCCACTGAGTATTTTAGGCACTGGCAATATGAAGATTAAAAAATGGACAGCTTTGATGAAAAAAATTAAGTGAACAATGAAGAAATATACATGTAAGTATATTATAACATTAGTTCATCTGCATATATGTATAGAGCTGCACAGAAAAGACTTTAAAAAAGAATTAAAATTTGAGCTAAATCTTAAAAGTAATAAGAGAAATAGAAAGGAAAACAAGCTTTGTAAACATTTATTTCTGAAGCAAGCATTTCCACTTGCTCTTAAATAATTTTAAATTGTATGAATGTGTTTCCTATAAGATGATGCTATACCGTGAATGGCAACTGGACCTGTGTATTGGTATGGTTGACAAGGCTTATATTTCTTTTTTTTCCCACTTTTTATTGAATTTATTGAGATGACACTGGTCAACAAAATTATACAGGTTTCAAGTGCACATTTCAACAACACATCATCTGTACACTGCATTTTGTCTTTATCACCCCAAATCAACTCTCCTTTCATCACCATTTATTCTCCCTATATTCTTCTTCCACCTCCCCACAACAATCACCACACTGTTGTCCCGGTCCATGAGTTTTTTCTTTCTTTTTTGCTCAACCCCTCCAGCCCTCCCCACTGATCCCCCACACACACACACACCAACATCTGTCAGCCTGCTCTCTATCTATGACACAGTTTCTATCTTGCTTGTTGGTTCATTTTGTTTATTAGATTCCACAAAAGAGTGAAATCATATGGCACTTGTCTTTCTCTGACTGGCTGATTTCACCTAGCATAATGCTTTCCAGATTCATCCATGTTGTTTGAAAAGGTAAGCCGTCCTTTTTTATGGACGAGTAATATCCCACTGTATAAATGTACCACCACTTCCTTATCCACTCTTCCTTATCCACTCATCTACTGATGAGACACTCAGGCTACTTCCAAACCTTGGCTATTGTAAATAACACTGCAATGAACATAGGGGTGCATATATTTTTTTCAAAGTAGTGTTTCGAGTTCCTTTGGAATTACTGGGTCATTAGGGAGTTCCATTTTTAATTTTTAGAGGTAACTCTGTACTGCTTTCCACAGTGACTGCACCAATTTGTAATCCACCAACAGTGCACGAGAGTTCCCTTTGCTCCACATCCTCACCAACACTTGATGTTTATTGATGTATTGATGATAGCCATTATGGCAGGTATGAAGTGATATATCATTGTGGTTTTAATTTGCATTCCTCTGATGATTAATGACGTTGAGCATCTTTTTGCGTCTGTTGGCCATTAGTATGTCCTCTTTGGAGAAGTTTCTATTTAGGTCTCTTGCCCATTTTTGATTAACTTATTTGTTTGATTTGTGTTGAGTTTTATAAATTCTTTATAAATTTGGGATACTAACTCCTTAGTTTGATGTAGTCCCACTTGTTTATTTTTCCTTTTGTTTCCCTTGTCAGAACAAATATATCAGAAAAAGTGTTGCTAAGAGAAATATCTAACATTTTATTACCTATGTTTTCTTCTAGGACTTTTAAGGTTTCAAGTCTAACATTTAACTCTTTAATCCATTTTGAGTTTATTCTTGTGTATGGTGTAAGGAGGTGGTCTAGTTTCTTTTTCTTTTCATTCTTTTTTTTTTTTTTTTTGCATGTATCTACATTGTTTATTGCATAGACTATCTTTACCCCATTGTATGTTTTTGCTTCCTTTGTCAATTAATTGACTATAAACGTGTAGGTTTATTTCTGGGCTCTCTATTCTGTTCTACTCATCTATATGCCTGTCTTTTATGCTAGTTCCATGTTCTTTTGTGCCGGGAGCCGGTCCATCCTTGCTGTTTCAAAGGACCTGGCATATATGGCATACTGTTCTTAAAATGTTTGCTCACCTTCTTGGCACTATGTGTTTTAACCAAGGTCTCCTCTCTGAAAAAGGTTGTTTCCCCAGGTAGGGATTTTCCCCTGAAGTTAGGGAGGTAGTAAAACCTCTTAACTAAGTGCCAGGCGGGTAATTAATCACTTTAACTACGAACAATCATGCTTAAGCTACATAATCTTGACTCCCTGGAATGGAGATAAGAAACGCCCTAACCTTTGTAATAGAGATTGATAGGGTTGAATCAACTGGTATAAATATAGATGTAACAAGACAGCAAGACACAGAACTTAGAAGAGAGAACCTACAGACAGAACCTACACAGAACGTACAGGCAGAAGAACTTCGCTGGAGAGAACATGGCAAAAGATCCTGGACTGAACCTGACTACAGAAATTGGCAAGAGAACCTGACTAGTACCTGGTGACTGAACCTGGCTGGAGAACCAGGACAGAACCTGGCTGGAGATCCTAAGCAGAACCTCTCTGGAGATCCAGACCAGAACTTCGCTGGAGATCCTGGCTGGAGATCCTGGCTAGGCTGCTGATCAACTGAACACTGTCTCCGTGTCCTTCCTTCTTCGCCGACTCCGTCTACGCCTTTGGGAACCCCTGGACCTGCTGGGGTTGGACCCCGGCACTTTTGAATACCACTGGCCGTAAAGTACAGTTTTATTATCAGGGAGTATGATTCCTCCAATTGTGTTCTTTCTCAAGACTGCTGTGACTATTAGAGGGTTTTTTACGTCCATATAAAATTATAAAACATTCATTCTAGGTCTGTGATATATGCCATTGGTTTCTTGGTGGGAACTGTGTTGAACATATAGATGGATTTGAGTAGTATGAACATTTTAATGTTAATTCTTCCGATCCATGAACATAGTATATGCTTCCATTTATTTGTAACTTCCTCAATTGTTTTCTCTAATGTCTTATAATTTTCTGAGTACAGGTCTTTTATGTCCTTGGTTAAATTTATTCCTAAGTATTCTTTCTTTTTCAAACAATTGTGAATGTGAATGGGCTTGTCTTCTTAGTTTTCCTTTCTGATAATTCATTATTGGTGTATAAAAATGCAACTGATTTCTGGATATTTGCTTTGTATCCTACTACTTTACTGAATTCATTTATCAGTTCTAGCAGTTTTTTTATGGAATCTTTAGGGCTCTCTATATATAGAATCATGTCATCTGCAAACAATGAGTTTCATTTCTTATCTGATTGCTTTGGCTAGGACTTCCAGTACTTTGTTGAATAAAAGTGGTGAAAGCAGATACCCCCAAATTGATCCAGATCTTATGAAAAATACTTGTTTTTGCCCATTGAGCATGATGTCAGCTGTGAGTTTATCATACATGACCTTTATTACATTGAGGTATGTTCCCTCTATTTCCACTTTGCTGAGAGTTTTTATCAGACATGCTGGATTTTATCAAATGCTTTTCTGCCTCCATTGATATGATCATGTGATCTTTATCCTTCATTTTCTTTGTGTTTTCTATCTTATTTGTTAATCTGTGAGTATTGTACCAACTTTGCATCTCTGGAATAAATCCCATTGGATCATGGTGTATGATCCTTTTAATGACTTGCTGGATCAGGTTTGCTTATATTTTATTGAAGATTTTAGTATATAAGTTTATCAGGGGTATTGACCTATAATTTTCTTTATAGTGCCTTTATCTGGTCTTGGGATTAGGATAATGCTGGCTCTCAAAAATGAGCCTGGGAGTCTTCCTTCCTCTTGAATTTTATGGAATAATTTGAGAAGGATAGTTGTTAGATCTTCTTTGAATGTTTGGTAAAATTCACCTGTGAAGCCATCCAGTCCAGAACTTTTATTTGTTGGCAGTATTTTTATTACTGCTTCAATTTCACTAGTTATAATCTATCTATTCAGACTCTCTGCTTCTTTTGGATTCAGTTTTGAAAGATTCTAAATTTCTAGGAATTTATTCATTTCTTCCAGATTCTCCAGTTTGATGACACATAGTCATTCATAACATTTTCTCATAATCCTTTGTATTTCTTTGGTGTCAGTTGTACTTCTCTTTCATTTCTGATTTTATTTATTTGGCTCCACTCTTTTTTTCCTTAATAAACATAATGAAAGGTCTATCACTCTTGTTTATCTTTTCAAAAAAACAGGTATTGGTTTCATTGATCTTTTGTCTTGCTTTTTTGGACTCCATTTCATTTATTTCTGCTCTGATCTTTATTATTTCCTTTCTTCTACTCACTTTGGGCTTTGTTTGTTGTTCTTTTAAAGTTCCTTTAAAAGTGAAGTTAGATTTTATTTGAGATTATTCTTGCTTCTCAAGGTAGGCTTGTAATGCTATGAATTTCCCTCTTAGGATTGATTTCATTGTGTCCCATAGATTTGGGGTTGTTGTGTTGTCATTTTCATTTGTTTCAGGGTATCTTTTGACTTCTTCCTCATTTTAAACTGATTCATTGTTAAGTAATATGTTATTTACTCTTCATGTCTTTGTGTGTTTTTTAGTTTGTTTTTTGTGTCTTTAATACTGGGTACTAGCTGTGGTTATGGGATATATTAATCATGCACCATTAACCATGCTTTCCCTGTTCTGGTTAAAAGAAAAAGACATTCTAACTTGGCTAGAAGTTGTATAGCCCCGGGACCTGGGAGTCAACCTTAGAATGTGGTTTATTCTCATTCAAGACCTGCCTATTATCATGGAAAGATTTACAAACTTGTTGCCCAAATAATGGAGTTCCACCCCAGCCTGCATAGCCTACTTTCCCATGTCTGTAATCCCTACTTCCCCCATGTAATCCTTGTCCTACTCTAGATAAGCAGCTGATTTAGGAGGGGCTGCAGAGCAGATTTTTGTGGATGACCTGCTGATCTCCCATACTGCCAGCAGTATTGGAATTAATGCTTATATATGATCCAACACTTTCTCTGCTTAATTGGCTCAAGTAGTGACAGGCAGCACATGCTTGATATGATTTCAATCTTCTTAAACTTACTGAGGCTTGTTTTGTGTCCTAACATGGTCTATCCTACAAAATGTTCCATGTACACTTGAAAAGAATGTATATTCCATGCTTTAGGGTAAAATGCTCTGAAGATGTCATTTAAGACCACCGTTCCCTTGTTGATTTTCTGCTGGGACATATATCCATTGGTGTAAATGAGGGGTTAAAGTCACATACTATGACTCTATTACTATCCCTGTATGTCCGTCAAGATTTGCTTTACATATTTAAGTGCTCCTATATTGGGTGCATAAAGGTTTACAAGGGTTATATCCTCTTTACTATTACGTAGTATCCTTTTTTCTCTCTCACTATATCCTTTGTTTCAAAGTCTATTTTTTCAGATAAAAGTATTGCTACCCCAGCATCATTTTTTTCCTATTTGCATGAAATAACTTGCTCCATCCCATTACTTTTATGTGTATCTTTGTTTCTGAGGTAGGTTTCTTGTAGACTGCATATATATATATGGGCCTTTTTTTCTTGTCCATTCAGCTACCCTATATCTTTTGATTAGAGCACTTAAGTGATTTGATTATTGATAGGTATGTTTTTATTGCCATTTTATCCTTTTAACTATATCCTTTCATTTTGTTTTGCTTTCTTCTTCTTCTTCTCCTCCTTCTTTAAGCAGGCCCATTAACATTTCTTGTAATATTGGTTTGGTGTAATAAGCTCCTTTATTTCTCTTCTCTGGGAAGTTCCTTATTTCTCCTTAATTTTAAATGATAGCCTTGCTGAGTAAAGTAGTCTTGGTTGCAGGTCCTTGCTTTTCATCACTTTGAATATTTCATGGCAACCCCTTCTGGCCTGAAATGATTTTTTTGAGAAATCAACTGACAGTCTTATGGGAGCTCCCTTGTAGGTAACTGTCTTTCTCTTTCTGTTTTTAAGATTCTCTATTTGTATTTAAACTTTGCCATTTTAATTATGATGTGTCTTGATGTGGGCTTCTGTGGGTGCATTTTCTTTGGAACTCTCTAAGCTTCCTGGATTTCCATGTCTTTTTCCTTCACCAGGTTAGGGAAATTTCTGCTATTATTTCTTCAAATGGGTTCTTGATCCCTTGTTCTCTCTTCTCCTTCTGGTATGCCAATGATGCAGACGTTGTTACACTTCATGTTGTCCCAAAGTTCCTTTAAACTGCCCTTTATTTTTTAAGTATTTTTTCTTTTTGCTTCTCTGAGTGATATTTTTCTACCTTGTCTTCTCACTTGCAGATTTGATTCTCTGATGCTTCTAACCTACTGTTAATTCCTTCCAGTGTATTATTTTCAGCTATGTTATTCTTCATTTCTGACTGGTCATTTTTCATGGTTTCTATGTCCATTTTCATGCCATTGAGCATCCTTATAACCATTACTTTTAACTCTATATGATAAACTGCTTGCCTCCATTTCATTTAGATCTTTGTCTGGAGATTTCTCCTATTTTTTCATTCGGGGTATATTTCTTTGCCTCCCCATTTTGGCTTCCTCTTTGTTATTTCTATGTATTATATAGATCTACTTTGCCTTCATGTCTTCATGGGGTGGCCTTATGTAGTAGGTGTCCTTGTAGAGTTCAGTAGTTCAATCTTCTTGACCACCTGAATTCGGTGCTCCAAGAATGTCCTTGTGCGAGTTATGTGGGCTTGCCTGTTTGTTACTGAGTCTTGACTGCTATTGGCATATTCCTGTGCAGAATGGACCCTCAGGCTGGCTGGCTGTGAGGCTCAACCCCAACCATGGCATGTGAGTTGCTGTGCAGGTATTGACCACATGAAGTGAATTCAATCAGCAGGATGTGGTGCTGCCAAGATCTCCCTTTGGATATGCTGCTTGTGAAGCTTACTGAATCCTGCTCTGATTTTGTCTGAAGCTGGTCACTGGGTGTGTTGGTTTTGGGGCCTCACAGGAGGGACTCTGATGCAGGCCAAAGTCAGACGCTGCCTATGACTGTCCCTCGGCAACCTGTTTGTAACTACAAGGGATCGACAGTTTGTGGCTGCCTCTGCTGGACCTGGGTGTATGCAGGAAGGACCAAGCTACTCACCACAGTAGGCTTTTACTAGCACCAGGCCCCTGAAATCCACTTCTGCCTGTTTGTTGCCTAAGAGGCTCAGTCACTGACAGAGCCTCTGGCTGTACTCAAATTGTATGAAGTAGGTTCACAGTGGGTCACCAGGTAGGGACAACTGGTGCTTACCAAACTGATACAGGTTCAAACTTGGTGCCAGTGCTGGGTCTAAGGCCACTCAGTAAATGTTCCCTGGCCTACCAAGTCTATCTGTATGCTTGCACACCTTTGTGTTGGGGTAGAGACTCAGGAAGTCTGTATGCTTGCACACCTTTGTGTTGGGGTAGAGACTCAGGAAGTCATCAGGATGAGGCTTAATGACTCAACAGACCAATATTTAGCCAAGTGAAGGCAGGACTCTGCTCCATTCAGGCATGTGAGGAGATAATGGCCCCTGTTCTAGATCCACAAAGTTTAGTCTGTCCCAGATTCAGTTTCAGTGTGGCTGCTTCTGTAAATTCTTGGTTATAAGACTTCTCTTCAGCAGTCTTCAGGATGGTTATTCAAGATGACTTTCTATAATTTTAGATATAATTCCAGTTTGGTACTCGGAGGCGGCAAGTGTACGTCCACCACCTACTCCTGCATCATTTTGGATCTCCCCAACAAGGCCTATATTTCTTTCCACATGAGGTACATGAGTAAGACTTGTTATCTGTAGAGTTTATTTGAAAATTGGTCATAAATTCATGGATTTCCTACCACCTTTTCAAATTTACCAAAATTCTGATTGTTCTCTGCCAGAGTAACATGGTGACTTTTCATAATACTTAGCTATTTACTATTTGTTAACCCCCAAACTCAAAATTAAATGGGCATAGGTTGAAATATTCAGAAGAGAAGCAGTAAAAATGTAACATTCAAAGTTCATCATGATGCTGGTATAGTTTTCGTGTTGCACGCTGTTTGATGTACTATGGCCAGACTCTGGATTATCTCATTGAAATATAAAGTCTTTAAAATAAACTGAAAGAAACTCAGGATGTGTTTATAATATGGGAATTTACAGAAAACTTTCTAAGAAAATATGATGTGATGGTAATTTGAAGAGCATAAAATATACACTGCTACAGATTAATCATAACAATATAGTTAGTATGTGTTGGAAGGATCAACTGGTCTAATCACTCTAAAAGACAAGATAGCCTGGCTGGCATGCCTCAGTGGTTGAGCATCAACCTAGAACCAGGAGGTCACAGGTTTGATACCTGGTCAGGGCACATGCTCAGATTGCAGCTTCGATCCCAGGTAGGAGGAATGTAGAAGGCAGCCAATCAATTATTCTCTCTCATCACTAATGTTTCTCTCTCTCTCTCCCTCTCCCTTCCTCTATGAAATCAATAAAAAAAATTTTTTTTAAAGACAAGTTTCAAAAATGTACATATTATTTGACTGAGCAAAATTTATAGGAATTTATCCTAAAAAAATTAATATATAGGGATAAATGATTAAGGAAATTTAGTACAGCACAGTTGATAATACTGAAAAGTTAATAGTGGTCTAAATTTTCAACAGTAAGAGATATTCAAATAAATGCAATGAAACGTTATAAATGCATTTGAAATTATAAAACTTTACAAGTATTGACAAAGAAAGACAGAAAAGACAAATTATTAAGAAAGTGGGTGACATCACATTATGCATAGCCGCATACACATAGGAAAACTGACATTTATCACTAGGTACTGATACCTTGGGTTTAAAGTTTTTGCTAATATATTTTCTAATTTTACTATACTAAAGTACAATGGATTTACTCTGTAATAAAATTATTTTTTTAAAAAATGAATTTCTCTTTAAAAAATAAAAATGTCCTCAGTGTAGATATTTCTGATTTTTTGCAAAAGGAGAAACTGTGAAACAAACTATAAATTTAAAAGTATTCTTTTAAAGTTACCATTTTGCTGTCTTGGGAATACTCCATTTTTTTTAAAATCTCCTTCCTTACATTTCATTTAAGAAGGAATTATTCACACTGCATTAACACAGTTCTAAGTTGGTTTTTTTCTCTATCCAGATATGAAAGTTATCTGAAGTCTCTGAACACATGTAGAGAATAAAGCTATCAATTTTTTTAATTCAATGTAAGAAAAATTTTTTACTTATGCTTTCTTAAAATGAAGCATTATCTAGAAAAGTGAAAACTTAACAACCACAATGGTCAGCTAAAGTCTGAGTTTTCTTTCTATAAGTGACAGTATGCCTATATGTCCTTCTTTCTCACTATGCCTCCATGGCAGCAAATGATTTTTAGCACATATATTTAGCACATATATTTTATATTAAGGCAACAGTTTCCATGGAAACCATAAGGCAAACATCCGTTACTGCTGTTAAGGACTTTATGAGCACACCTAAATTGAAGTTACTGCTTACTTTCTCTTATTAATATTTTAAAATTGACCAATAGTTAGCTACTCTGATTCTGGTTTTGTTGCATGTGTGTCTCTGAACAAATCAAAAGATGAGTAACAAATACAAAAAATGCTGTGCCTCTCTAGCAACAAAATGTGTCTATAGAAACCAGGAGGGGAAAAGAAAGACCCAGAAAGTTATCAAGCCAGTACACATACCAGTCACTGTTATCTCATACGAGAGAGCAAATCAGAACAGAAACCAGTGAACCACTTAAAATACCAAAGAAAAAATTCCCTTCCACTACCTTGGTGGAGCACGTAAATTTATTTAGGCCAAGCAAGATGCTGACTAATCACAATAAAAAGACAGTAAGTAATAACAATTGAAAAAATGGTCACTCACCTCTCTCAACATGTTGTTCTCTTTTTCCTTCTGCTCCAAAAGGCTTTCTAGGTGGTGGACGTGCATCTCTGCCTCTGCCAGTCGTCTTGTTCTCTCATGGTCTTCCTCAGTAGCCTTAGCAGAAAGTCCTTTGCTCTGCAACATCTCCAGAAGTTTTTTGATAGATTCATCCCGAGCATTCAGGGTTTGCTTCTGAGTCTCAATACGCAGTTCCATTTCCTCCAGAGTCTTTCGAAGAAGAAATAGCTCTTTGGCCTGTCTTTCATGTTCAGCATGTAGCCTCTGGAAGTTCTCCTCCGTCAGCTCTGCCACACAAGGTTCACCAGTCCTATTGCTACTGTCTTGCTGAAACAGCTGGTTTAGGTCCCTTTGAATCCGTAATTCATCCTGGAGAGCCTGAATTGTCATTTGCATGTGCTAGAACCAAGACAAAAAAGAAAACCCCAAATCAGCTTTCCTCCTCAAGCAGCAAAAACAGAGCCTATTAAAGAGACAGAAAGTAACTACCAGGGCTCTCAGAACCTTGTAGTTAGCTAATCAGGATCCACATTATTCAGTATTACATTGTCTTAAAAAAGTATTGAGATAATCTGTAAAATATCAATAATTTGTTATGCTTATTCCCAAAAGGAAACAAGTATGGCAGCTCCTCACTTTGCATAAGGCATGACAAAATAAAGACACTGTTTAAAATAATTGAAGATATTACTAAATAGAACTAAGGGGAAGGGAGAGAAAAGATATGGGAAATTCACAGAAATACAAACATATCATACCAAAAAAATTCACCAAAAATTACTCTTAATTTAATATAATAGGGTGCGATACTGGTATCATGTATCCATGACATTATTTTTCTCTAACTAAAAAATATAGAACTCAGGATAAATTGGCATTCTTCAGTTATCTAAACCCCACACTATTCAGCATTTACCCCTTAACCTCTTCTTATGCAGTCTTCTCTGCCCTGTCCATCTCTCATGGCTAAACCCTACTTGTCCCTTCATTCTTAGGTCAGGCATCATCTCCTCTAGAAAGTCTGTTCTGACTCCCCGAACTGAAAGAAAGAAAGATAGAAAAAGGGAGGGAGGAATTAGTGGAGGAAGAAAAGTACAGAAAAGAAGAAAAGATAGTACCCCAATAAGAAATTACAATAATAAAAATATCATACTAAGCAATGTCAAGATTGAAGTGATTCCATTAAAAATAAAATCAAAATACGTTTTTAAAAAATCTTTAAAGTTAAACTGACCAGCAAAGGGACGCTATAAGAACGATTTCTATAGTGTTTAAAACTTGAGAATGCTCACCAGTAACAAACAGAGCCATTGCAGAACTATAATGAAGCATAAAAATACTGTTCATTCCAAAAGCATTTTAAAGTATCAAGCTCACTTCTTTACCAATTCTCTACAACCCAGTTTCAAACACCTGCATAGGTCAATGAGGTTAACAACTTTTCCAAATTTAGTCACTGAAATACTGGTAAATGACTTAACAAGAAAGAAGGGTAAAGAAAAAACAGGTAGGTGAAATCATCAGCTATGGAAAGTGTTAACAGCTAACATTGGTAGTGCCATTATTGGAAGTGCATTCTGCTGAACACACATTGTAGGCAAGACGCTTGGCTATGTGAAGGCAATCCCTGCTGACATTCAACTGCAGCGTACAATGTAAGGCCTGTTGAAAGGGGTTAATGTCTGTGTCAATCAGAGCTATGTCAACACTTAAGTCACTGTGTACCCAAAGCTTACAGAAGCTACAGAATTTTTTTTTCATTCCCTTTTCCTCCAGAAAAATAGAAGTGAGAAAGTCTGATACTGACAAAGAGTACAAAAAGATCATGACCTTACAGTTATATAGAGAAGCATGCATGTACAAAGTTATTACTTAAGATGCTTTCACATACACTATAACAACAAAATTTAAAGTTGGGAATAAAGCCCAACAATATTATTTACAGAGATAATTCTTTCTGGGAGAGAAAACACCATAAAACATACAAACAACATCAGTAAACCAGAATGAACTGACCAAAATTATTCACATCTTTCTTCAAGACATATTTTTAGTAATGTACTTCCTTATAAAAATAAAATCTAAAAAAATAAAATAAAATAAAATCTAGAGGCTTCCAGTAAAGATGGTGGAGTAGGTAACGCTGTGCTAGTCTACTCCCATGACCACATGAAAACTACAACTAGATTATACAATCACCATCCATGAGAAGCAGCTGAACAGAACCCCTGTAGCTAAGGATGTAAAGAAGCCACATTGAAACTGGTAGGAGGGGTGGAGATGTGGAACATGCAGGTCCCACACCCAGGGCATGGTGTGCTGGGGTCCAACCCCAGCAGGTCCAGGGGTCCCCAAAGGTGTGGACGGAGTCGACGAAGAAGGAATGACACGGAGACAGCGTTCAGTTGATCAGCGGCCTTGCCAGGATCTCTAGCCACAATCTCCAGCCAAGTTCTGTTTAGGATCTCCAGCCAGGTTCTGTGTCCATGTTCTCTTGCTAGGTTCTCCAGCCAGGTTCTCCAGCCAGGTTCTGTAGCCATGTTCCCTCGCTAGGTTCTCCAGCCAGGTTCTGTCCAGGTTCTCCAGCCAGGTTCAGTCACCAGGTTCTAGTCAGGTTCTCTTGCCATGTTCTATCCAGGTTCTGTAGCCAGGTTCTGTCTCTAGGTTCTTCAGCCAGGTTCTCTCGCTAGGTTCTGTCTCTAGGTTCTGTGGCCAGTTTCTGTCCAGGATCTTTTGCCATGTTCTCTCGCTAGGTTCTGTCTCTAGGTTCTGTCTCCAGTTTCTGTCCAGGATCTTTTGCCATGTTCTCTCCAGCGAAGTTCTTCTGTCTCTAGGTTCTGTGTCTAGGTTCTGTGTCTAGGTTCTGTGTCCTGTTGTCTTGTTACATCTGTATTTATACCAGTTGATTCTAATCCTGTCAATCTCTATTGCAAAGGTTAGGGCGTTTCTTATCTCCATTCCAGGGAGTCAAGATTATGTAGCTTAAGCATGATTGTTCCTAGTTAAAGTGATTAATTACCCACATGGCACTTAGTTAAGGGGTTTTATGCCCTCCCTAACTTCAGGGGAAAATCCCTACCTGGGGAAACAACCTTTCTCAGAGAGGTGACCTTGGTTAAAACATGTAGTGCCAAGAAGGAGAGCAAACATATTAAGAACAGTATGCCATATACGCCAGGTCCCTTGAAACAGCAAGGATGCACCGGCTCCCGGCAATGGTGGTTAGGAATCAAGAGGAATATCTAGACTGCAGTGATTCCTCCTGAGGAACAAGGGGTCCCAGAACCCACATCAGGCTCCCAAACTTGAGATATCAGTGCCAAGAAGAGGGTCCGCAAAACATCTGGCTGTGAAAAACAGTACACATTGCATCCATAAATGATAGGGAGCAGCTGGAGACTGAGGTGAATCTCTTCAAAAACCCACACACTCACTAGCTCACAAATTCACTTGTAGTAAGCTCCAGCACAAGGGCAGCAGCTCAAGAAACACCAAGGACAAATTTCAGAATAAGGGCTGGAGGAGCAGGGGTTAGAGAACCTCTCTCTAGGGCGCCGTGGGCAAACTATGGCCCGCGGGCCGGATCCGGCCCGTTTGAAATGAATAAAACTAAAAATAAAAAAAATAAAAAAAGACTGTACCCTTTTATGTAATGATGTTTACTTTGAATTTATATTAGTTCACACAAACACTCCATCCATGCTTTTGTTCTGGCCCTCCGGTCCAGTTTAAGAACCCATTGTGGCCCTCGAGTCAAAAAGTTTGCCCACCCCTGATATAGATGCATAAATATTTTCAAATACATGGTTCTGTTTTCTTCAAATAAATACCCAGAAGTGGAATTGCTAGGTCATATGGTAGTTCCATTTTTTTATTTTTTTTATTTTTTTAAGAAATCTCCATACTGGTTTCCATAGTGGCTGCACTAATTTATTCTCAGATCAACAGTGCACAAGGGTTCCCTTTTCTCCACATCCTTTTTAAAAAATATATTTTTATTGATTTCAGAGAGAGGGAGAGAGATATAGAAACATCAATAATGAGAATCATTCATCAGCTGCCCCTGAACGCCCCCTACTGGGGATCAAACTGGCAACCCAGGCATGTGCCCTGACCAGGAATTGAACTGTGACCTCCTGGTTCATAGGTCGATGCTCAACCGTTGAGCCACACTGGCCAGGCTATTTGTTGACTTTTTTAAATTCTCACCTAAGAATATGTTCTTATTGATTTTTTTTTTTTTTAAGAGAGAAAGAAGGGAGATAGAGAACATCAATGTGAGAGAGAAACGTCTATGGGCCTCCTCCCAGACTCGCCCCAACTGGGCATCAAAAACCGCAACCTAAGTATGGACCCAGACCAGAAATCAAACCCACAACAGGTGTATGGAGCGATGCTCCAACCAACTGAGTCAACAAGTCAGAGCTATATGGTGATTTTTGCTAATAGCCATTCTGATTGGTGTCAGGTGGCATGTCACTGTGGTTTTGATTTGCATTTCCCTGATGATTCATGATGTTCAGTGTCATTTCATATATCTATTGGTCATCTGTATTTCTTCTCTAGAGAAATGTCTCTTCATGTTCTCGGCCCATTTTTTTTTTATCAGATTATTTTTTGTTATTGAGTTGTATGGTTCTTTATATATTTTTAACATTAACTCCTAATTGGATATGTCATTTATGGATATATTCACTCATTTAGTAAGCTGTCTTTTCATTTCATTGATGGTTTCCTTGGTTTTACACAAGTTTTTTCATTTAATTAGGTCCCATTTGCTTTTTTGTGCCCTTGTTTCCTTGCTCAAGAGGACATATCCAAAAGATACTAAGACTGATATCAAATAGTTTACTGTCTTCTTCTAGAAGTTTTATGATTCCAAGCCTTACATTTAAATATTAAATTAGCCCTAACCTGTTTGGCTCAGTGGATAGAGCATTGGTCTGCGGACTGAAGGGTCCCGGGTTTGATTCCGGTCAAGGGCATATACCTTAGTTGCGCGCACATCCCCAGTGGGGGTAGTGCAGGAGGCAGCTGATCGATGTTTCTCTCTCATTGATGTTTCTAACACTCTATCCCTCCCCATCCTCTCTGTAAAAAAATCAATAAAATATATTTTAAATAAATAAATAAATATTAAATTAATTTTTTATTTTTTGTATATGAAGTGAATGGTCCCGTTTATTTTTCTTTTGCATGTATCTGTCCACTTTTCCCAACACCGCTTGTTAAAGAAATTCTCATTTCTCCATTGTATATTCCTGTTTCCAATGACATAGATTAACTGACTATATGCAAGGGTTAATTTTTGTGCTATCTATTCCATTGGTCATGTGTCTGTTTTTGTGCCAGTACTATACTTTCTGAATATTATATCTTTGTAGTATAGTTTGAAATCGGGAAGCATAATACCTCCACTTTTGTTCTTAATTCTCAAGACTGTTTTGGTTATTATTCGGGGTCTCTTATGGTTCCATATAAATTTAGGATTATTTGTTCTAGTTCTGAAAAGAATACCATTGGTAGTGTTTTGATAGGGATTGCATTGAGCCTGTGTTTGCTTTGGGTAGTATGGTCATTGTAACAATATTAATCCTTCTAATCCATGAGCATGGTATATCCTCCCAATTACTGTGTCCTTTTCAATCTCTTTCTTCATGATCTTATAGTTTTCCAAGTACAGAGCTTCCATCTCTTTGGTTAAATTTATTTTTAGGTGTCTTATTCTTTTTGATGCAATTAAAAAGAATATTACTTTCCTAATTTCTCCTTCTAATTGTTCACTATTAATATATAGAAATGGAATAGACATCTGTATATTAATTATGTATCCTGTTACTTCATTAAATTCATTTCTTTTTTTCTTTCTTTTTCCTTTTTAAATTTATTGATTTTTTACAGAGAGGAAGGGAGAGAAATAGAGAGTTAGAAACATCGATGAGAGAGAAACATCAATCAGCCGCCTCCTGAACATCTCCTACTGGGGATGTGCCCGCAACCCAGGTACATGCCCTTGACCAGAATCGAACCTGGGACCCTTCAGTCCGCAGGCCGACGCTCTACCCACTGAGCCAAATCGGTTTTGGCTA
This sequence comes from Myotis daubentonii, assembly GCF_963259705.1. Classification (NCBI taxonomy): domain Eukaryota; kingdom Metazoa; phylum Chordata; class Mammalia; order Chiroptera; family Vespertilionidae; genus Myotis; species Myotis daubentonii. The sequence continues at coordinate 97,944,301 of NC_081841.1, read as the reverse complement.
AATTCATTTATTAATCCTATTAAATTCTTGGTGGATTCTTTAGGGTTTTCTATATATAGTATCATGCCATCTGAAAATAGTGACAGTTTACTTCTTCCTTTCCAGCTTAGATTCCTTTTATTTATTTTTCTTGTTTCATCACTGTGGCTAGAACGTCCAATACTATATTTAATGATAGTGGTGAAATTGGGCATCCTTGTCTTGTTCCTGTTCCTGTTTTTAAATCATTGAGTATGATTTTAGTAGTTGGCTCATCATATGTAGTGTTTATCATATTCAGATAAGTTCCTTCTATACGCACTATGTTGTTTTTATCATAAATGAATGTTGAATTTTTCAAATGCTTTTTCTGCATCTATTGATAATCATATAATTTTTATCCTTAGTTTTGTTGATGTGATGCGTCACATTAATTGCGTTGTAAATATTGTACCATATTTGTGTCTCTTATCTATATCCCACTTGATCATAGTATTTAATCTCTTTTCAATGTATTGTAGAATTCAGTTTATTATTTTATTAAGAGTTTTACATTTATGGAGAAGCAAGATGGAGGCATAGGTAAGCACCTATACTTGCTGCCTCTCACAACCACATCAAAATTACAACTAAAAGGCAGAACAATAACCACCCAGAACCACGGGAAAGCTGGCTGAGTGGAAGTTCCACAACTAGAAAGGTGAAGAAAGCGCATTGAGACTGGTAAGAGGTGCGGTGGTGCAGAAAGTGCTGGCACCTGGATGTGCTGCTCTTTTAATCGGGAGGGAGATACAAGCTACCACTTGCTCTGAACTCCAATTCTGGGCGAGACTCTGGGGGACCCAGACACATATGGGGAGAAACTGGACTGTCTGGCATCGGGACAGGAATGCGAGGGCAGCTTTCTCGCAGAGGTGCTCGCAGCAAACATTGTTCCTGCACGGGGGCATGGGACGCGGAGACCCAGGGACCTCTCCGGTGCAGGGCTGACTGGCAGCCACTGCTGTTTGCTCCGCCCTGGTGATTCCCAGAGACCCCGCCCCACCCAATTTACATCCCCACCCAAGCTGTGAGCATCAGCTTTTGCATATGAATGGCCCATCCTTTCTCCACTTAAAACCTGTCAAACTGCAGCTGGGTCAGAGCTCCAGAACTTCCAAAAGAAGGCCCAAGGCACGCAGTAGCAACCTGCCTTGCTTCACAGCCGGGAATTCTCTGTGTACTTCCAAACCCCATACAAAGAGGAGAAATCTGCAGATGTCTCTGTAGCTCCTGCTGGGTGGCCCCAGATAGTGGCTGACCTTGCACCTCCTTGGAGATCCAAGAGCCAGTGTAACCAGTCGTCAGAGTGAGACCATACCAGATTACAACTCTTCACATCCATAAGAGACACACTCAAGGGGCAGACTCAGTGAGCACCAAAGCCCCACTAAAGCAAGTCCTGCCCCATAAGGGTGTCTCCTGGGCAACAGATCTTCCAGTGTAGACAGAGCTGGTCATCACAGCCAATTGGCCTGGAGGTCAATTCCTCCAAGTGATACCAACAGCAATCAAGGGTTAACTACAACAACAATGTGCAAACAGCCCACAAAGGGGTGCACCAAGAGCATCCACCGCAGGTGACGGGGGAGGCTGAGCCACTGGACCCAATAGGACACCTACCACACAAGGCCACTCTATCAACTAAAGGAGACTTAGCAGCTACCCAGTACATAGAAACAAACACAGGGAAGCAGCCAAAATGTGGAGACAAAGAAACAAGTCACAAATGAAACAAATGGATGAAAGCAAAACACTGGATACAGAGTTCAAAACCACGGTTATAAGGTTACTCAAGAATCTTCTAGAAACCGCCGGAGAAATTTAGTGAGACCCTCAAGGATATGAAAAAGGACCAACTAGAAATTAAGCATACACTGACTGATATAAAGAATAATATACAGAGATCCAACAGCAGACTAGAGGATCCCAAAAATCAAGGCAAAGATTTGAAATACAAAGAAGCAAAAACACCCAACCAGAAAAGCAAAAAGAAAAACGAATCCAAAAATATGAAGATAGTGTAAGGAGCCTCTGGGACAACTTCAAGCATACCAACATCTGAATTATTGGGGGGGGCGGGGGGGGGCAGAAGAAGAGAGAGAACAAGATTTTGAAAACAAACCTATTTGAAGAAATAATGACAGAAAACTTCCCCTACCTGGTGAAAGAAATAGACTTACAAGTCCAGGAAGCGCAGAGAACCACAAACAAGAGGAATCCAAAGAGGACCACACCAAGACACATCATAATTAAAATGCCAAGGGCAAAAGACAAAGAGAGAATCTTAAAAGCAGCAAGAGAAAAACAGTTAGTTACCTACAAGGGAGTAACCATACGATTGTCAGCTAATTTCTCAACAGAAACTATGCAGGCCAGAAGGGAATGGCAAGAAATATACAAAGTAATGAACAGCAAGAACCTACAACCAAGATTACTCTACCCAGCAAAGCTATCATTCAGAATTGAAGGTCAGATAAAGAGCTTCACAGATAAGGAAAAGCTAAAGGAGTTCATCACCACCAAACCAGTATTATATGAAATGCTGAAGGGTATTCTCGAAGAAAAGGAAGTAGAAGAAAAAGGTAAAGATAAAAAATTATGAACTAAGTGACAACAAATACATATCTATCAACAAGTGAACCTAAAAATCAAATGAATAAAAAACCTGATGAACAGAACAGACTGGTGAATGTAATAGAATCAGGAGCATGTAAAGGGAGCAGACTGACAATTCTCGGGGGGAAGGGGTTGTGGGGGGTGCAAGAAGAGATTGGACAAAGAGCTTACACCTATAGACGAGGTCAGTGCAGGGGTTGGGGGGAAGGCCTGGAGTGGGGTGGGAACCGGGTGGAGAGGAGCTATGGGGGGGAGGGGAGGGGAAGAGGAACATCTGTAATAATCTGAACAATAAAGATTTTTTAAAAAGAGTTACCATAAAAAAGAAAAAAAGAATTTTACATTTATATTGATCATGGACATTGGCCTGTAATTCTCCTTTTTTTTTGTAGTATTTTTGTAATCAGGGTAATAATGGTCTCATAGAAGGTTAGAATCCTTCCTTCTACCTCAATATTTTGAAAAGATTTAAGAAGGGTAAGTATTAATTATTCTTTAGATGTTTGGTAGAATTCATCTATGAAGCTGTTTACTTCTGGGCTGTTCTTTGTTGGGAGGTTTTTTTATTACTGCTGCAATTTCATTCCTAGCAACTGAGGAGTTCAGAGTCTCTATTTCTCCCTGGTTTAGTATTGGAAGGTTGTCTGTTTCTAGAAATTTATGCATTTCTTCTAGACTGTCCAATTTGTTGGCATAGTATCCTATCCTATATAATAAAAGGGTAATATGTAAATTGACCCTAACAGCGGAACAACCAGGAACCACCAGAAGGCAGATGCTCAATGTTGTTCGTAATTTTTTATCTTTGCACTACCAGAAGGAAAGCTCCACTCAGCCACAAGCCAGGCTGACAGCTGCGAGCACAGCGGCAGTGGCAGGAGCCTCTCCTGCCTCCTCAGCAGTGCTAAGTATGTCCAACTGCAGCTCAGACCCACTCCCTGCGGGGAGCGAGCCTGAGCTGTCAATCAGACATCCCCGGAGGGCTCCCAGGCTGCCAGAGGGATGTCTGACTGCCAGCTTAGGACCAATCCCCCAGGGAGTGGGTCTAAGCTGGCAGGCTGACATCCCCCGAGGGGTCCCAGACTGCGAGAGGGCACAGGCCGGGCTGAGGGGATTTTCATGCACCGGACCTCTAGTTCTTTAATAATCCTTTGTATTTCTGTGGTGTCGATTGTAATGTCGATTTTTACTTGATAAGTCTGAATAGAAGTTTGTCAATTTTCTTTATTCTTTCAAAGAAACAGCTTAGTTTCATTGATCTTTTTATTATTTTTTTAGTTTCTATTTCATTTATTTCTGGCCTGATCTTTATTTTTCCCTTCCATCTACTTATTTTGGGTTTTGTTCATTCTTTTCTACTTTTTTAGGTGTAAAGTTTGTTTGAGATTTTTTCCCGTTTCTTGATACAGGCCTGTATGTCTATGAACTTCCCTCTTAGAACTGCTTCTGCTGCATCCTATAAATTTTGGAAAGTTGTTTTCAGTTTCATTTACCCCAAAATAGTCTTTCATTTCCTATTTGATTTCCTCTTTGATCCACTGGTTGTTCAATAGCATGTTGTTTAATCTCCCCATATCTGTGTTTTTTCCACTTTTCTTCCTGTAGTTGATGTCTTAGTTTCATGCCATTGTGGTCAGAAAATATGCTTGATATAATTTCAATCTTTACATTTATTGGTGCTTGTTTTATGGCCTAATATGTGATCAATCCCTTCACTTTCAGTCAATATTCCATCTGCACTTGAGAATGACATTTCACATGTTAGCTTTTTACGTGGTTGACTCTTTGTGTTTATTATATATTTGCTTTTACCAGTGTGATTTTTTTTCTTTCCTGTATTTTTTTTTTATTTCTGGTTATTTTATTTCTGTGATTTGGGAATAAAATGTTTTATAAATGTCTGTAAGTCAATCTGCTTTAATGTGACATTTAAGGCCATTCTTTTCTTGTTACTTTTCTTTCTAAATAATGTATATATTGAGATAAGTGAAATAATAAAGTTCCAACTATTATTGTATTACCGTTAATTTCTGCCTTTATGTCTATGACTTGTTTTATATACTTAGGTGCTCCTGTGTTGGATCAGTAGATATTTAAAACTGTTATATCCTCCTTTTGGATTGACCCCTTTATCATTATGTAGTATCCTTCTTTATCTCTTTTTACATTCTTTGTTTTAAAGTCAATTTTGTCTGATATGAGTATTGCTATGCCAACTTTCTTTTTATTTGTTTCTATTTGTTTAAAATATCTTTTTCCATCCCTTCACTTTCAATGTGTGTCTTTTGATCCAAAGTGAGTTTCTTCGAGGCTGCAAATAGATGGGTCTTGGTTTTTTGCCGGAAGCCAATTCCAGCATGTCAGCAAGGGCTGAATAATCTGGAGTGGCTGAAGGGCATTTCCCCAAACCTGAAAAGGGATGATTGCTTGCTGCCAGACAGTACAGGGCATCTTAATCTACATGTTATTGCCTCCTACTGGCCAAACACCTGAACAGCTGTAGGCAAATTCTTCCATTCTGACAATGGACTGTGTATATGAAACCCTATCCTTTGATGTGTATATCTATGCCTCGCCTCAGGACAATTTGTGTTAATAAAAAGCATGGGATCCTGAGACAAGCAGATCTTAGTTTCTTTAGCTAGGCTCCTCTGACCCCCAAATGCCTTCCAAAATTATGCTTTATCTCTGGACTCGTTATTAAGTTACACGCAGCCCTTCTCCAGATTGCTGAACCCTTCTAGATGCTGGAAAAACAACCCCGGCAGTTTTTATCCATTCAGCTATCCAATGTCTTTTGATTAAAGCATGTATTCCATTCACATTTAAAATAATTATTGTGCCCTAACCGGTTTGGCTCAGTGGATAGAGCGTTGGCCTGTGGACTGAAGGGTCCCAAGTTCGATTCCGGTCAAGGGCATATATGTACCTTGGTTGCGGGCACATCCCCAGTGGAGGGTGTACAGGAGGCAGCTGGTCGATGTTTCTCTCTCATCGATGTTTCCAACTCTCTATCCCTCTCCCTTCCTGTCTGTAAAAAATCAATAAAATATATTTTTTAAAAATAAATAAATAAAATAAAATAATTATTGTTAGGTATGTTCTTATTGCCATTAGTTCCACACTTTCTCTGGGTAGGGCAGCTCTATGGGCTCGCGAGACTTCACCTTACTAGTTCTGCACTTTTTCTGGGAAGGAGAGGTAGTCCCACATGCCACGCAGCAGCACTCCACTATCTCTGCACATTCTCTGTACAGGGCAGCCCTGCATGTGGGTACCACAGTGCTTTGCTAGTCCTGCTGCTAGTTCCACACTCTCTCCAGGTGGGGGAGCCCCACATGCAGACACAGCCCAGTAGGTGTGCACAAATGCACCCTGCCATACCTACTGGATCAATCTCTGGGTTGAGGGGGCGAAGTGCACATGTGCTAGGGCACCTTCCTGTTCTTGCTGGAGCTAGCTCCAAAAGGGTAGGTGAGGAAGCACTACAGCAACCTGGTGGGTTGGACAGAGCACTCTGATAGAGCTCCCACCTGCTATCCAAGTGCAGGGGAAACAAAAACGATGGCAGTAGCTGGTTTCTCCATACTAAAATGCTCATACTAAAATGCTCCTTCAGCTCTTGTGCTTCCCCAGCCATCTCCATGTTGTCTTTCTCTTGTTTGTTGTGCAAAAGCTGTTCAACTGGCACTCAGTTGTTGCTTAAGCAGAACTGCTCTAAATGTAGGTGTACAATTGATGTACACCTATTTTGGAAGGGCTCAGGCTCAGCTCCTACACTTCCATCTTGAACCAAAATTAACCATTTTAAAGTGAACAATTCAATGACATTTAATACAGTCACACGGTTGTACAACCACCACCTTTATCTAGTACCAAAATATTTCCATCACTCCAATGTAAAACTCCTTACCCATTAAGCAGTTTCTCCCTACTCTTCCATTCCACAGCCACTATCAACCACTAACTGTTGTTCTATCTCTGTGATTTATCTATTGTAGCTATTTCATATCAGTAGAATCTAACAATATGTGACCTTTTCTATCTGTCTTCTTTCATCTATATATATAAACAGGGAATATGCTAATTAGCCGAGCATCACAACCACTCAGGAGGAGGCGCATCACTACCACTCAAGAGGAGCTACGCATGCAGATGGGCAGGAGGGGACTGCGTGCTGTCCCCACCCAAGTGGCCCCGGGGAGGCTGGGGCTGGGGGCGGGCCGGAGCAGAGACACAACACACAGGAGCGTCCGCTCCCACCCCAGCAGACACAACGCAACAGCTGGGGCGTGTTACGAGCGGCCGTTGCGCGGCTTAGAGCACGCCCCCACCCCAGCCGACACAATGAAGCAGCCAGGGCTACACGGGTCAGGTGCAGGTCCCAGCCCCCCATGGGATGCCTCCTCGCACGGGAGGCGGGGCGCCTCCTCACGCGATTTCAATCACACACTGGGCCTCTAGTTTAATATAATGTTTTGGAGGTACAGTCACATCATAATATATGTCAGAACATCATTCCTTTTCTTGTCTGAACTAGAGGCCTGGTGTACAAAATTCATGCACAGGAGAGGGGGTCCTCTCAGCCCAGCCTGCACCCTCTCCAATCCAGGACCCCTCGGGGGATGTCCGACTGCTGGTTTAGTTAGGCCCAATCTCGGGGATCGGGCCTAAACCGGCAGTCGGACAGCCCTCTCACAATCCGGGACTGCTGGCTCCTAACTGCTCACCTACCTGCCTGCCTGATCGCCCCTAAATGCCCCCCCTGCCAGCCTGATCACCCCTAACTGCCTCTGCCTGCCAGCCTGATCTCACCCCTAACTGCCCCCCCTGCCAGCCTGGTTGCCCCTAACTAACCCCACCTGCTGGCCTAGTTGCCCCAACTGCCCCCCGGCCATCCTGGTCACCCCTCACTGCCCCCCCATTGGCCTGGTTGCCCCCAACTGCCCCCCCCCCCGCTAGCCTGGTCGCTCCACACAGCCTGCTATTCAGTCGTTTGGTCTTCTCTCACTAACCCCCGCTGCCGACCTGGTTGCCCGACACAGCCTGCTGTTCAGTCGTTTGGTCGTCCCTCATTAATCCCACTGCCAGCCTCATCACCCCATGCAGCCTGCTGCTCAGTCACTTGGTCATCGCTCACTAACCCTCCTGCCAGCCTGGTTGCCCCATGCAGACTGCTGTTCAGTCGTTTGGTCATCCCTCACTAACCCCCCTGCCGGCCTTGTCACCACCCCATGCAGCCTGCTTTTTGGTCGTTACTGTGATGGAGTTCCAAACTATTTGCATATTTTTCTATTATTAGTATAGATAACTTTCTGTTTTATGAATATACCATATTTTGTTTATCCATTCATCCACTGATGAACATGTGGACTATTTCCACCTTTAGGTTACTGTAAATTATGCTGCTATAAACATGTATATACGTGTACTAGTTTGAAAATAGGTTGTCTATTCTTTTGGGTGTATACCTAAAAATGCAGGGTCATATGGCATTTCTATATTTATCTTCTTGAGGAACTGCCAAACTGTCTTCCACAGTGGCTGAACCATTTTACATTCTCACCAGCATGTACAAGGGTTCCAATTGCTCTACATCCTTGCCAACATTTGTTATTCCCTCCCCTTCTCCCCCTGTCACCTATTATAGCCATCCTAGGGCATGGGAAGTAGTACCTCAATTGTAGCTCTGATTTGCATTTCCCTAATGACTAATTATGTTGAACATTTTCATGGGCTTGTACTCATAATCTTCCTACATGTGAGAAAACCCCTTGTTATGAGTCCTGCTTCCCCAATGAAAGAGTGAAAACTCAAATTCCCCCACTCCCTTGTAGCTAGACCCAGGCATCTGATCCAGACTCTGCCAACAGGTCATATGCATATCAGACATATGGAATTGAGTAGAAACAGACTCTAATTCCATTTTTACTGGTAGAGATAACAAATGGATGACTCCAGCTCTAGGAGATGGAAATAGCAGCAGTTTCCCAGTGCTTACAAGGTCAATTCTTGGCTCATAAGTAGCATCAAAGCATCAACTGAAGTATTTCCTCTAGGGTGCAGTGAAGCAACGGCAACAGCGGAGGTTTCCTCATCAGCACAATGCTATAAGCTACTAAGTATCAATTTAATAAACTCTTTTTCTATTATATCATTCTTCTGGAAGAAGCATTAGATTTATCTTACCTAGCTCCACACTGAATACATAGAATAAATGTCAAGTAGATACACAAAGGCAGGTCTAGGTAGATCTAAGAAAATTTCCTAATTCTTAGATGTCTACCAATTTTTTAATTGAAAAATTACCTTAAAACAGAGTAAACAACTGGTCACTGCAAATTTAATGTTGACATTATATCTCTCAGGGATAATGTGAAGATAGATGGAAAGTTGAAGAAGACAGCTTTAGCACTCTATCTCTTCTGTATTTCTACCATGTTTTCTACACAATTTAAAGATTTTTTTAAAAAGATCACACCTTTGTAGCCCATTAATAATTTATTAACAACTAATTATAGCTTTTGCCATGTAGTAATTCATATAAATGTTCCTAAACCATATTGTTCATTATCTTTTACTTCACTATATAAGAAAAAAAGGAATTAGAGATAAACAAAAGAAATTCATAATCCTATTCATCTGAGAAAACCACTGAAAATATTTTAGTGGATATCCTTCAAAACATTTTTCCTATGCTGAAATTCACCTATAAAAAAATAAAAATAAAAGTAATAGCTAACATATAATCAGTGATTACCACATGCCAGTCCCTAGTCTAAATGCCTATATATTTTAATTCATATAATCCTCACATCTCCATCATGATGCACTATTATTATTTTCATTTTACAAATAAGGAAACCAAAATACAGAGAAGAAAAGTAAACTGCCCTAGGTCACTTGGATAACAAGTGACAGACCACCTAGTAGTCTAAATCCATAGTTTGCACTTTAGCATTGTTATAATGACTCTATACTGTTTCAAAAAAAAACTGATCATAGTATATACTAGTATACCATATATATTAACATTCCTCCTAATATATTATAAATATTTTTCCATTTTAATAAATGTTTTAAATCCTGAAATTGTGGGAAATACTCTATATATTTTAGGATATATATCTTAAATTTTTTAATCTACATATAAAATACAAAATTTAAAGAAATCCTTAACATTAAATAATATACCACTTATACAAACAAGTTGCATCTCAGTGAGGAAACAGGTAGTCTAGGCCAAAATACTCTCGAATTCTGCCCCTCCAAATATTCACCTTTATGAAAACCTCTTGCTATATATATTTCATAATAACATGGTTTAAACTCTTCTTTCTGCCTCTTCCCCTTTTCTTAAAAAAAAAAAAGAATCAAAGTACCCAGCATACTCTGGTCATTTATAGTAGTAACTCAATAAATATTTATTGATAGACTGGTTAGATAAGGCTATGTTGAAATAGAGAATATGCAGAAACAAAGGTTCTCTCATCCTTTCTCTCCTTAGGAAACCATATGAATACCCACAAAGCATTCCACCCAGATAATACAGTGACCTACCACAAGAAAAACAGCTAACACTGCCACCCACTTTGCTTAAATGCTGAACTTTGACTGCACTATCTGAGGTCAGGTAAATATACAAACATGCAATGTACAAACTAAGTGAACTTTTTTAAAAGAGGAATGGGGCAAGACGCCCAGTAACTCACAAATGACAGGCAAAAACAATTATTTTAAAGGACTGGCAACATGCAATTCCTAACCAATTTCAATTGGTCATCACACTACACAATGTGCCCATGTCCTGGAAAATCATTTGGCTTTAGAGCAGCACTCCCCAAAGAAGGAAGTCAGTTACTAATTGACCTTAGATTTCAAAGTTTGGCTAATCCTGATGAATTGAGAATTGTGATAGTTTAAACTTTGAATGCATGATTTTTAAATGTTTTATACAACACTTAAAATAATATGCTCTCTGTGAATTTTCAGATTCTTATTATGAATATAATAAAATAATAATAATAATAACATATATTTTTTCTGAATCTAGAACCAGTACACTAGAGATAACATAGCTAGTGTGCTTTGACATGCTGGTCCTCATTATTGCAAACATTTTAAAAGATGAGCAAATACTGCCAAGAAAGTCAAGGTAACTTCAAGACCATACTTCCATTTTCAAGGAAAAATAAAAAGAGGTGATTTACAGAGAGAAGAGATGGAATCCCCAGACTATATGAAAACTGAAGCAAACACCTCAGTAATTTGCAAAGTCTCTGTCTTAACTTGTCTTCTACTACCTGCGCAAACTTAACATGTGAGCTGCAAATACAAGCTGGCCTCCCTGTTTAAAGAAAAATGGAAAGAATTCTTTTCCTAAGGTCTATTTTATGAGTAAAGATAAAGAGCTCTAGCAAGAGGGACCAAAAAGGAAACAAGTGTGTCAACAGAATTAAGTACTAGTACAGGAAATGTAATATGAAGCATGGATGCGTGAATGGATAAATGGGTAGAAAGTAGGGTGGGAGAGAGGGGAAAAAACTGAAGCTATACAAGGATTTTCATCACACAGTAAGTTCATACTTTCCAAAGTGATGTACAAATTCTCACTTCAAAGAATGGTGAAGAAAAATCATAGAAACCAGCAAGTTCAAGGAATCCTGTCATTAACTCCAAAATGAAAAGATACATAAAGATGATTAACAATGCCCTTCAGAAGAATATAAAAACAGCCTCATTTCTTCCTCACAAAACAAACATAGCTGGAGAGATCGCTACCATACTGAAGCATCTTTTTAATGCATGACCAGAAGTTAGGCAAGACTAATCAAAACTACCTTAACTATTCCAGAATCAAATTGACGGCACAGATTATAAATTCAGTGTTTGTTGATGAATAATACCATTGATACTTTTTTCCTCTCGATCCATATATTTTGGCAGAATGTCAGTTAGTTATATTTAGGGAGAACAAGAACTGAACAAATGATATAGTTATCCCTTCAGGTTATAAACTCCTATGTTCATAACACTGTCAAAATGTTTATACACCATACATAGCAGCTTACCTTTCTCCTCCCAGGTTTCTAGGCACACAAGTAATAAGTTCAGCTTATTAATTCTATGAACTACTCAAAAAAACTAAATAGAAAAACAGGATAAAATGACTGCATCTGATAATTTCATTTGTAAAAATAAGTAGTACTTATTTTTGTTTTTCTCTAGATTATACTTTTTCTCTGCCCTTATTAAACTTTGCTGCCTAAAAAACTGATCAAACAAGCTAAAAGAGCATAGTTGCCTCTTCAAGATAATAGTAGTTTAACATAAAAATCATTGATCTCATTGCCATATTTCACTCCTTGTACTCAAAAGTGTACCCTAAATATAACTAACTGACATTCTGCAAAAATATATGGGTCGAGAGGAAAAAAGTATCAATGGTATTATTCATTCAACAAACACTGAATTTATAATCCGTGCCGTCAATTTGAGATACTATAGCCTTATATGACCAAAAAGGAAATGTTAATTCATAAGAATATTTCTCCACACACCATTAACATTTGCTAACTGTAGGTAATGAATACATAGGTCTTGGGTTGTTTCATTATTTTTAAAGTGTTCTGGATATATGGAGAGAAAATAAAACTAAATCTAATGTTCTAGGTTTCTAGCTTGGTTGACTACATTAGTGTATCTTCAAGTGTGATGCCTGGAGAGAAGCATAAATACCATCTGGAAATTGTTAGAAACAGAAATTCTTGGGCCCCGCCGAAGCCTACTCAATCAGAAACTTTAAGGGTGGGGCCCAGCAATTTGTGTTTTAACAAACCCTCCACATAATTATGATGCACACGTAAGTTTGAGGACCATCTGACTAGATGAAATATCTTACCATTCACCAAGAACAGAAAACAAGAGAAGCAGGCTGGGGCAGAGGAGAAAATTAAGATAAATAAAGAGCCTTGGTACTTTACCAATTCACCTTTTCCTTCCTTCCTGCCACACTCCTAGATGGCCACTGTCTTCCTTATTTCTAATTCTACCCAGAAAATTCATTTAGCACTCATAAATGTATGCTTCTAATCTATTTACATTGTACTTTTTTAAATCTCTAAATTCTCATCCCAAAATATGCACTATGATTACATTACTGGGAGAGTGTTTTTAAAATATTGGCACCCAGATACTATCAAATACCAATAAAAATCAGTTTTCTGGGGGATGGGGCCTAACCAAAAGTATCTTTTGAAAGCCCCTCATGAAATTCTAGTGTGCAAGCAGAACTGACAATCATTCAGACTAAATGGAAGTTTTTGTCTCTGTTTGCCTATCCTATCTAATAATAGACAAACATGGTAATTGACCGTACCTTCGCTATGCCTCCCATTGGCTAATCGGCACGATATGTAAATTAACTGCCAACAAAGATGGTGGCTAATTTGCATACTGCAGGCAGGGTGGGACAGTGCCATCCTGCCTGCCTCGCCGCCATCTGGGCCTGCTATTTGCGACCCAAGGTGGTGGGGCAGGACAGCGCTATTCCACCTGCCCTGCCACCATCCGGGCCTGCTATCTGCGACCCGGGGCGGCGGGCGTCCGTGTGCGACCTGACCCAGGGTGGCCAGGTGGTGCAGCAGTGATCAGCCGGCCCGCCCGGGAGTCCCATGTACAACCCGACCCAGGGCGTCCTGTGTGTGACCCGACCCGGGGCGGCGTCCCAACCCCCAGATCGACCCTGCCATGTGCGCAACCCAGGGTGGCGCCCCAACCCCCAGATCGGCCCTACCGTGTGCCTGAACCGGGGAGGCGGGGCAGGCACCGAGGGATCGGGCCTGCCATCTGCCACCCGGGGAGCAGGCCTAAGCCAGCAGGTGGTTATCTCCCGTGGGGTCCCAGACTGTGAGAGGGCACAAGTGGAGCTGAGGGACACCCCACCACCACCCTCCCCAGCCAGTGCACAGATTTTTGTGGACCAGGCCTCTAGTTCTATCTAATAAAGATGGAATATGCTAATTGACCCTCACATCACTGCAAAGATGGCAGCGCCCACAGCCAATAAAGAGGGAATATGCTAATTGACTGCCCTGCCCCAAAGATGGCAGCACCCATAGCCAATAAGGAGGGAATATGCTAATTGACTGTCCCACCCTCAAATATGGCGGTGCCCACAGCCACAAGATGGCGGCACCCAGTCCCCTCAGCCCACCCTCAACTGAAAATCATTCAGTCTAAATGAAAGTTTTTGTCTCTATTTGCCTATTCTATGTAATAAAGAGGGAATATGCTAATTGACCCTCATGCTGTCGCAAAGATGGCAGCACCCACAGCCAATAAAGAGGGAATATGCCCAGCCTTGCCACACACCTGCCTCCCAAGTCCCCGAGTCCCCCAGTCCCCTCAGCCCCCCAGCTGCCCAGGGCCGCCTGAGGAGCAGGTAACCAGGGCCGGCAGAGGCTTGTGCTGCCAGCAGTGGCAGCAGCAGAGGTGTGATGGGGGCATTGCCTTCCCCTGATCGCTGGGTCGCCTCCCGCCCCTGAGGGCTCCCAGACTGTGAGAGGGGGCAAGCCAGGCTGAGGGACCCCCTCCATTGCATAAATTTTCATGCACCAGGCCTCTAGTTATAAAATAAAATCCCATTTTTAAAAAGTCAGTATTTTCTTTAAAAAAGCACTAAATAAAGAGTTCTATAAAGGACAGGGCAAACACTGCAAAGATGGTAAGTAGACAAAAAAGTGTGATTAACCTTGACTGATGTGCTTACTATAAATACAGATTCCTGCCCTGGTCAGTGTGTACAGTGGTTAGAGCATCAGCCCCCAAAACTGGAGGGTTGAGGGTTCGGTTCCCAGTCAAGGGCACATATCTGGGTTGCAGGTTCAATCCCCGGCCTCGGTCAGGATCTCTGTAGGAGGCAACCAATTGATGTGTCTCTCTCACACTGATGTCTTTCTCTCTCTCTCTCTCTCTCGTTCTCTCTCTCTCTCTCTCTCTCTCTCTCCCACCTTCCCCTCCCTCCCTCCCTGCCACTCTCTCTAAAAATCAATGGAAAAAATATCCCCAGGTGAGGATTAACAAAACAAAATACAGATTCTGAGTCCTATTCCAGCAATCCTAAAACCACAAACTTTGGGAATGGAATGGGTAAGAGAAAAAAAACTACCAACATGTAATTCTACCAAATTTACATTTTTAACAAGTATTCCCAGGTGATTCTTATTTACATAAGCTAAAGAAATGTTCCAATAAGAGGTTTTTGAGACTTCTGCCACTAAGCAGAAAACAAACTTGGATATAAAAAGGCACCCCTCTCATTCCATTAATTTTACTAACACCACTTCCTGGTCTCACAGAAGGATGAGCTCCAGCTACATCTGCTGGGTGAGGAAGAAGTACAGTTTCTGCATCTACTCCTTTACTGCAAGTCTCCCAGAAGCCAGAGCTCATTCTAATTTCACTCTCTTCGCCCCTCTCCATTCTCCTTAACAACAGCCCTATGCCTTGAGTATTCCCATTTCAATATGACCACCTACTATTCCATGCTTATTCACCTTTCCAGATACCCTGTGAAGCTAAATCTTTTAAAATGTCACAAAATACTGGTACAATCTAATCACCCCAGGTTATATTTATATTCTCAAATGCCAATGATAAACAATCTCTATCCATTTAAATTTTAAACTGTTTCTAAATGTTCATACATTATGACATGATTACAAACTATATCACTAGACAGAATATTGAAATAGATTACAGTTCACATACCATTGGTAGCCAATGGTTCTCAGCCTTGCCTATACATCAACATTACCTACAGAGCTTTGAAAAAAACCCACATGGGCCCTGACTGGTTTGGCTCAGTGGATAGAACGTCGGCCTGCAGAATGAAGGGTCCCAGATTCGATTCCGGTAAACGCATGTACCTTAGTTGCGGGCACATCCCCAGTATGGGGTGTGCAGGAGGCAGCTGGTAGATGTTTCTAACTCTCTAACCCTCTCCCTTCTTCTCTGTAAAATCAATAAAATATATTTTTTTAAAAAATCCCCACATGGAAGCCATGCTCTAGCCCAGGGGTGGGCAAACTTTTTGACTCGAGGGCCACAATGGGTTCTTAAACTGGACCGGAGGGCCGGAACAAAAGCATGGATGGAGTGTTTGTGTGAACTAATATAAATTCAAAGTAAACATCATTACATAAAAGGGTACGCTCTTTTTTTTTTTTTTTTTTTTTTTAGTTTTATTCATTTCAAATCCGGCCCACAGGCCGTAGTTTGCCCACGGCTGCTCTAGCCCAAACTAAGTAAGAATCTTTGGGGGGTGAAGGCATCTTTTTATTTCCCCTTAAGTTTCTCAAGTGATGCCAACATGCAGTCAAGGTGAGAACCATGAGCCAGTTTTTTAGAAAGATTACCGAGACAGATTTCATAATAATTACCATTACTGTACTAGATTCACTTAGTCAAATACAGGAGACTTTCACAGAACAGTGACTTTTGAGGACAGAATTCCAAATTCCAATAGTAATGAAGGCAATATCAAAATACATATTTATATTTATCTTACGTATTTTTTGTCAAGAAATACTCTATATTTGTTTACTCTGACCGGGCAGGTGTTTTTTTGTTGTTGTTTTTTTTTTTAATATATTTTATTGATTTTTTACAGAGAGGAAGGGAGAGAGATAGAGAGTTAGAAACATCGACCAGCTGCCTCCACTGGGGATGTTCCCGCAACCAAGGTACATGCCCTTGACTGGAACTGAACCTGGGACCCTTCAGTCTGCAGGCCGACGCTCTATCCACTGAGCCAAACCGGTCAGGGCAAAGGGCAGGTGTTTTTTAAAGCCAAACACCATACCTCCAAATATGAACAGAATTTTCATAGAATTAAACTGGCTTATATTTAGACTAAGATAATGTCATTTATGTCCACCAATGGACAAGAGAGATACTGAGCAAGGAAGTTAAAATGGACAGACATTATTGTTCATTCGCATGTACCAAAAAGCATATTCAAATATAAATTCAATAACATACATGACAATTTCAACTGCTTTTGGAGTTTGTTATATAAATCCCTTTCATGATTATATTCATTAAAACTAGATCTACTCATTCAATATCTTATACAGACTGCGACCTAATATACTATAAGTATGTGAAATTTAGATTTTAAAACCTGTTTTGTAATAAATATGCTACCAAAAATATATATAATATATAACATCAAGTGATAAGTATATTCTAAAAAAAGTAATAAAATTCATTTTACCCTTAGTATGACAAAGAAATAATGTTTAATTTTAGGAAGCTACAATTTTTCTAGTAAGTGAACACCTGGCAAAGAGAGTCAAATTGTATCCACTTCCTGGCATAAATGCTAGCAGCAAGCACATCCAATTATTTCAAGTTCCTTTGAAGCCAATGAGTGGGTAGAAGAAAATCACAGCCAAAATGGGAAACACATGGTATTCATTCTTTGAAAAAAATCCAGTGAATTACAACCAGGAGGGGAAGCCATCTGTCACAAGAAAAAGAGGTGGCAGTAGCTGTCAAGGACTGTAACGTGCCACCTCAACCTGAGCAGTCAAGTTTTATATTTTAATTCCAGATAACTCTTGCAATAAGCAACAGTTTTCAAAATTATTAGTTTCAAATTATAAATGGAATGGGTAAGAGAAAAAAACTACCAACATGTAATTCTAACAATACTGTAAACTCTCACTATTAGGAAGAGTAACAACATAGCAAATAGAAAAACATACATGCAAAAATCCAGAAGTCAACATTTAAACAAATTTAATTCTCTAGTATAGAAAACACTGGCAGTTTTATCTGCATTATATTCCTAGCCTATTAACATTTCCCCCAGTCTGGCTGGTGTGGCTCAGTGGTTGAGCCTTAACCTATGAACCAGGAGGTCATGGTTCAATTCCCAGTCAGGGAACATGCCCTGGTTGCAGGCTAGATTCCCCAGTAGGGGGCATGCAGGAGGCAGGCAATCGATGATTCTCATCATTGATGTTACTATCTCTCTCTCCCTCCACCTTCCTCTCTGAAATCATTAAAAACTATTTTTTTAAAAAAATCAACTTCCAAATATGAAGGTAAAAGTCAACCACAAGTAAAAAATTCAACTTTTACTACTCCCCTATCTTCTTCACCTAATTCCCCTCCAACCACCCTAATCACCACACTCACTCCTACAAAATACTGTAGTCCATTCTTTAGGATTCCATCTCTAATAAGGTAAAATTATTGGGCAATTAAATATATGTACTTGAAAAAAGAATCTTAAGTGTCAGTCCTATCTTCTGTATGATCTTAAACCAGCCGTGGCCAAACTATGGCCCGCGGGCCGGATCTGGCCCGTTTGAAATGAATAAAACTAAAAAAAAAATAAGACCGTACCCTTTTATGTAATGATGTTTACTTTGAATTTATATTAGTTCACACAAACACCCCATCCATGCTTTTGTTCCGGCCCTCCGGTCCAGTTTAAGAACCCATTGTGGCCCTCGAGTCAAAAAGTTTGCCCACCCCTGTAACCCATTAAAATCAGTTTCAGCCTGGCCAGATGTGACTCAGTGGTTGAGCCTCGACCTATGAACCAGGAGGCCCTGGTTTGATTCCTGGTAAGGGTGTGTTGCAGGAGGCAACCAATCAATGATTCTCTCTCCTCACTGATGTTTCTATCTCTCTCTCCCACTCCCTTCCACTCTGAAATCAATAAAATTTTTTAAAATCCATTTCGGACGTAGGCTTCAGAGGATCGCAAAACTAAGTGAACATTAGTTACCAACATTTTTAAATCTCAAACTTCAGGTGATGATTAATTCAAATAAAGTGTAGGTACTAGACCTCAATTTCTTTAAATCAGCATTTTATACTGTCATTAAAATGTATAAAAGCTGTCTTTAAACACAGTTATTTGTGAAATTAGAATTAGTCATCCTAATCCTAGTTCAGTTCCTTACTTGCTAATATTCCTTCCTCCACTTAAGCCAGGGGTGGGGAACTATTTTTCTGACAAAGGCCATTTGGATATTTATAAAATCATTTGAGGCCATACGAAATTATCAACTTAAAAATTAGCACTATATTTGGTCAAGCATTTAATTAACTCACCACTCATGCCTTGGCAAGACCAGACCAAATGATTTTGAGGGCCTCATATGGCCCACGAGATGTACATTCCCCACCTTTGATTTAAGCAGTTTTTGTAACCTCACTTCCTCTCCTCAAAGCCTTCTCTATAAGAGAAATAGTAATTTCCTCTAGAATAAGTTCACCTAAATATCCAACTAAATATTGATCATTTAATTTTTCTTTGGGATACAAAGCCATATGTATTTTAAAAAAGAATAGCCATGAAACTTTCTAAATTAAACTATGTCTGCATACTTCAATACAAGTTTAATTTTTTAATACAAGTTTAATTTTTAAATCCATGATTTGGGAAGTATGTCTTTTGCTTCTAGGAACAACATAATAAATACTTATTTAGGCTGATGATGAACAGAATAAAGTTACCCTTCACTATACTAATAATACAATTTACTATTTTAATTATAGCAAAAATGAAGTCAAGATATGGTACAGAAAAGATAGATTTATTTGCTCGGAAGTTCAATAAGTAGGACATCAATAAATAGATCATCTCAATCAGCAAACCTCTTGGTAAAATCCAGAGTCAAATAAAAATGTTCATATATCATGAATTAATGTTGATTTCTCTATTCAACTTACTCAATGGTAACATTTTGAGCAACTATAGAATAAGGCTACTTCCCCCTCTCCTAAAATAATTAAGGTAAATGTGAAGAATATATTTGTATCCTGAAGTGTCTCTCTGCTTCATTTTTCTGACAGTCCAGTACAGCAGGAAGGAGCACAAAAAACGGAGCACACTGTGTGGGCTTGAATCTGCCTCTGCCATTTAACAGCTATGTGACCTTGGGTAAGTTATTTATTCTTTTTAAGCTTCATTTTCCATATCAGAAAATAAAAATAATAGTCCCTACCTCCTAAGATTGTTATGATGATTAATACAGGCAGAGCACATAAAATGGGGCTTGTTCCTTAGTAAGTAGTAGTAGTTGCAGTAGTAGTAGTCATCTGTTACCTTTGTTACTACTAGTTAGCTGTTACTACTACCACTTAGCAGTAGTTGTCTGTTAGCTATTACTAGTTATTTTATTGTCTAAACCAGATGTCAGCCAACTTTCTTTATAAAGGGCCAGATATTAAATATTTCAGATTTAAAAGGTGATATGGACTCTGTCACAACTACTCAACTATACCATTGTAGTGGGGAAAGTTGTAGACAACACATAGCTGTGTTCCAATAGGACTTTATTTATAAACATTAAAGTTTGGATTTCATATAAATTTCATGTGCCACAAAATATTATTATTATTTTGATTTTTTTCAAAATGTAAAAAACATTCTTACTAATAGCTTGTGAGGGATGTACAAATCCTATAGGCAAAATCTGGACAATTGGCCAAATATGGCAACCTTTGTTGTAAACCAACGCTCCTTTTTTGTTGTTGTTTGGTTCATCCTCACCCAAGGATATCCATTGATTTTTAGAAAGAATGGAAAAGAGGGAGGGGGAGAGAGAAACATCAATGTGAGAGAGACAAGCACCCCTACTGGGGCTAGGGATCGAACTTGCAACCTGGTACATACCCTTGACTAGGAATCAAACTTGAAATCCTTTGGTACCCGGACTTGACTTTCTAACCACTGAGCAAAACCAGCCCGGGCTGTAAACCAATGCTTCTTAAATACCAGTCCATGAATAAGTTTCCACCAACCCTTAATAAAATTGACACTGTAAGCTTAAAATCTATAAATTTTCTTGGGAAGTACTGTCCTATACCAGTGATGGCGAACCTATGATACGTGTGTCGGAGGTGACACGCGAACTCATTTTTTTGGTTGATTTTTCTTTGTTAAATGGCATTTAAATATATAAAATAAATATCAAAAATATAAATCTTTGTTTTACTATGGTTGCAAATATCAAAAAATTTCTATATGTGACACGGAACCAGAGTTAAGTTAGGGTTTTTCAAAATGCTGACACGCTGAGCTCAAAAGGTTCGCCATCCCGGTTCTATACTCTGAGATTATGCAATTCTAACTCTTTGCTGTTAAAATGTGTGTTTTTTTCTTATAAAATGGCAGTAGGAATATCAAGTAATTTATCCTTTTTTAATTGTCTTTATTTGACAATCCCATGCCAGCCTCCAGTCCCCACTAGTTTTTACAAGGTGAAGGGGAGCTAATTGTTTTTTAATTTTTATTTTACTGGTGTGTGAAATCCAAGTCTGGGAAGCTTTCCACCTAACCAAAACAAGAAGTACAGTACTTTTCCTGTGTCATTTACACATGCTGATACAGAATGATTATTTAATCAAAATATATCTTTACCATCTGCTCAACTGATCAACTATATCCCTTCTCTGTCCTTTCTCTAAAGTTAATGTTAACTCCTTTCCAGGAGTCTTTGGATCCTATGAAACTCACATTCTTGTGAAAGTTAAATCTTCTTCATGCAAGGCACATTATTTAAAATATTTGTGGAGAGTTTTGGGTCCAACTGACAGAAACTCCTTACCACAGAAAGAAAGTAGAACAGTAAAAAAAAAATTATTTCCAGAAATATTACATTCCTTTTGGGAAAGAACTCTATAATTCATGGATCAGTCATCGTGAAAACAAAAATGTTAAATAATGGATATGACTGTAACTGAAAACCCTGAGAGCTAATTACCCTACTCAAAGTTTCTAGTAACTCCTTCAGGAATATTAGTCAGTAATTAGTTATCCAAATGAAGCTATTATTCACTGTGACCCATTTCCTAGAAATACTGTATAGGTGCCATGCTACTTTTTTCCATTCTCATAGCAGGTTATAAAGTACACATCATACGTCAAAAAATGTTATACAGTATTATTTCTATTTACAAACTATCTGACTAGATTCTAACTCAGTTAACTTTTATTAATGTCAGGTAGTCTTGTACATCATTTTATACATATTATCTTCTTTAACCTCATTTAACTATTACAATGACCATAAAAGCATTTTCTCCATTTGACAACTCATGAAACTCACATGGCTCTCTGCTCTTTTATATGCTAGCACTGGTTTTATGCTGCTTATCTTGAAAAAACATCAATAGTCAAGTACTTCTAGTTCCCAGAAATGCCTAACTTAGTTATATGAATCAGTTATATTAAGGCCTTACAATCAAGGTGAACAGACTCTCAGAGAATTCCATTAGGATAATTGACAAAAGCTAAATCAGATAATTTTATAAGAAACAATCTCTAAAGAACACTTTGTCCAGCTCTCTGGACTTTTATAGATGAGAAAACTGGGTCCAAAAAGATTAAACAGTGTGCCCATGGGCATACGCCCAGTTACTAATTGGCAGAGACAGGATCAAAATGAGAAAGTAAGTCTCCTTTTATAAATGCAGTGTCGTATTCACTACACAAGTGTTTCTTAAGGTCATCAGACCCAATGCCATCTCTCCTCTTTTTATAACAAACTAGAGACCCAGTGCATGAAAATTCACGCACTTGGGAGGGATCCCTCAGCCCAGCCTGTGCCCTGTCGCAGTCCAGACCCCTCAGAGGATGTCCACCTGCCGGATTAGGCCCACTCCCTGGGGGAATGGGCCTAAGCTGGCAGTCAGACATCCCTCTGGCAGACTGGGAGCCCTCGGGGGATGTCCACCTGTCAACTTAGGCCTGCTCCCCAGGAGGATCGGGCCTAAGCTGGCAGTCAGACATCCCTCTGACAGCCCAGGAGTTGTTGGGGGATGTCCTACTGACAGCTTAGGCCCGCTTCCAGAGGGGAGCAGATCTAAGCAGCAGTCGGACATCCTTAGCACTGCAGAGGAGGTGAGAGAGGCTCCTGCCACCGTCGCTGCACTCGCAGCCATCAGCCTAGCTTGTGGCAGAGTGGAGCTCCCCCTGTGGGAGAGAACTGACCACCAGGGGGCAGCTCCCGTGTTAAGCGTCTGCCCCCTGGTTGTCAGTGCGTGTCATAGCGACCGGTCGTTCTGCTGGTAGGGTCAATTTGCATATTACCCTTTTATTATATAGGATATCTGTAATGTGCCCTTTACTATCCTGAAATAAACATATATATATATATACACATACATACATATATATATATATAAAATCCTAAGCGACCGAACGAACGACCAGTCAACCAGTGTGCTCCCACAGCCAACCTCCCACAGCCAGCCAACCTCCCGCAGTCCCTCCCCTTGGCCAGCCGGCCAATCTAACCACGGTCCTTCCCCTCCGCTGGCCAACCTCCTGTGGTCCCTCCCACAAGCCAGCCAACCCCCCCCCCCCGCCCGATTGGCCCCGATCGCTGATCAGGCCAAGGGACCCCACCCATGCACGAATTTGTGCACCAGGCCTCTATTTCTTAAATAATAATCCCACCCTCACATGCAATAAAAAAAGTAATATAAACTCTAAGAAAAAAAATTTCATAAGAAAATAATATGTATGTTAATATGTAAATGCTACAGACAGCTACACCAGAGGCTGAATAGGTGTTTGCACTGCCCAACAAGGCAATGCTGCTATTGAAGTAATTTTCTAAAATGATAAAAACTCTAGGTAATGTTTAAACAAAACAAAGTACAATCTTCCATCCCCTTACACAGTAGTTACACTGCTAAAAAATTTAGTGCATATTGTAGCCACTCAAGAAATGCTAATGTAATTATGTACATTTATGTAGCTAGGATCTAGGTTCAGGTCATTATAAACAGATTTTTCACCTACACAATCTTCTGGCAAGACATTTGGAAATCATATGGAATAAGGGAGGACTTTTCAATATTCAGGGCTTCCCTAAGCATTGCAGAATATCTAGCAACACTAGGCCCTCTCTACCCTAAATCCAAGAAATTCCTTCTGCCTCTAAGTTATTATGGTGGCCAATATTCCCACAACTTTTAAGAACCAATATCTTGAAAATAAATAGCTATGTTCAGAAATACCAAGGGAAATTCAGGAATTTATCCACTACCATTTAAGTAGGCCCTCTTTTAACTGTTTCATATCTCTTGAAAATACTCTGTACCAGGAGTAACATGAATTTACAGGATAGTAAAGACTAAAAACACTCATTAAAGTATGCTTGTCTCCTAAGAATTTGGCACCTATTCTAAGTTTCTATGCCCATGAAGAAGAGAAGAGCCATATGGCAAGAATAAATTACTAATTATTCAGCTTATCAAATCTATGAAAGATAATCAAAATTAAGAACATTTTCTATCCCACTCCTGACACCAAAAACAAAGAACATTTTCTGAATATATCCTTCCAATTTCTCAGCAGATTTTTAAATCCTACAAATAGTTTTCACTTAGCTCCCAAAATGGTTTTCTTTGAAACAAATAAATACTGTAGGAGGTTTATAATGTAAGCATAATGCAATCATGTAAAAAAATAAAATTTAATGCTATGCTTAAACAACTATTTATCTGCAATGGACTTACCAAAGCAGTTTTGCTTTCATTTTAATATCATTACCTCATACCAACAACAGAAATGATACTGGTGTACAAAGAAAAAATATACAGAAATACCTATCCAAAACTCTTTACCCTAAACAGATAAACTCTAACATACCATTATTTATATTTTGACAATGAAAATACCTCAATTATAGACACATAGCTCTTACAAGATTTCACAAAACATGAAAGAAAACTCAATATAAACAATGAAGAAACTTAACCTGAAAAAAATATTACCTTCAGTTACACTTTCAAGATACTATCCTATATGATAAAGAGCTAATACGCAAACGGTCGTCCCACCCTCACACTGTAACTGCTCAAACAATGGGGAGAGAGGAATGGGGACCAGCCAGGCACAAATGAGCTCATGAGAGAGGGATGGGGACCAGCCAGGCACAAATGAGCTCATGAGAGCGGGATGGGGACCAGCCAGGCTGCGGCCCAGGAGAGGGACAAGCCACCCACCCCGTGGTCCTGGGCACCTGCGGCTGCAGTCTGGGAGAAACTGCCCGCTCACGGTCCCCTGCAGCTGCGGCCAGCCCGGGTCCTGGGTGCCTGCGGCCAGCCAGAGGGAGGGGAGCCCGGGTCCCGGGTGCCTGTAACCGGCCAGAGGAGGGAATCCTGGGTCCCAGGTGTGGGGTGAGGCAGAGGCGATTAGGGGCAATCAGGCCAGCAGGGGAGCCGTTAGGGGCGATCAGGCCGGTAGGGGAGTAGTTAGGGGCGACCAGGCAGGCAGGCGAGTGGTTAGGAGCCAGCAGTCCCAGATTGCGAGAGGCAGTCGGACATCCCCCGAGGGGTCCTGGATTGGAAAGGGTGCAGACTGGGCTGAGGGACTCCCCAACCCCCGTGCACGAATTTCATACACTGGGCCTATAGTGAAAATGAAGGAAAGCCCTAGCCAGTTCTGCTCAAGGTCACTTAACTCATTGCAGGCTCAATCCCTGGCCCAGGTCTGAGTGAGTGCCCAACCCATGGATGTGTCTCTCACATCAATGTTTCTCTCCCTCTGTCACTCCCCCTCCCTTCCACTCTGGCTAATGGGAAAAAAATATCCTCAAGTAAAAATTAACGCAAAAAAATGAAGGACAAAGTTTCTTCATTACAAAATTTTACAGCATCAAGGAAAATCAGAGGTTAACCTGCCCAAATCCGTTTCAAGAGCAAAAAGAATATATAACAAAACGGCGACAACCTCTCCATTTTGCATAATTTCTCTTTTTTACTATACAGAAAATTTAAAAAACAAATTAAAATGCATAATTTCTCTTTTTTACTATACAGAGAATTTAAAAACCAAATAAAAATGAAACATATAAACTAATAAGCCTAAGCATACACAATGAAACTTTAGCAGAAGGCAGTAAGTATCATGGGCTCAAGACTCAAATAGCTTTTTACTTTAAGCTTATTGGAATGGGGAAAAAATATATTGTATTCCTCAAGCACAAACTAGGTAATACAAAGTTTTGTAAAATTTTCCATGGAAATGGTTTAATATAAACTGCCAATCAATATTCTTAGTCTTGAAAACTGAGCTGTTTCTTTCAGAATTTTACAATCTATAATAATAAAAGCATAATATGCTAATTAGACCAGACATCCTTCCAGACGCCCTTCCTTCTGGACAAAGCTGCAGCGGGTGAGGGCAGAGGCAGAGGCGGCAGGCAAGGGCCAAGACCCTTGCATGAATATCATGCATCGGGCCTCTAGTGCTTTCTAATAGTTAAGTAAGTGTATTACAGATTCCCATTATCAAGGAATTCTTGATGATTTGCTCTTTTCTTTTTCAGAGTAACAAACTGTAGTGTTCAAGTACCTATCACAAGATAATTTTTTTTACTCCTCACCAGAGGATATGTTTTTATTTATTTTAGAGAGAGGGAGAAATATTGATGTTAGAGAGAAACATCTACTGGTTGCCTCCCACAGCCCAGACCAGGGATCAAAATCGCAACCTAGATATGTGCCCTGACTGGAAATTGAACCTGCAACCTTTTGGTGTATGAGATGATGCTCCAACCAACTGAGCCACCCAGCCAGGGCTCACAAGACAATTTTTAAAGCAGGTAGTAATTCCTGCAAAATTCAGGTCCTCCTTCATTTAGGGTTATAAATGTGGTTGTATTAAACAGCTCCCAGAGAGTGGGAGAAAAAAGTTAAATTAAATATTTGGAAGGACACAAGTACAACCAAAAATTGATGAATATATCCTTTCCTTTGTTAATTTCTTTACAGTAAAAACTGGGTAGTTGATGAGACAAAGAGGAATCCTTACCACAAAACACTCAATAAAGAAAATAGTTACTAATTAACCAACTGTAACTACTGGCTAAAAAAGCCCACCCAAGGAACCTCTCCAAAGACAAAGAAATATGCTATCAACAAAAAACAAACATCATCAAAGAAACACTGGATCGTTTGACATTTTTTCAACTAGCTCTTTCTTTCATCGATATTCCTAATAAGGGTTACAATTTATTTCCAGAAATCTATTATCCTCACATCCATTTTATCCTACTAAATAGGTCACAGTTTGAAAAGAAAAATCCAGGAGAAAATATACATATTCTTTAAATACACTGAGTGGCCAGATTATTATGACCACCTGACGTTTATAGGCAAATTAGCTATAATTTCGTGCTGAAATTGCTAGAGGGCCAGACCATTATAAATAGGGAAGCAGGTTGTTTCCCACGACAGAAGTGATTTTTTTTCTGAAGATACGGGTAAACAACGCGATTTAACAGCCTTTGAACATGGGAGATATATATATATATATATATACACACACATACATACATATATATACATACATATATATACATATATATACATACATATATATATATACATATATATATAACTCTAAATCACTGAGTCACTTTAATTTTAATTCAAGAGTCCAAAAATTCAGAAAAGCAAGTTACCATTTTCTAAAGTTTTCACACTGCTTTCAGCTTTATTTCTAGCTAGGACAATTCACCAGAAAAATATAATGATACAAAGTAGGAGCTCAATGTTTGTTAAATCAACAAGTAAACATTAAATGTTAAACATTAAAACTAGTATTTAATAATAGATGAACACCTTCATGGCTTGCCAGAAAAAGGGTGGCATCTCTAATCACAGGTAATAACTTAGATTGCACAGCCAAAAACCATTAACACCGGATCTCAAAGCAGGATTTTTCATTGAATGTCCATGGATAAACTCATCCCAAAATTTGATGTAGTACTCTTTCAGCTTTCTAGAACAGCGAAGCTTTCTCCTATTATTTAACACTAGTAGCCCTGTGGACGAAATTCGTGCACATTAAAAGGGAATGAATTGCCCTAATCGGTTTGGCTCAGTGGATAGAGCATCGGCCTGCGGACTCAAGAGTCCCAGGTTTGATTCCGGTCAAGGGCATGTACCTTGGTTGCGGGCACATCCCCAGTGGGGAGTGTGCAGGAGGCAGCTAATTGATGTTTCTCTCTCATCAATGTTTCTAACTATCCCTCTCCCTTCCTCTCTGTAAAAAATCAATAAAATATATTTTTTTAAAAGGGAATTAATTAGCAGAGATATTTTAATATTGCTATTTGCCCTTTCTCTATAATAGAAGTGTGAGAGATGAAAGGAAATTAGTAAAATGTATATGAAAATAATATATACATTTATTAATAAATGAACAGTAACAAAAGGATATAACAACAGAGGCATGATATAAAAACGACAAAAACATGATATAAAAACAACAGTGCTGCAAACAATGGCTGATAAAGTGATTAAACTTAATCTAATATCTCCCTGTACACCACATTAAGAGTGAAAACACTTTCAGAGTGCTTGACTAATTTCCCTTGTGATGAAGTACTTAGAACTTTAACTGTAACATCACATGCTCTTCAAACTCTAGAGAAAGCAACATATAACTGACCATGTGCAAAAACAGGTTCAGGTAGGAATATGCCTACTTTGTCTAGAGTTTTTCCTTGTGATTTATTAATAGTAATCACAAATGCTGGCATCACGTGAAACCTTCGTCAAATCAATTTAAATGGGAGGCCAGTGTCAGATGAGGACAAATTAATTCTTGGAATCAGAACAGCCTCTCCCTCTGCAGAGCCTGTTAATACTTCAGTTTCGATAATGTTAGGTTATAATCTTTTGATAATAAATCTGGTACCATTACAAAGACCCCATTTAATATTGAGATTTCTCAATAGCATAATGATTGCACCCACTTTCTTTTTTTTTTCTCATTTCAAGTTTATTAAAACTTTAGCAGTACAAATTATCCAGCTTGCAGATTATCAAAAGATCAACTCAATAAAGTCCATGTTTAAAAAAAAATAAAGGACAAACATAAACAACCCAAAACAATGAGAAAAGAGAAACAACATAAAGGAGATTCATCAGGAAGTCTCTAAAACTTAAAATTTGAGACAGAATGGAAATAAGTTTATACAACTCACTCATCCACTTTTGTCTTCATCTGTTCCAGGGCTTGATTCATGATCAAATTTTTTATTTTTATCATGTACATGGTCATTTTCTTGACCATTTGATTTTTGGTTTTCTTTTTCCCCTGAGGATCTGGTCTTCTCATCCTCCTTATGTTTTAATGTGGAGAACTTTAATTCATTGTCCTGACTACTTTGTTTTATTTTTGCGAATGGACTTTGATCTCTATCAGCCTTTTTATCCCTGTTATCATTTGAACTATTATGATCACGATTTTTAGAGTGCATTCTCCTCTCACCCTCAGAATTTTCTTTTCTGTGTGAACTCTTACTTTCTTGGTTTCTATATTTTTCTTTGTTCCTGCTTTGACTTTCTTCTCTCTCTGAGCTCCTTGAATCTCTTCTCCTTCTCTTTCTATCTGTACTTCTCGATCGTCCTGGTGTAGCTCTTCTCTCTCGGCTCCGTGACCTTCCTCTTCTCCTGTACTCCTGCTCTCTGTATCTATGGTACTCCTTGCTTCTGCTACGATCACGGTCATGGCTTCTGGATCGCACTCTTCTGCTCCTGTCTCTACTTCTGCTTCGTTCCCTTGTTCTACTAGTGTAACTGTGTTTGCCTTTAGTTGTATCACGCTCTCTGCTTCTAGACTGTGCAAGCCTATCCTTTTCCTTACTTTTATTATGATCATGCTAATTACTTTTTTATTCTGTTTAGACTTCTCTTTACTTCTACTCCTTTCCTGATCTTTTCCTTTAGAATCAGACTTTTCTTTTTCTTTTGTATTCTCACGATCCTTTTCTTTACTCCTTGACCTCATCCTCTTTTCTTCATGTCTATTATGCTTTGTATCCCTTTCCTTACTCTTTGATTTCTCTTTGCTTTTACTCCTACTTTTAGATTTGGCCCTTTTCTTCACCTTGTTTTTATTATACTTACCATCTTTCTCTGAATTTCTTCTGACATCTCTCTCTTTGCTGTTAGATTTATGGTCTTTTATTTTCTTTTCCTTTTCACTTTTTCTGTTTGGACTCTCAGACACTTGACTGAGATCAGTTATTTTCTTCTCTTTTACTCTAACTGGGCTTCTTTGATTTTCTTTTACTTCATTTAACTCACTCTTAGACCCTTTGATCCATCTTTCACCACTTGATATTCTCATTCTTTGAGCTCTTTGCATCTTTGCCTCCAATGTGGAGTCTCACTCCGTCTGAAACAATCCCTTGATCTGGATCTAGATGGAGTTTGATAACGCCTGGGTCCTCTTCCTTTAATTTTCCTGACAGACCTAGTAACTAAAAGTCACCTCTGGTATGAAGAAGGCTGGGAATTAAGTGGATTACACTCTCTGTCTCTTTCTCTGTTTTTCCTTTCTTTCTCATCAGCTTTAGGAGGACTTTTTCTTATTAGAAATCTATTTTCAGATATAGGAGGGATCTCTTCTGGACAGACAGTAGACTGGGGTTGTGCATCAAGATTTTCAGCCTCACTTCCACTAGATGCGCTTTTCTTGCTTTTCTTTCGCTTCTTCTTTTCTTTCTTGTGTTTTCAGGAATTGTTCCTATGTTTCTTTTTTCTTTTTTTGATTTCTCTTCAGAAGCACTTTCAGAATCAGAAGAAGATTGAGAATCACTTGAGCTATCTGAGTCACTGGATGATGATGAGGAGGAGGATTTATGTCTTTTCTTTTCTTCTTTCTTAGCTTTAGATTTGGGAATTAGCTCTCCACAACTGAGTATCCACACCTCAGCAAATGGTTTGCTAGCTGCATCTGTTTTCTGATTTTCTATCTCCCTCACAACTTCTTGACCAGAAATCACTTGCCCAAAAACAACATGATGCATGAAAAACTGAGAACCATTTGTAACCTTCCCTCTGTTGGCCATTGACAAGAGAAATTCTTTGTTGTGTTTAACAGCAAAACTCTCATCCTCAAAAAATCCTCCATAAATAGATTCCCCTCCTCGTCCATTTCCTTCACTGAAGTCACCACCCTGAACCATAAAATCTTTGACAACTCTGTGAAAGAGACAACTCTTATAATGCAATGGCTTCTGAGTTGATTTCCCTGTTCCCTTTTCACCTGTACAAAGACAACGGAAGTTCTCGCATGTTTTGGGACACACATCAGAAAATAATTCAAAGACAACTCTTCCAGCCAGTTGATTATTAATGGCAATGTCAAAACAAAAAACATCGAGGACGTTGAGCCTTTATTCCCATGGCTCCAATATTTCAATCTTTAAATAGAGAAAAATCAAGGGCAAAATTATCCAATCCTTTCAGCCCTGTAGCATATGTCAAGATGCGAGATTTGCCCTGCACCCGCAGTCTCCTCCTGCCGGGTCCGGTCCTGCAGAGAGCTTCAAATCTACCGCCGCCAGAAAAGACGCTAAAGCCCACTACCCGCCTCCCTCCCCCACCACCCAGTCGCAGTGTCGATTGCACCCACTTTCAATTTTAATTTATGACATGGCATTCCCAAAGGAGCAATACTATTAAGAAATTCGATGGGAAAATTTTCCTTTTCAGCATCATCTGTGGAATCAATGGAATCATAGCAGTGGTTCTCAACATTGGCTGCACATTAGAATCACCTGGGAATCTTTTTAAAATCCTGATTCCTGGGCCTCATCCTCCGGAAATTGTTTCTTTGTTATGGGATAGGGCCACAACATTAGTAACAAAGAAACAGAATTAAAACTTTATTGTGGGGAGCCGCTACAGTGTTTTGGACAGGTTCAAGCCTTGGACTGATGAGAGGGCACAGTCCTCTCATTGCCACCTGCAAGTCCCAGCTTGGAGGGCAGGGCCTTCCCAGCACAATTATAGCCAACAGCTGTAGTTGTAAGCTTGAACCTATGGTCCAAACACGTGGTCCCACGTGCCTGAGTGATGTAGGCTTGAGAGAGTTAAGGTGCATGTAGTTGAGTAGGATTGAAACCCAGGAGAATGTTGTAAACATCTTGGTCACGCCCTTACTTTGCCTCGTAGCATTTGCTATAAAATAAAGGCATGGCTGTGGGCGTGGTCGCTGTCTCTCAGAGAAGCAGCGTCCCACCGAGACCTGGCTTTCATTGTCTTATCTGTCTTTTCTAAGCCTTTCAGCCGCCCCCACTCAGGTTCACCCCTGGCCATGCTGGCGCTGGGCACACTTTAGAACAGGGGTGGGCAAACTTTTTGACTCGAGGGCCACAATGGGTTCTTAAACTGGACTCAGAAGAAGGAGCTGCAGCCGTGTTTCCCGACGTTGCCATGTTAACACTGCTGCTGGTGAAGGAGCGGAAGGGAGAGCAAGAGAACCCTCTGCTCTTTCGGCTCCGCGGGCCCGATAGAACAGCTGAACGGGCCGGATCCGGCCCACGGGCCGTAGTTTGCCCACGGCTGCTTTAGAAAGATCTGCCTCCACGCTCAGAGTGTGGGTTCCTGCCTCAAACCCCGCCCTTACAGGAAACAGCTCCAGGAAACAGCTCGGGGGAGGGCGCAGCCACTGCCAAGACAACCCCTGCAGGACTGACTTCCTTCCGGTTGGTCGCCAGCCAGACCCCGGTCATGATGAACATCACCCATGGTTTTTATATAAGTAGATAGCCTGGATTGAATTTTGACCAATGAGGTTTTATCCCGTCTTTCCCCATTATTCAGTATTATTGAAGAAATAGTGTAATTCCCTAAACCATGGCAAAGAAGCAAAAACCTTGTTGATATCAGAAACCATAACATTTTATTACAATTCTACATAATAAAAGGCTAATATGCAAATAGACCAAACGGTGGAACAACCAAACAACCAGTCACTATGACATGCGCTGACCACCAGGGGCCACGCACGGAACATGGTGTGTGTTGGCCACAGCAGGATGGTGGAGCAGGTGAGCAGGGGCGCCAAACCAAGGCAGGGCGCCAGTCGCTGTCATCGGGATGAGCCTCTGGTGGTTACTGAAAATTCTTTGCTCCCACACGTCACAATCCCACCTGGTGATCGCAACTGCTGCCAGCACTGGCCCCACTTGGACCCAATGCCGGCGCCCAGTGCCGGCCCTGACTACTGGGTGCCGTCAGTGGGTGTGAGCAGCGGCTGGCAGCCCAATCACCCCTCAGGGTTTCTCCACCTCCCCCTGCTCCTAAGAGGCGATCGAGGCCGGCAGCCACCACTCATACCCACAGCCAGCGCTTGGCACCATCAGCAGGTGTGTGCGGGGCCGGCGCTGTCAGCACGTGGGAGCAGCGGCAGCGGGAGCGGGGCTGCCAGCAGACAGGGGACCATGGCAGGGGGGGCCGGGCAGGGGCACAGAGGATGGGCCAAGACCCGCCCCTGTGCCCACCACAGCCTCGCAGCCCACAGTTCCTTTCAAGGTGCACAAATTCATGCACTGGACCCCTAGGACTGAATTAAAGAAGAGGGACATTTGCAAAAGAATAATCTATTTAAGACCCTTAGTGGCAACCTCTTATCAGAGTCAGAAAACTCCTTTAGACTTATAGTCTCTTCTACCTGGGATAACATTTTATCCCAGTCACAACATTCAGGTCTCTCTTTGCTCAACTAATACCTTCAAAGAGGCATAAAGCACTTGTGCTACATAATGAAATACAATGGGTGTCTCAGTGAACATCATTTTAATTTAAAAGAAGTGACAACCTATGATTATTCAGTCTCGGGTATAAAGCTGATTTTTTAAATAAATTAATGAAACAAACCTGTCACTTCAAAAACAGTAACTTGCAATATTTATTGCCAATGATAAAATGTGAGCTTTCAAATGAAAATTAGAATTGTGGGAAACTTGTATCTTTGGGAAAACTTGAAAATTTGGGAAACTGGTGAGCTTGACAGCTTACCAATACTTAAAAAACTTTTCTGATGAGACAAGAAGCAATATTAATAACTGTGAATTTTTTAAATTTGTCTAATAAAAGTCATACACGAACAAATTTCACTTCTCAAAATGATTAACTCCCCAATAGGGACATAGCTATTTTACATAGGATTTAATTTTCTCAGGGCATTCTGCATAATGCCTTTAACATATCTCATATCTAGAACACCAAAAAGATCAAATCAATCTGGAAAATAAATTAGCCTACTGATTTATGCACAATGTTCTGAATAACCATTCACAATTCATCTCTGTTATCAGAATTGCCAAACATAAAAGTTAAAGATCAGACTTTAAATGACAGTGAAATAATTAGCAACCTCGTGAAAGAGCTAAAATTCAAATAATAATGGCTTTCACCATGTGACAAACCAAGTTACAACCTAAAATTATAAAAATGTTAATAGTAACCTATGTCCGAGCAGTGAGAAAAATGACAAAACAAAGATTCACACAGGGTAAATTTCTCTTTTTGTATTTCTGAACTTGAAATTCTCTTAATTTTATCCCTAAATAAGTAAAACCAAAATAAAAAAACCTGAATCCTGAATAAAATCAGACTCCAGAACAAAAAAAATACACAAAGCGAAATATTAAACTTACTTGCCACAATATAATATTAAACAGAACGTATTCAAAATTCCAATGAAAGTGCTTTAAAATAATTATTTTTAAAATAAGCTTCCAGCTAAACTCAACATATAGAAATATTATAAAGCAAAATAATAAAAAAGTATGACAATATCTTGTTATCTGTTGGTTAGAATAAAATAAAAATGTAAATCATCCAAAGCCTTAGCTTTGCCATTCAAGCAAGTTCACAACTGGATTTTTATTCTTCATCAAGCAAATATGTAAATACGAAAAGCCTTCCTCATTGTCAATTTTAAAAAAGAAAAAAAGGCCTTTCCTGTTAAAACATATGTTGTTCCATGTCTCCAACCACCAATATTTGAAAGTTCAGAAACAAAAGGAGTATGAGATATAAAAACAGTTGGATATTTATTTTAGAAACAATCTTCCCAAAAAAACTTCATAATAATGAACCATACACATTAGACAACTCTAAAAAATGTGTCTTTACTTTTGATAGGATTCTAGACCAAGATCTCTGTGGCCCAAGCAAATCAAACATTTAGAATGCATCTAAATTCCCAGTTTCAAATTGAATTGGAGAAATTTGTTTCATTATTGTAAATCCTATTAAACCAGTATCCTTTGTAAAGTGGAAAATGTCTGGCCTTGAGGGCTATGGAGGGTATAATGAATGCAGAGTTTAATAAGGGCCCACTGCTAGCTCACTATAATCTATTAATTAGCATTCTCAGTTCTGTAAATCTCACTGCAGTGTTTCACTTTACTTTAAAATTGCACCCTTTGTTTTTTGGACCAAAGATACACAATTTTAGGATTGTATGATAATTATAGTGGGTGCAGGAAGAATATATTCCTGCCAGCCTTGGTGTTTAATTAGGGCAAGGGGCGGAATCTAGATAAGGCAGTGTTTACCCTCCTTCAGCACATATGGTTTTTTTGGCATCATAGTCCTATGGGCTGTTTCATTTCCACTGGACTGAAATGCTGAATCCCTACTAGTCTTTTCAGAAGATTCAAATATTTGCCTTTGTATATAGCTTGATAATTAGAAAGGAAATTGCCATTGCTTTTTATCCACACAGCTTTTAAAGTATGGGCATAATCAGCTGCCTTAATTTTTTGAAAATAAAGAAATATGCCAATAATTTTCCCTCATTAAAATGGACATTTCCAAGTTGCTTGATAATAAAAACTATCTTGGTGATAGGCATTTTTTTAGCATCATCAAAAAGGTACACTGGAGGTTAGTTAATTCAGTGATAGAGCCAGTAACTTCAATTTAACTTCTCCCAAAATACACACACACATATATCTACACATAATTTATATACACACAAATATACATTATATTTACATTTACGTACATACTCACACAATCTATTCCTAAAAGGTAGAACTTTAAAAGGAAAGTGTGTATTCATATATAATTTTTACACAATATTTTTAATTTATAGCTCAGCCACTTTTCAAGTCAATGGAAATAAACTGTGATTATTAACAATCCATTTGAGATTGGATAATATTCAAGTATGATGTACTTTGATGCTTAATTATCTAAATAAAGTTCTTCATATTTGAGCATTGATATGCCACCATTACATACTCCAAATTTATCAATCTCATTTTTACAAAATTAAAAGAAACTAAAATCTACCCTATGAATACAGATACAGTTTCTAAGACCTATGCCACACTGATACTTTACCACACGGCTAAATTAAGCAAACTCATTACTCCTCTCTTGATATTTACAATTCAACACCCATATAGAAGAACTTTCAGAATGTACTATTATTTTACATTTAGGAATGATAAACTTTTCACGTTGTACTTCACTTTCTGCAACTTAAATTTTAACTGAAAAAAAGTTATTTCTTCATTCTATTGTCATACATCATCTGAGTAATCTTGTGCATCAATGACTCTCAAGGTGAGGAGATATCAAAATCACCTGGATGGCTTTTTTTAATTAAACATAGCTAAGATTTTAAGCACCCTTTCTCTATACACACATTCCTTCTTCTGAGGGACACTGTCACAGTAAATAATCATTATGTATAGGAATCTGTCACAACCCTGAGGTATAATATGGCAGAAAAAAAGGATGAGAAGCATTGAGCCAATAGTCCCTTGTTCCTTTTCCCATCTTTTACAACTAAACCCAAAAGTGGCAATAGAACCATCACAAATTCCCTGTGGCTGATGAGCAATAGACTAGTTTAAGAATTAGAGGTTGTAGGGGAGCTAAGAAATGCAGTAAAGGCATCTGGGCAATGTTAGACTCTCTCTTTAACCTTCTGTGACTGTTTAACTCTCTGTAGCCTCAGATTAGGCTGACTACCCAGAAAGCCGGAATCCCGCCCAAAGATAACGTCAGGCCCCAGGAAGGAGGTTAATGGATGTATACAATGTGAGTAACGGCCTGATGTTATTCGTTAACTTAGAAATGCATTGTTCTTTCTTGTGGTCTATGTGATTACCCACCATATGCTTTTACTATTAACCCCCTATACAGAAGAGACCCTGTCCTAGGAGGGTGTGGATCTCTGCCCAGCAGGTCACCACTGAGAGCAAGCACCTGCTTTTCCTGTGTATGTTAAGTTTCCTCTATTGACGCTTTTATGAATTTGAATAAGACTACATGAAAGTTCTTCGACATTAATCCTGAATTAGATTTTTTGGGTTTTTCAGAACCACCAGATAAGCTTACTTAAAATATAAGTTCCTGGATTCCATCTCCCAGATATTTACTTAATTGGTATACAGTAATGCCTGAGAATCTATATTTTAAGTAAATATTATCTGTTGATAATGATGTATCCAAGCCAAGATTTAGGAATCCCTGTTCTTACTTTTAATATTGAACACTGGGATCAATTTTAGTTCTTTTTTCTTTTCTTCTTTTCACATTTTTTAAGTCTTACTTAAAGAACTTCCTGAGGAATACTTTTTAAAAGCATTTCCTCTTATTTAAAAAGGCTGGGTCTCTAGAAGGCTTACAAATCTACACTAATAAAATAGAAAAATGGTAATTGGCGTACGACGCTACCCTTTTCATTAGCTAATCAGGGCTATATGCAAATTAACCGCCAACTAAGATTGGCAGTTAACTGCCAACTAAGATTGGCAGTTAACTGTCTACAAGATGGTGGTTAATTTGCATATGTAGGCACAATGCAGGGAGGCAAAAGGGAAAGCAGGAAGAAGCCCCCTGCCACTGACAGTGATCAGAAACCCAGGGGGGGACAGACCAGAGGAGAGAACCAAGATGGCGGTATAGGTTAACGCCGGAGTTTGCTGCTTTGAACAACTACTTCAAAAGTGAAACCAAAAAACGGAAGGGACATCACCCAGAACCACAGGAACGCTGGCTGAGTGGAAGTCCTACAACTAGGAGGAAAGAGAAACGCATACGGACACTCAGAGGAGGCGCAGTGCTGAAGTCAAATTCTGAGGTGCGGAGTGCGCGGAGCAGGGTGGCGGCGGAGGGCGCGGTTGTTGTTTTCAATCGGGAGGGAGTCGCAGACTCTGAGCACCAGATCCGGGAGAGTCTTTAGGGACCCAGACTCAAACGGGAGAAGCGGGACTGTCTGGCTTCGGTCAGAGCGAGTGCAGCTTTCTCTCCGAGCTTTGCAGCGGGTGCTGGGACTCAGAGAGGCAGAGCCCCTGGGGACAGGACTGAGAGCCACCATAACTGCTCTCTCCGGCCCACCCTGTTGATCCTGTGCGACCCGCCCCGCCCAAGCCCTGCACAGAGGCATTTGCCGGATAGCCTCAGGCAAAGGCTAGATTAGCACCTCCCTAGAGGACAGAAGTTCTCTCACTGCTGACACAGCTGATTCTCATAGCCACTTGGCCTGGAGGTCAAACCCTCCCTAGAATTAGCTACAACAATCAAGATTTAACTATAAGACTGCGAACAAAGACCACTAGGGGGTACACCAAGGAAGCATAACAAAATGCGGAGACAAAGAAACAGGACAAAATTGTCAATGGAAGATATAGAGTTCAGAACCACACTTTTAAGGTCTCTCAAGAACTGTTTAGAAGCTGCCGATAAACTTAATGAGATCTACACGAAAACTAATAAGACCCTCGATCTTATATTGGGGAACCAACTAGAAATTAAGCATACACGGACTGAAATAACGAATATTATACAGACGCCCGACAGCAGACCAGAGGAGCGCAAGAATCAAGTCAATGATTTGAAATGCGAGGAAGCAAAAAACATCCAACCGGAAAAGCAAACTGAAAAAAGAATCCAAAAATGCGAGGATAGTGTAAGGAGCCTCTGGGACAGCTTCAAGCGTACCAACATCAGAATTATAGGGGTGCCAGAAGATGAGAGAGAGCAAGATATTGAAAACCTATTTGAAGAAATAATGACAGAAAACTTCCCCCACCTGGTGAAAGAAATGGACTTACAGGTCCAAGAAGCGCGGAGAACCCCAAACAAAAGGAATCCAAAGAGGACCACACCAAGACACATCATCATTAAAATGCCAAGAGCAAAAGATAAAGAGAGAATCTTAAAAACAGCAAGAGAAAGAAACTCAGTTACCTACAAGGGAATACCCATACGACTGTCAGCTGATTTCTCAACAGAAACTTTGCAGGCCAGAAGGGAGTGGCAAGAAATATTCAAAGTGATGAATACCAAGAACCTACAACCAAGATTACTTTATCCAGCAAAGCTATCATTCAGAATTGAAGGTCAGATAAAGAGCTTCACAGATAAGGAAAAGCTAAAGGAGTTCATCACCACCAAACCAGGATTATATGAAATGCTGAAAGGTATCCTTTAAGAAGAGGAAGAAGAAGGAAAAAGTAAAGATACTAATTATGAACAACAAATATGCATCTATCAACAAGTGAATCTAAGAATCAAGTGAATAAATAATCTGATGAACAGAATGAACTGGTGATTATAATAGAATCAGGGACATAGAAAGGGAATGGACTGACTATTCTTGTGGGGGAAAGGGGTGTGGGAGATGTGGGAAGAGACTGGACAAAAATCGTGCACCTATGGATGAGGACAGTGGGTGGGGAGTGAGGGCGGAGGGTGGGGTGGGAACTGGGAGGAGGGGAGTTATGGGGGGGGGGAAAAGAGGAACAAATGTAATAATCTGAACAATAAAGATTTAATTAAATAAAAAAAAAAAAAAAGAAACCCAGGGGGGAGCTAAGAGCCCTGGGGCCGCCTTTGCCCTGCCCCCCAGCCATGATCGGAGAATCAGGTGCCTTTTCCGCCCTGGCCAGTGATAGCAGGAAGTAGGGGTGGAGCCAGCGATGGGAGCTGGGCACGGTCGAAGCTGGCAGTCCCAGGAGCTAGGGGCCCCTTGCCTGGGCCTAAAGCGAAGCCCACGATCGCGGGGCCGGTGCAGCTGCGGGTTCCCGCTGCCCGGGCCGGACGCCTAGGCCAGAGGCGTTAGGCCTGGGCAGGGGCAGAGCAGGAGATCACGGCGCCCCCCCGCCGCTGCCACTGCGGGTCCCTGCTGCCTGGGCCGGACACCTAGGCCAGAGGCGTTAGGCCTGGGCAGGGGAGGAGCCTGCAACCGCGGGGAGCTGGGGGTCCCCTGCCCAGGCCTGACACCTCTGCCGGAGGCCTCAGGCCTGGTCAAGGGGTCGATCCGGTGACTGGTGATCAGAGGATGATGAGGGTCAACTCCTCTGGCCGAGGCATCAGGCCTGGGCGGAGGGCTGGGGGTCCCCTGCCCAGGCCTGATGCCTGGGCCAGAGGCATCAGGCCTGGGTGGCGGGCGGAGCTGGGGATTGGGGGGATATGATGGTCCCCTTGCCCAGGCCTGAAGCCTGGGTCAGAGGCATCAGGCTTGGGCGGGGGGTGGAGCAAACAATCAGAGGGAGATGGGGGTCCCCTGCCCAGGCATGATTCCTGGGCCAGAGGCCTCAGGCCTGGGCGGGGGCCAGAGCCAGTGATCGGGGGGAGATGGGGGTCCCCTGTCCAAGCCTGACACCTCTGGCAGAGGCGTCAGGCCTGGGCAAGGGGCCGATCAGGTGATCGGAGGGTGATGGGGGTCTACGTCTCTGGCCGAGGCATCAGGCCTGGGCAAGGGGCAGAGCCAGCAATCGGAGGGGTCTGGGGGTCCCCTGCTCAGGCATGACGCCTGGGCCAGAGGCATCAGGCCTGGGCTGGGGGCAGAACCAGTGATGGGGGGAAATGAGGGTTCCCTGCCCAGGCCTGACGCCTCTGTCCGAGGCGTCAGGCCTGGGCAAGGGGCCGATCCTGCGATTAGAGGGTGATGGGGGTCAATGCCTGAGGGCTCCCAGTATGTGAGAGGGGGCAGGCTGGGCTGAGGGACACTCCACACACACACACACACACACACACACACACACACACACACACACCCAGTGCACCAATTTCGTGCACTGGGCCCCTAGTTCAAGTATAATAATCAAACGTTTAGATTCTGTGTAGTGACAAATTAAATTTAGTCACTGGTTAAAGCATTTTGTATGTTAACTATACTTTAATTTTTAAAAAGTAAAAGCATCCGACTGGCGTGGTTCAGTGGTTGAGTATAGACCTATGAACCCAGAGGTCACAGTTCAATTTCTGGTGTGGGCTCGATCCCCATTGGGAGGCATGCGGGGGGGTGGCAGAATCAGTAATTCTCTCTCATCGTTGTTGTTTCTGTTTTTCTCTCGCTCTCCCTTCCTCTCTGAAATCAATAAAAATATTTTTTTAAAAAAAGTAAAAGCAAAGTAGATTAAGGTTATATCCAAGAAAGAATAAAATTATCATCATTACTAATTATTGTGAAATCTCTGATTCAAATGAATTCATATTGTACCATCAAATAAATATGAAGATTTGATCAATCATTTCTTATTTTTTATCTTTATTGTTGATTTGTCCCCTCTTTTCCCATTGACCCCATCTAGCCCACCCCCAAGAAGGCCTTCACCACACAACTGTCTATGTCCATGGGTTATGCATATATATGCATACAAATTCTTTAGTTGATATCTTCCCACCAACCCATCCCTGCCTTCCCTCTGAGATTTGACAGTCTGTTTCATGCTTCTATGTCTCTGGACGTACAGCCAACATCAAACTTATTGGGGGAAAATTAAAAGCATTTCCCCCAGAAACTGGAACAAGACAAGGTAGTCCACTTTACAACTTTTATTCAACATTAGTGTCCCAGTGCACAGATTTGTGCACATTAAATGGAAATTAATTAGAAGAAATATTTTAATATCACTATTCGCCCTTTCTCTATAATAAAATGTCAACTCATAGAGACCAAAAAAACTACAAAAGATCAATGAAACCAAGAGCTGGTTCTTTGAAAGGATAAACAAGATTGATGAACCTATAGCCAGGCTCACCAGAAGCAGAGAGAGAGGACCCAAATAAATAAAATCAGAAATGAAGGAGGCGAAATAACAACAGACACCACAGAAATACAAAGGATTGTTTAAAAATACTATGAACAACTCTACTCCAACAAACTAGACAACCTGGGGGAAATGGACATATTCCGAGAAAAATACAACCTACCAAAATTCAATCAGGAAGAATCTAAAAATCTCAATAGGCCAATAACTATGTAAGAAATTGAAGCAGTCATCAAAAAGCTTCCAGCAAACAGAAGCCCAGGACCAGACGGCTTCACAGGGGAGTTTTACCAAACATTCAAGGAAGAACTAAAACCTATCCTCCTCAGACTACTACAAAAAATTCAAGAGGAAGGAACACTTCCAAGCTTATTCTATGAAGCCAGCATCACCCTAATACCAAAACCAGACAAAGACAACACAATGAAAGAGAATTACAGGCCAATATCACTCATGAACATAGATGCCAAAATTCTAGCAAATCAGATCCAGCATTACAACAGAAAGATTACACATCATGACCAAGTAGGATTTATCCTGGGGATGCAAGGATAGTACAATTTCCACAGATCAATAAATGTGGTACATCACATAAACAAATTGAAAGATAAAAATCACAGTCATATCAATTGATGCAGAAAAAGCATTTGACAAAATCCAACAGCCTTTCTTGATAAAAACCCTCAGCAAAGTGGGAATAGAGGGATCATCCCTCAACATAATAAAAGCCTTATATGACAAACCTACAGCCAACATCATACTCAATGGGCAAAAACTAAAACTATTTCACCTAAGAAGAGGAAAAAGACAGGGATGCCTACTTTTACCACTCCTGTTTGACATGGTACTGGAAGTGCTAGCCACAGCAATTAGACAAGAAGAAAAAGAAGGTATCCAAATTGGAAAAGAAGATGTAAAACTGTCATTATTCACAGATGACAAGATACTGTACATAGGAAACCCTAAAGACTCCATCTAAAAACTACTAGACTTAATAAATGCATTCGGCAATGTAGCAGGATACAAAATTAACGCCAAGAAATCTATGGCATTTTTATACACCAATAGTGAACTTACAGAAAGAGAGATTTAAAAAAATCCCATTTACCATTGCACCAAAAAAATTAAGATACCTAGAAATAAACTTAACTAAGGAGGTAAAAGACTTGTACTTGGAAAACTACAAGACAATAAAAAAGGAGATAGAGAAAGACATAAACAAATACAAGAAGATAACCGTGTTCATGGACTGGTAGAATCAACATCATTAAAATATCCATACTACCCAAAACAATCTATAGATTCAATGAACTCCCCATTAAAATACCAATGGCATATTTCACAGACCTAGAACGAACTCTCCAAAAATTCATCTAGAAAAAAAAAAGACCTCAAATAGCTGCAGCAATCCTGAGAAAGAAGAACAAAGTAGGAAGGATCTCAGTACAAGATATCAAGCCGTATTACAAAGCCACTGTTCTCAAAACTGCTTGGTACTGGCACAAGAACAGACATACAGACCAATGGAATAGAATAGAGAACCCAGAAATCGACCAAATCCACTATGCTCAATTAATACTTGACAAAGGCAGCAAGAGCATACAATAGAGTCAAGACAGTCTCTTCAATAAATGGTATTGGGAAAACTGGACAAATATATGCAAAAAAATGAAACTAGACCACCAACTTATACCATACACAAAAATAAACTAAAAATGGATAAAGGACTTAAACGTAAGACAGAAAACCATAAAAATCTTAGCAGAATCCACAGGCAGCAAAATCTCAGACATATGTCGAAGCAATTTCTTCACCAATACAGATCCTATGGCAATAGAAACTAAAGAGAAAATAAACAAATGGGACTACATCAAAATAGAAAGCTTCTGCACAGCAAAAGAAACCATCAAAAAACAACAAAAAAGCCCACTGCATGGGAGAATATATTTGCAAATGTTATCTCCAATAAGGGTTTAATCTCCAACATTTACAGGGAACTCATACAACTTAACAAAAGGAAGATAACCCAATCGAAAAATGGGCAATGGACCTAAATAGATACTTTTCAAAAGAAGACATAAGGAAGGCCAAGAGACATATGAAAACATGCTCAAAGTCACTAATCATCCGAAAGATGCAAATCAAAACGACAATGAGGTACCATCTCACACCTATCAGAATGGCTATCATCAACAAATGAACAAATGACAAGTGCTAGCTAGGATGCAAAGAAAAAGGAACCCTCGTGCACTGCTGGTGGGAATGCAGACTGGTGCAGCCTCTGTGGAGAACGACATGGAGTTTCCTCAAAAAATTAAAAATGGAACTCCCATTTGACCCAGTGATCCCACTTCTAGGAATATATCCCAAGAAACCAGAAACACCAATCAGAAAAGATATATGCACACCTATGTTCATAGCAGTACTATTTACAATAGCTAAGATTTGGAAACAGCCTAAGTGCCTATCAGCAAATGAGTGGATTAAAAACTGTGGTACATCTACACAATAGAATACTATGCTGCTGTAAAAAGGAAGGAACTCCTACCATTTGCAACAGCATGGATGGACCTGGAGAGCATTATGCTAAGCAAAATAAGTCAGTCAGAGAAAGATAAATATTGCATGATCTCACTCATTTGTGGAATCAACATAAACTGATGAACAAAAACAGATCTAGAGACAGAGAAGCATCGATCAGACCGTCAAACCTCAGAGGGAAGGAAGGGGAGGGTGGGGGTAAGGGGGAGAGATCAACCAAAGGACGTGTATGCATGCATAGAAGCATAACCAATGGACACAGAAACCAGGGAGGGGAGGGCATGAGCGGATGAGCGGGGGGGTGGGGGGGGAGTAAGTGGGGGATAAGGACAAATATCTAATACCTTAATAAAGAAAAGGAAAGAAAATAAAAAAAAATAGAAGTGTCAACCAAATTCACGATCGACAATGACAGATCAAAACACATGCGTGCAATTGGCGCCAGTGAGAGCTTTATATGTATCACGCATATGTGAGTCAACTTAGCCTTTTATATTTAAACTTGCTTAATTAGACTGCTTTC
Organism: Myotis daubentonii; assembly: GCF_963259705.1. Taxonomy (NCBI): domain Eukaryota; kingdom Metazoa; phylum Chordata; class Mammalia; order Chiroptera; family Vespertilionidae; genus Myotis; species Myotis daubentonii. Next base: position 97,899,730 of record NC_081841.1, on the reverse strand, counting down.
TGATTTAGCTAAACTTTCCCCAGCCCCATGAAGCACCTCAATTTCTCTTTCAGGTAACTGTCAGCAAAACAGCAGTAAATATCAACACGAAGCAGATTATTATTGTAGATCACACAGGGAGAAAGGGTAAAATATTTAACTGTAGCAGTGTTTGACTATATTCTGCGCAGTGAGAAAACCTGAAGTAATTTTCAAGGTCCACCAAATTTTACTTCTTCTTAGTTGGGTCAAGTTTCTAAACTTTCTAAATCTCTATTGCTTTTGCTAATAAAAAGAAAATAGGATTCTACAGTCTCCTATCTACCTACTCCAGGACTTCTGTGAGGATCAAATGAGATGAAGCATGTGAAAACACTTCACAAACATTTGGTTGAACTGTAAAATGTTTCCACCTGGCTATAAAGCAAGTTGGGCTCCTGGGCTGAAGAAACTCCAAGGAGGCTAGTAGCTAGGGAAAGGAAGCTGGGAGTTGCTACATGACATCATTGCCCGGCACCTACAGCGACCATTTCCGAGCTGGGCTGGGCTGTGGGCCACATTTTGCACCATGCAGTCTTGGCAGCATTCGCTGCAATTTGGTGGGGTGTCACTCCGGGGTGGTGGCAGGGCCTGTGTCCCACTTGGGGGAAGCCGAGTGTTCCTTTGTGGAGCCAGGTCCCCGGTGCTGTTTATTGTTAAATGGCCTGTCGCTAGGGAGAGGAAGCCAGGAGTTGCTACATGACGTCATTACCCGGCACCCACAGCCACCGTTTCTGGGCTGTGGGCCACAATTTGCACCATGGGGTCTCAGCAGCATTGGCTGCCATTTGGTGGGCTATCACTCTGAGGTGGTGGGTGGGGCCTGTGTCCCACTTGGGGGAACCCAAGTATTGCTTTGTGAGCGCAAGGTCCGCAGTGCGGTTTCTCTGTAAATGGCCAGTGCACATCACAGCAACTCCTGCACTGAGCATATGCCCCCTGGTGGTCAGTGCATGTCACAGCAGCCAGTCAGACACTTAGCATATTAGCCTTTTATATATTTAGACTAGAGGCCTGATGCATGACTTTAGTGCACTGGAGGTGGGTAGGAGGGTTTCTCAGCCCAGCCTGTACCCTCTCCCAGTCCTGGACCCCTCGGGGGATGTCCAACTGCCGGCTTAGCGGGCCCGCAGTGAGCCTAAGTCAGCAGTTGGACATCCCCCAAAAGGTCCTTAGCGCTGCTGCGGAGGCAAGAGAAGCTCCCACCACCGCCACACCAGCCGTGAGCCCAGCTTCTGGCTGAGCAGCACTCCCCCTGTGGGAGCGCACTGACCACCAGGTGGCATCTCCTGCGTTGAGCATCTGCCCCCTGGTGATCAGTGCACATCATAGCGACTGGCCATTCTGCTGTTCGGTCGATTTGCATATTAGGGTTTTATTATATAGGATAGTACTGGAGGTCCTAGCAACAGTGAACGGACAAGAAGAAAACATAAAAGGCATCCAAATTGGAAAGGAGGAAGTAAAACTGTCATTATTTGCAGATGACATGATATCGTACACAGAAAACCACAAGGACTCCACTAAAAAAAGGTAGATTTAATAAAGGATTTTGGCAATGTAGCAAGATACAAAATTAACATCCAGATATCAGTGGCATTCTTAGACACCAATAATGAACTCTCAGAAAGAGAAGCAACAAAACAATCCCATTTACCATTGTAACAAAAGTGAAATAGGAATACATTTAAGTAAGGAGGTAAAAGACTTGTACTCAAAAACTATAGGGCACTGAAAAAACAGATAGAGGAAGATATAAACAAGTGGAAGAATATACCATGTTCATGGATTGGTAGAATCAACATCATTAAAATGTCCATACTACCCAACACAATCTACAGATTCAATGTAATCCCTATTAAAACACCAATAGCATATTTCACAGACCTAAAACCAACACTCCAAAAATTTATATAGAACCAAATAAGACCCCAAATAGCTGCAGAAATCTTGAGAAAGAAGAACACAGTTGGAGGAATCACAATACTAGATTTCAAGCTATACTACAAAGCCACCATAATCAAAACAGCCTGGTACTGGCAGAAAAAAAAAGGCATACAGATCAATGGAACAGTATAGAAACCGCAGAAATCAACCCAAGCCATTACGCTCAATTAATATCTGACAAAGGAAACAAGAGCATACAATGGAGTAAAGACAATCTCTACAATAAATGGTGTTGGGATAATTGGACAGCTACATGTGAAAAAAATGAAACTAGACCACGAACTTACACCATACATAAGAATAAACTAAAAATGGATAAAAGATTTAAATGTAAGTTGTGAAACCATAAAAATCCTTGAAGAAAACAAAGGTAGCAAAATATCACACATCTCATGTAACAAAATTTTCACTAACACAACACCTAGTCAAGAAAAACAAGAGAAAAAAATAAACAAATGGGACTACATCAACATAAAAAGCTTCTGCACAGCCCTAGCTGGTTTGGCTCAGTGGTAGAGTGTCAGCCTGTGGACTGAAGAGTCCCGATTTCCATTCTGGTAAAGGGCACATGCCCAGGTTATGGGCTCGATCCCCAGTAGGGGTCATGCAGGAGGCAGCCTACAAATGATTCTCTGTCATCATTGATATTTCTCTATCTCTCTCCCTCTACTTTCCCCTCTGAAATCAATAAAAAGCTTCTGTACAGCAAAAGAAAACAACATCAAAATGAAAAGGGAACCCACTGTATGGGAGAACATATTTACCAATGACCATCTGATAAGGGGTTAATATTCAATATATATAAAATATTTGAACAAATCAACAAAAGGAAAACAAACAATCCAATAAAAAAAAAAATGGGCAGAAGAACTAAATAGACACTTAACCTATAGCAGACATACAAATGGCCAAGAGACATATGGAAAAGTTTTCAACTTCACTATCACAGAGATGCAAATTTAAATGACAATGAGCTACCACCTCACACCTGTCAGAATGGCTGCCATCAATAAATCAACAAACAAACAACAACAAAAAAAGAACAAATAAAAATAAATAAATAAATAAATCAACAAACAACAAGTGCTAGCTAGGATGGGGAGAAAAAGGAACCCTAGTACACTGCTGGTGGGAATGCAGACTGGTATAACCACTATAGAAATCCATATGGAATCACTTCAAAAAATTAGAAATGGAACTGCCATTTGACCCAGTGATCCCACTTCTAAGAATATATCCTAAGAAGATTAAAACACCAATCAGAAAGAACATATGCACCCCTACCCCTATGTTTATAGCAGTGCTATTTACAATAGCTAAGGTCTGAAAACAGCCCAAATGCCCATCAGTAAATGAATAGATAAAAAAGCTGTGGTACATCTACACCATGGAATACTATGTAGTCGTATAAAAGAAGAATCTCTTAACCTTTTAAACAGCATGGAGGGACCTGGAGAGTATTATGCTAAGCAAAATAAGCCAGTCAGAGAAAGACAAGTATCACATGATCTCACTCATATGTGGAATCTAATGAACAAAATAAACTAAATATGAAGATTTTTATTTAAATCTCTGCTGTTAGGTAAATTAACAGGTGCAGGCACAATAGTATACAGGCATTAAAAACGATGATTTAGATATCTACACTAATAAAAGAGAAACATGCAAATTGATGTCACTCCACTACACCCACCAGCCAATCAGGATGAGTACGCAAATTAACCCAACAAAGATGGCGGTTCATTTGCATATGCAGGCGTGGAGTGAAGACTGAAGACGACTGAAGATGACTGAAGACTGAAGACGACTGAAGACGGAAGATGCTTGGCTTCTCCGCTGCAGCTGGAGCGGAGAAGCCAAGCCTCGCTGCTGCGGCGAGACCAAAGGCCTGGGTCCCGGGTGCCAGAGGAAAACCGGTGCCAGCAGCCAGGGGAAGGAAGGCCTATTGCACGAATCTTTGTGCAACAGGCCTCTAGTATATCCTAAGACTTTAATATACAGTATAACACCTATAATATTCCCTTCATGTAAAATTTGTATGTGTATATGCACAGAGATAGTTCATTAGAGAGAAACATAAAAATGTTAACAGTGTGCCCAAACCGGTTTGGTTCAGTGGATGGAGCATCGGTCTGTGGACTGAAGGGTCCCAGGTTCGATTCCGGTCAAGGGCATGTACCTTGGTTGTGGGCACATCCCCAGTAGGGGGTGTGCAAGAGGCAGCTTATGAATGTTTCTCTCTCATCGATGTTTCTACCTCTCTATCCCTCTCCCTTCCTCTCTGCAAAAAAATCAATAAAAAATATATTTAAAAAAATGTTAACAGTGTAGCTACGGCCACTGTGGCTCAGTTGGTTGGAGCATCATCCTGTGTACCAAAGGGTAGTAGCAGTAGCTTTGATTCCTGGTCACAGCACATAACCAGGCTGTGGATTCGATCCCAGGTTGGGGTGTGTGTGGAAGGCAACCAATTAATATTTCTCTCTTACATCGATGTTTCTCTCTCTCCTCCTCCCATCTCTCTTCTTTCCTCTCCCTTTCATATCAATTTAAAAACACACACACACACACACCTATCCTTGGGTGAGGACTAAAAAAATAAAAGTTCTAAATATATTTTCAACATAAACTATAATTAAGATTTTAACTGCTGCAGTTTGAATATGACTTGTCCACATCTTTGTGGTCATATACCACTGAATGCAAAATGGCTATGGCCAAAACATTAACTACAACTTGGAAGAGGGCAGAAAATTAATAAATGAATGTTTCATATATCTAAGTAGAGGCCCAGGAAGGGTCCCTCAACCCAGCCTGCGCCCTCTCGCAGTCCAGAACCCCTCGGGGGATGTCCGAATGCTGGCTTAGGCCCACTCCCCACAGACATCCCCCAAGGAGTCCTTAGCACTGCCACAAAGGCAAGGCAGGAGAGGCTCCCGCCACCACCGCTGGGTTTGCCAGCTCTGAGCCCAGCTTCTAGCTGAGCAGCGCTCCCCCTGTGGGAGTGCACTGACCACCAGGGGGCAGCTCCTGTGTTAAACATCTGCCCCCTGGTGATCAGTGTGCGTCATAGCAACCGGTCGTTCCGCCGATTTGCTTATTAGCCTTTTATTATATAGGATAAGACAGCACTTAACTTATTAAACTGCAAAGCCCATAATTATGCCTCGTTATATTTATTTTCTAGAAGCACAATCACACCAAGTTGCCTTTCTTCCACCTTAAATTTGTTAAAGAACTAAAAAAAAATTACATAAGCATCCTTAAGTTAAACTATCATGAATGTCCACAGAAAGAACTGCTCCTCATTATTGCCAAGAGGACATGACAACCAAAAAAATAAAAAATAATCAAGGCAAAGGACCAAACCTGGGAAAGGCCAAGAAACAGAGAATAGAAAATATTAAATTAAATAATAATCAGGAAGATAAATGTACCAAGAAGGGAAAAACCTAAGAAAGGAAAAAAGAATGGTTAATTTCACTTATATGCATGAATTTAGACAGTAAAGGCAAACATACGGAAAAAAAACTAACCTGGTTTTCCTCCTGCACAACTCTATACTGTTCCTTCCAAACAGTGATTTTGGAAGCTTCATCTTTTCTGAGGGCTCGCTCTTTCTTCAGCTCTGGGCTCCAGAAGGTCTTGATGCTATTCATTGAAGAACTTAATTTGCTCTCCTTTACTTCCACATCCTTCCGCAAGAGATCATTTTCCCTTAATACTTCCTTCAGCTGTGTCTGCAGATCCATGATTGTGTTATCTCTTGCCTGACGAAGTGAGTGAGGAACAGTAGATGCCATACTCACAGGAGGGAGGTGATGCTCTCCAAATGCTATGGTGTCACTAGCAACCCCACCACTAGCTATATTAGGGCTACTGCCCATAGCAGTCATCCTAACACCATAAGGCAGACGTCCCCCAGAACGGCCAAGTGTCATAGTGCTTTTAGGTGTTTCTGAACCCACATTTTCATGGTCACTTAGGTACATAGGGCCAGATGTGGCATAGGCAGCATTTAAGGACTGGATATTCTCCATTGAAAGGGTTTTCCCACTGCCACCTCCAACACTGCTTCCAGAACTCCCTCCTGTACTATTGGTTCGACGATGGCCCAAGCGAGGGGAACGTGGAAGCCTAGGTGAACGCCCAGGGCTCTGGTTGCTCGGTTCCACCTTCCCAACTGAGCGAGCACTTCCATACATGACTGCAAGATGAATTTATGTACCAGGAAAGGTATAAAGCAGAGAGCAAAATATATAACTCCGTGAGGTTTCTCTATGGCTGTAAGTTTGCTTAAGGCAAATCAGAAATAACAGGTCCTCAGCTGTCCAGTCTTGAAGAAATATCTTACACCATATCTGTAATGAGAAGATAACACAGTAAATCCTCCAATAATAACCATTTCCCTTCTAAGAAACACTTCATTACCGCCACTTGAGGAAGCTCTCCCTTCTATTCTCTATTTACTCATGCATTCAAAATTTGTTTACAGCACAATTTATTTCATAGTAAACATAATTTTATAAATATTTCACATTTCCCAAAAACTGAATATTGAAACCATACCAAGCAAATGAAAAAGTGATTGACAAGGAAAAAACTATTTGAAGATATGATTTTCTAACTGGAAACCCAAGAGTATAAAATGAAAAGTTATTAGGACTAATAATAAAACCCAACAAGTTTGTCAGACACAAGATTAATATATAAATAGCAATACTTTCTTGCACATTAGTAATAGTAACTAGAAAATATAATTTTTTAAAAGTTCATTCACAATAGTAACCATAAAAACACTTTTTGATATAAACCTAACAAAAAAAGCACGCTTTTTTTTTAAAATTACAAAACTTTACTGAAACAACACCTGAACAAAAGGAAAGATATCCATGTTCATGGATAAGAACACAAACACTGTAAAGGTGGTCAGTTCTTCCCCAACTACTTCAAATTCCAATGAAAATCTCTACAAGATTCTTAACATAACTCTAAAGTTGATTCTAAAATTCAAATAGAAAAGTAGAGATACAAGAATAACCAAACAACCTGAAATAAAAGAAAAAGAAGGAATATGTCCCCTAAATAGCAAGATAAATTACAGGCCCAGGATCCTTTGTTTGCAATCCAAAAATCCAAAATGTCTGAAAAGTGTTTTGTTTTTTTCTTTTTAACTCACTTAGGAGCAAAACCTGATCTGATCTAAAGTCACTTATTTTTTATATGCATCTCACTTACTGTGATTATTCATACACTTCACTGAGAAAATAATATGTAGGACTTACAGGATACTGCATAATGCCCATTGGATACTACTGGGGGAAAATATAGATTCTAATATCACGTCTGAACCCCAAGGATTTCTCATAAAGACTTATAGCCTTTTAAAGCTATAGAAATTAAAAATGTATAATACTGGTCCACAAATAGTCTAAATTATATATGTGAGTTTAGTATATGCTTAAAGTAACATTTATTTATTTATTTATTTATTTATTTATTTATTTTTAATATATTTTTATTGATTTCAGAGAGGAAGGGAGAGGGAGAGAAACACCAATGATGAGAGAGAATCATTGATCGGCTGTCTCATGCTCGGCCCCTACTGGGGATCGAGCCCACAACCCAGGCATGTGCCCTTGACCAGAATCAAACCCAGGACCCTTCAGTCCACAGGCTGATGCTCTATCCCTGAGCCAAACCAGCTAGGACCTAAAAGTAACATTTCAAAACAGTAAGGAAAAGACAAACATCCAATAATGGAGTCTAAACAAATGGTACTCTTGAAAAAAAATAAATCACATCCCTACTTCACACAGTACACAGAAATAAATTGTATATATCTTAAAAATATACATTTGAGCCCAGCCGGTGTGGCTCAGTGGTTGTATGAACCAGGAGGTCACGATTCAATCCCTGGTGGGGGCACACGTCCAGATTGCAGGCTCACTCACCAGTGAGGGGCATGTAGGAGGCAGCCAATCAATGATTCGCTCTGATCATGAATGTCTCTCTCCCTCTCCCTTCCTCTCTGAAATCAATAGAAATATATTTTAAATATATATATATATATATACATACACACACACACACATTTGAAAACTACTAAAAATGTTAGAAGGAAACAGGATAATATCCTATGAACTTAAGTTAAAGTAAGTGTTCTTAAATAAGAAACAAAAAGCAAAAACCATTTTTTAAAAAGCTAATACATTTAAATTATATCAAACAGACAAAGTATACCCCAAAAATCACTACAAGCAAAATTAAAAGGAAAACCCAAAACTAGGTGAAAAAAATATATCTAACATATGTATAAAAGATCTGTATACAAAATATATAAAGAGCCAGGCCAGGAGTGGCTCAGCTCTTGAGTATAGACCCAGAAACCAAGAAGTCACCAGTTCGATTCCCCAGTTGGGGCACATGCTCAGGTTGCGGGCTCAATCCCCAGTGTGGGGCTTGCAGGAGGCAGCCGATCAATGATTCTCTCTCATCATTGGTGTTCCTATCTCTCTCTCCCTCTTTCTTCCTCTCTGAAGTCAATAAAAATATATTTAAATATATACAATTTAAATATTAAAACATATTTAAATCATATATATAAGTCCTACATGGGAAATGCCAAATTTGAGACAGCAATAATTAGAGGGGAAGGGAATATATTATAAAGGGAGGTTGGGTGAGAGGGGAACGCTTGTGGAGGCTTTAGTTTCACCTGTAAAATGTTATATCCATACTACAATAAATCTTTAATTTTTTTAAAAAAATGAAAATATAGTCATATCCTACAAGTATAAAATAAATTTTTAAAACACAAAGTCAGATCAGGAAACCAAGATGGCGGCATAGGTAAGCACAGGAAATTGCTGCCTCGCACAACCACTTCAAAAATACAACTAAAAGACAAAACAGACATCATACAGAACCACAGGAAGACTGGCTGAGTGGAAATTCTACAACTAGAAGGAAAGAGAAAAGCACAATGAGACTCAGAGGCGGTGGGGAAGTAAAGTGCAGAGGTACGGAGGCTCGAGCGTGAGCGGAAAGGGGCTGGAAACGGAGGACGCCAGTATCTTTAGCAATCGGGAGGGAGGCACAAGCTCCCGATGGCCCTGACTCCAGTTCCAGGCGAGTCTCTGGGGACCCAAACTCATACGGGGAGAAACTGGACTGTCTGGCATCGGGCGGAACTTGAGGGCGGCTTTCTCTCAGAGGTGCTTGCAGCGATTACCAGGACACTGAGACCCGGGACCTCTTAGGGCAGGAATGAGGATCAGCCATAGCTGTTTGCTCCGCCCTGTTGATTCCCTGAGACCCTGCCCCACCCAAGCTGTGCGCAGAGAACTAAAATTACCTAACAAACTGCAGCTGGGTCAGAAAGACCCAGAACATCCAAAAGAAGGTCCAACAGCAGCTTGCATTGCTTCACAGCTGGGCCTCATCTGGGCACCTCCAAAACCCAAACAAGGAAGAGGAACCTGCAGATCTCTCCGTAGCTCCTGCTGGGTAGCCTCAGGCAGAGGCTAAATTAGCACCTCCTTAGATCCAAGAGCCAGTGTACCCAGTGGTCAGATTGGGACCATCCAGATTACAACTCCTCAGATCCATAAAGGACACACTCAGGGGGCAGACTCAGTGAGCACCAAAGCCCCACTGAAGCAAGTCTTGCCCCAGAAGGGTGTCTTCAGCACAGAAGTTCTCCCACTGTAGACACAGCTGATTCTCAAAGGCAATTGGCCTGGAGGTCAATTCCTCCCAGTGATACCTACAACAATCAAGGCTTAACTACAACAAGACAGTGCACACAGCCCACAAAGGGGTGCACCAAGAGTGTCCACCCCAGGTAATTGGGGAGGCTGAGCCACTGGGCCCTATAGGACACCTAGCACCGAAAGCCACTCTATCAACACAGGGAAACATAAAAAATGCGGAGACAAAGAAACATCACAAATGACAGAAATGGAGGAAAGCAAACTACTGGATATAGAGTTCAAAACCACACTTTTAAGGTTTTTCAAGAATTTTCTAGAAACCGCCGATAAATTTAGTGAGACCCTCGAGGATATGAAAAAGGACCAACTAGAAATTAAGCATACACTGACTGAAATAAAGGATAAAATACAGAGATCCAACAGAAGACAAGAGGATCCCAAGAATCAAGTCAAAGATTTGAAATACGAAGAAGTAAAAAACACCCAACCGGAAAAGCAAAAAGAAAAAAGAATCCAAAAATATCAAGATAGTGTAAGGAGCCTCTGGGACAGCTTCAAGCGTACCAACATCAGAATTATAGGGGTGCCAGAAGATGAGAGAGAACAAGATTTTGAAAACCTATTTGAAGAAATAATGACAGAAAACTTCTCCTACCTGGTGAAAGAAATAGATTTACAAGTCCAGGAAGCGCAGAGAACCCCAAACAAAAGGAATCCAAAGAGGACCACACCAAGACACATTATAATTAAAATGCCAAGAGCAAAAGACAAAGAGAATGTTAAAAGCAGCAAGAGAATGTCAGTTACATACAAGGGAGTACCCATACGACTGTCAGCTGATTTCTCAACAGAAACTTTGCAGGCCAGAAGGGAGTGGCAATAAATATTCAAAGTGATGAATAGCAAGAACCTACAGCCAAGATTACCTTACCCAGCAAAGCTATCATTCAGAATTGAAGGTCAGATAAAGAGCTTCACAGATAAGGAAAAGCTAAAGGAGTTCATCACCACCAAACCAGTATTATATGAAATGCTGAAAGGTACTCTTTAAGAAGAGGAAGAAGAAAAAGGTAAAGATAAAAATTATGAACAACAAATATATATCTATCAACAAGTGAATCTAAAAATCAAGTGAATAAAAAATGTGATGAACAGAATAAACTGGTGAATATAATAGAATCAGGGGCATAGAAGGGGAGTGGACTGACAATTCTCGGGGGGAAAAGGATGTGGGGGGTGCGGGAAGCGACTGGACAAAAATCGTACACCTATGGATGAGGACAGTGGGGGGTGTAAGGGCAGAGAGTGGGGTGGGAACCAGGTGGAGGGGAGCTATGGGGGGAAAAAAGAGGAACAACTGTAATGATCTGAACAATAGAGATTTAATTAGAGAGGAAAAAAGATAATCTACTTCAAAGCCTCCAAAGGGAAGCAGGAAAATGCTGCTGAGACAAAAGAGAAAAGCATAGAAGGGGAAGAGGCACAGCTGTGGAGGTCAATTCTTTGCAGTTAGCATTTTCTTTTAATATATTTTTATTGATTTAAGAGAGGAAGAGAGAGGGAGAAACATCAATGATGAGAGAGAATTACTGATTGGCTGCCTCCCTACATGCCCTCCCACCAGGGATCGAGCCCACAACCCAGGCATGTGCCCTTGACTGGAATCAAACTTGGGACACTTCAGTCTGCAGGCTGATGCTCTATCCACTGAGCCAAACCAGCCAGCGCCGGTTTAGTATTTTAACATCTAAACCCTACTTCCCATATTCATCAACACTAATAAAAGAGAAAAATGGTAATTGGCGTACGGCGATACCCTTTTCATTGGCTAATCAGGGCTATATGCAAATTAACTGCCAACTAAGATTGGCAGTTAACTGCCAACAAGATGGCAGTTAATTTGCATATGTAGGCACAATGCAGGGAGGCGAAAGGGAAAGCAGGAAGAAGCCCCCTGCCACTGACAGTGATCAGAAACCCAGGGGGGAGCTAAGAGCTGGGGGGCCGCCTTTGCCCTGCCCCCCAGCCATGATCAGAGAATCAGGTGCCTTTTCCACCCTAGCCAGTGATAGCAGGAAGTAGGGGTGGAGCCAGCGATGGGAGCTGGGCACGGTCGAAGCTGGCAGTCCCAGGAGCTAGGGGTCCCTTGCCTGGGCCTAAAGCGAAGCCCACGATTGCGGGGCCGCTGCAGCTGCAGGTCCCCGCTGCCCGGGCCGGACGCCTAGGCCAGCGGCGTCAGGCCTGGGCAAGGGGCCGATCCTGCGATTGGAGGGTGATGGGGGTCAACGCCTGAGGGCTCCCAGTATGTGAGAGGGGGCAGGCTGAGCTGAGGGACACTCCCCCACACACACACCCAGTGCACGAATTTCGTGCACCGGGCCCCTAGTTATCAAATAAATCTCCATGAGGTCTTAAAATAAAACAACAAAACTGAGTTCACACCTGGCCACTACTACATATTCATACTAAAAGCTTGTCAGCTAGATCAGGAAAACCATAAAACGAAGAATACTAGAAAATTCCAGACTCATTTTTCCATACAAGAAAAGCATTGGTCTCAATACCTATATACACACTGAGAGAAAACACCAGCCAGCCTGGCCTGACCCCACAGGCACCCATATATATCCACTCAGAATCCTGGAGTATTTATGGGTGCCTACATATAAAAATACTTCCACATACAACGATTGCATGTTAAAAGGCTAACTCTTCCCACAAATAGTTACAAGCATAACATGCAACTGCAAACAGCAGTCTCTCACTCCTTCCTCACAGATTAGAAGGATAATAATAGCTGTCTACAACTCAAGTCTCCAAAGGAATACCAAATATTCATAAATCAAACAGAAGTAGAAAATCCTTTAATGGCAACATAGTAATCTACTTCAAATTAATTACAATCGGATAGGTTGACAAAGATGTGCTATGACATATTTATAAGGTTAACTAAAAATATAATACATCAGCCATTAGCTATTTAAAGCATTATATGGGAAATTCTGACCTAAATCTCAAAATTACTACTTCTATATGCTGTGATGGGTTATACTAATACTAATTAGCATTTATTATCATAAAATTAGTTGAATATTTTAAAACACTGTATTTCAACATTTTAAAAGATTCTGTTCATTTTAAAGGGTTATAAATGTCACTAGGGGCAAGAAATATGCTCCTACCTTAGGCACTCTATGAAAAGATTAACAATTGTAATTCCATTCAAGTACAGTTTGACAGAATCTATCAAATAAATTTTAAATGTGCAAACCCCTCTGACCTCGAAGCCTCACTTTTAAAAGTATCCTCTATAAGACATATTTCACAAGTTCAAGAATATACATGCAATGATGTTCAATTATTGTATTATTTGTACCAGAAAAAAGAGAAAGAACCATGCCGCAGCATAGTTCAGTGGTTGAGCATCGATCTATGAACCAGGAGGTCATGGTTCAATTCCTGGTCAGGACAGAGCTACACAAGGCGTTTGGGTGTATATCCAGGTAAAGAGTTATGGTTTAAAAAAAAAATCCTTGGTAGACTTTATTTTGAGAAGCATGGTAACAGGTAGGAAAATAATAGACTCGTGATCAATGAGAAAGAAATTGTGATTTTTAATGGCTCTGCAAATTCTTTTTCTGAGCCTTTTTCTCAAGTCCCATCTTGCCCATTCTATCTGGCAATCTGCTATTCCTCAAATGTTTTGGAGGATATAATAATTATAATGCTTCCACCCCTCATCTCCTGACCCCCTATGCATTGTATACCTAGTGTGTGGTGGGAAATCTTGCTGTCTTCACAATATTTCCCATATGCTCACTAAGGTCAAAAATAACATTATACATTTTACATCTGTATTATTATAAATTATGAAAATATTGCTGCCTTTAGGACCAACGGATAGGTGGGATGTTATGTGCCAAGAACAGTTGGTGGTGGTAGGTGGAAATGCTGTGTTGAGAATGATTTTGAGACCAGGTCCAAAAGGAAGAAATGCTCACCTTAAATTACAGTGGCTTTTCTCTTTTGTTTCTGTTTAAATTTTTTAAACATTTTTCTTTTAAAAAAATATCATATACCCATTTGGGAAATTTTGACAACTTTTAAGAAGAAATTAAACACATTTCCTCCCATTCCTTTCTTATATATATATATTTGCAAAGTCAAGAGTATGTTAAATGTATATCCACTTTCATTTACTGTATTATAAACATTTTTTGTCAGACATGGATTGTAAATATATTTTTGTAGGCAATGTTAAATCATAAAAATTTCACTTAAACATTTCTCTGTTGAATTATACTAATAAAGCTGGTATGTCATAATTCGTAATATAGCTGTTTTTTCTATATTTTAGATCATTTTAGTATATTGGTTTCCTGTTTATAGAATTATTGGATCAAAAATATAAATGTTTTTAAGACCTTTAACCATTTCAAACTTGCTGCTTCTCAAATGTTTTTATTATTTTAAGAAAGAAAATCAACACTTTGAATTCACCTGCTTTTATTATTTTAAGGAAGTAAATAAAACATTGTGTACCTACAAGTTTTCACTTACAATTTTAAAATTTAGGACATGTTTCATACATTCAAAAAGAATTGTATAATTCTTACCTGTGTACTCACCACCTAGCTTAAATAAAATATTATAGAGTTAAAAACTCCATGTGTGGTTCTGCCTGATTATAGATGTCTTTATAATGATGTGGATGTTTAATTTTATCCAATAATACAGGTCTAAATCCAAGATCTTTTGGGCCAGAATTCAGAATTTCTCAACTATAAGAAAGGTGATATGATGCATATACTATATGCGGTATACATTATCTAACTTTCCAAACAAGGTTGGTGGGGGGGGGGGGGGATGCCTCCCAGCTCCTTCATCAAACATTGGTATTTCTGCATTAGTTCAGGTGTGGTTTTGTCACCAAATTAGTTACAAAATTTGGGGGTTTTCAAAGATATTTGAAATTCAAGTTTGTGGGTATGGGCTTATGAACATGTGTGTTTGGTTCATTCAGTTTGATCAGCCTGGTAGGATTTTTTTTAACTTTGTGTTAAACTGATCATAATGATGAGATGTGGATATAAAATGAAAATATAACTATAATACAATTTTTAATATTTTAGGATTTTAAAAAATCAGGATATCAGTGAGGACAGGAGTCTTTGGGAAAGGCTACACAACCTAGAACTAAGTGCCACAGATTGCTGATATAAGTCGAGAACATCCATGATTAAAAACCTAGTATTTGCTTCTAAGTATCTGCTTGACAAGATATTTGTCATGCTGAGAACTCACACTTGAGTCCTTACAATTAACTTGATTAACTGATTGATAAGAATTACTAAAAACCACGATTAACTTGATTGTAACTGAGTTAGTCACCTTCTCACTCTTCCATTAAAAAGAATGAAATGGCAATCAACAGCTGTTTTAAGTGTCATTGCTGCTTCAAAAAGAGGTGCTCTTTTTGGTAGGTCTGACATCAAAACAGTGCTCCTTTAGGTACATGGTTCTGTAATTTTTCTAGGAGCATCAGATTAAGGTAATACAATCTGAATGCCTGGTGTTAGAAATCTGATATGCTACATGCTGAGGGTGGAAGCAGAGACATATGTGCTTTCTTTCTTTAACTTGTAGAGGTCCTCCCTCTGCTCCCCCTCAACCTCCTGCTACTCATAAAGAGCTTATCAGCCTAGGGCCTAGCCCAATAATCTATAATAATAAAAGCGTAATATGCTAATTAGACCAGATGTCCTTCCGGAAGACCTTCCAGACAAAGCCAGGGCTTCAAGGTTAGCCCAGGTAGTGGGTGCCTGCCAGTGGCCGGAGGGAAGCCTGGGTCCCAGGTGCCAGCAGCCAGAGGGGGTGGGGGGTGCCTACTCTTAAATGAACTTTGTGCATTGGGCCTCTAGTTCCCATATAATAATGGTAAATGGTTGAGGTCTTTATTTAAGCTCTTACTTTATAGTGACTCTGTGTGTGTGTGTGTGTGTGTGTGTGTGTGTGTGTGTGTGTGTGTGTGTAAAAGTAATACATGCTCACTGTTAAAATAATTTACAAAGAAAGAAAAGAAGTATACATGCAAGGGAAAATCTGGCTTCATCTGACCTTTCAGAAATTATTAGATCTAAAGAATTTCTGTGTATATCCAAACATATATATGGAAAAAGAAGATGTAGTGCATATATAAAATGAAATATTACTCGGTCATAAAGAAGAATAAAATCCTACTATTTGCAATAATATGAATGGACCTAGAGGGTACTATGATAAGTGAAATAAGACAGGTAGAGAGGAACAGATTTGATTTCACTTATATGTGGAATCTAAAAAATAAAAACAAATGAACAAACAAACTCACAGGTACAGAGAACAAATTGATGGTTATCATGTGGGAGGGAGCTTGGGGGGCACTGGGTGAAAAAGGTGAAGGAATTAAAAAGTACAAATTGGCCCAGCCAGTGTGGCTCACTGGTTCAGCATCCACTTATGAACCAGGAGGTAACAGTTCAGTTCCCGGTCGTGGCACATGCCTGGGGTGAGGGCTCAATCCCCAGTAGGGGGCATGCTGGAGGCAGCCAATCAATGATTCTCTCTCATCATTGATGTTTCTCTCTTTCTTCCTCTCCCTTCCTCTCTAAAGTCAATAAAAATATATTTAAAGAAAAAAAATACAAATTGGCAGTTACAAAATAGTCAGGAGGATGCAAAGTACAGTATAGGGAATATAGTCAATAATATTTTAATAACTATGTATAGTGCCAGGGGGAGTATTAGACTTACCAGGGGACTACTTCCTAAGTTATATAAATATCCAACCACTATGCTGTACACCTGAAACTAAAATAATAATATCAACTAGGAGAACCAAGATGGCGGCGATATAGGCAGACGTGTCCCAGGTCGTGTCCCGGAGCAAATGGAACGAGCAGCTGAAGCTAGTAACACTCACACCGAATTGGCGAAATTGCTCAGCTGGTGAGAGGGTTTACAGCCGGGAAGAGCAGAACTCCCCTGGTAAGGTAAAAAAAAACCAGGGATTTGGGCAGGAAAGTTTGCCAGACCTCTGAGCCCAGAGAGTCGGAGGGAGACCGCGTGGCAGACAGCCGCGTCCCTTGGGACAGGCACAGCCCCTGACGGGGGAAAGGAGAACCTCGGGATTCCTGGCGCCACCAGGGAAATTGAGAGCTGGGTTCTGTGATCACGGAGGACTGAGCCTAAAGGGGGCAGCCTGAAGAGCTGACCTGACCATGCAGTCCCGGTAAGAGAAGAAGCTTACAGAAACCAAGCCTTCCCCGATTCCGCGGCCGGCATTTGTTTGTTTGTTTTCACTGAATCCTGTTCATGGGACATTTCGGATACAGACACTCACCTGTGCTGAAGAGAGGGAGAGTGTGCTGGGGAGTGGAATCTGGGGAGAGACTGGGGAAAGAGGGGGAGCCGGGAGAGGTGGTAGTGAATTGAGTGCTGAGACACCCCAGAGCCCGGGACTGGGGCAGCCACCCGCTCCTGAGAGGGAGTATCCTCCCCCCAGCCCCCAGGCAAGGAGCACAGCCACACCCAGATTCCACCCTGTACGAGATCAAGGATTAAGATAACCTGATCAGTCCCTGGGAGTTAACAGGGTCTGGCCTATAGGGGGATTTTCAATCCCAGTAACTAACTATTACGCAGTCAGCTCTGGGCAGTGAACTTCCACTGGACAGAGAGGCCCTATAGCCTCAGAGGCCAACCCCAGAACACTGCCACCCAGAGGCTGACCCACAAACTGACTCTTTGCTAAACACAAAATAAGGCAGTCTGGGAAATAAATGCGGCATGCTTTAAAATAAGGACTGTGGTTTACAACACAGAGGAACAGTATATCGCAGGGAAACTCAACACTCTCCTGAATACCTGGAAGGTCTAAGGCGAGCCACACTGAAGAATAGAAGAAACGAAGGACCTTCACTACTGCAATTTTTTTTCTTTTTTCACTTTTTAACTAAGAAACCAATTTTTTTTTCATTCTTTTTTTTTCTGTTCTTTTTTTTTTTCTTTCTTTTCTTCTTTTTCCATCACCTGATTTTACCCTTTTAATTACTACCTTCTTATTTTTAACCAGTATTATTACTGCTACCATTTTACCATTTTTTAAAGTGCCATTTTATTTTTTCTTTATTTTATTTTGGGATTAGTGTTCACCATTCTATTTTCATCGTTATATTATTGGTTGTTTCTAGTTTGCATTCATATCCAGGGAGCTGTTGCTGGAATTTGTTGGGATTAATGGCTGTTCTATAGGAGTATTCTCCTCATATAAAAAGTCTCTTCCCTCTTCCACTTCATTCTCTCTTTTCGCTCTTTTTTTTTCTTTTCTTTTCTCGCTTTTATTTTCCCCCTTCCTTTTTCCCAATTTCATTTTTGCACTCCCTTTTTTTGGT
This sequence comes from Myotis daubentonii, assembly GCF_963259705.1. Taxonomy (NCBI): domain Eukaryota; kingdom Metazoa; phylum Chordata; class Mammalia; order Chiroptera; family Vespertilionidae; genus Myotis; species Myotis daubentonii. The sequence goes on along the minus strand of NC_081841.1, from coordinate 97,881,618 downwards.
CCCTACTTTTCTTTTCCTTTTTCTCTTTTATCTTTTTCTCTTCCTTCTTCCTTATCCCCTAATTCTCTTAATTCAGGTGGTCACCTTTAATTGGGGTTATTAATATCGTGAATATATTTGTGTATAGTGCCTGGTACGTGGTGCCTTTTTGTGTTGTATTTTGTGCCTTTAAATCAATGCAGCAGATCCAAGCAACAGCAACCTCCTGAGCACCTCATCCTCTGCTGAGGAACAGCAGCTGTACGTGAAACCTCGCCCCACCAGCCGGAAGAGCCACCACAGCTGTGAACAGCACCCACCAGAGGAGCTGCTGCCAACTGAAGAGCAGCAGCTACCGCAACCGCCCGAAGAGCAACCACAGACCAAGGAGTCACTGCCACCCACTGAACGACTCAACATCTAGATATGTCAGTGAGATCAAACATGGGTAGACAAAGAAACCCCCAAAGGAAAGAGGAGGACTCTCCAGAAAAGCAGCTAAGTAATACAGAGGCATGCAACATGACAGATAAAGAATTCAGAATAAGGATCCTAGAGTGCATAAACCGGATGGAGGAAAAAATCGACAACCTCTGCAAGAAGCAAGAAGAAACAGATGAAAAAATCGATAACATATGGAAGAAGCTAGAAGAAACAGATGAAAAAATCGATAACATATGGAAGAAGCTAGAAGAAACAAATGAAAAAATCAACAACCTAAGTAAGACCCAAGAAGAAATGAAGAGTGATATAGCTGCAATGAAAAATTCCATTGAAAGTATCAACAGTAGACTAGGAGAAGCAGAGGACCGAATAAGTGAATTAGAAGAAAAGGAAGCAAAACACACCCAAAATGTACTGCAATTGGAGAAAAAAATTAAAAGACAGGAGGAGAGCCTAAGGGACCTTTGGGACAACATGAAACGAAACAACATACGAATAATAGGAGTACCAGAACAACAGAAAGATGAACAAGGATTAGAAAACCTACTCGAAGAAATAATATCAGAAAACTTTCCTGAGGTGGGGAAGAAAAAAGTCACACAAGCCCAGAGAGTCCCAAACAAGGTGAACCCGAAAAGACCCACACCAAGACACATCATAATCACCATGGCAAATGTTCAGGACAAAGAGAGAATCTTACAGGCTGCAAGAGAGAGAGGGAAAGTTACATACCAGGGATCTCCCATTAGATTGTCAAATGACTTCTCAACAGAAACACATCAGGCCAGAAAAGAATGGACTGAAATTTACAAAGTGATGCAAAGCAAAGGACTGAATCCAAGAATACTCTATCCAGCAAGGCTATCATTCAAACTTGAAGGGGAAATAAGAAGCTTCACAGACAAAAAAAGACTAAGGGAGTTTGTCACCACCAAGCCAGCAATGCAAGGAATGCTAAAGGGACTGGTATAAAAAGAAGAAATAAAAAGCTCAGAAAGAAAACAGCCACACACACACACAAAAAGAAATGGCTACAAACAAGTACCTTTCAATAATAGCTTTAAACGTAAACGGACTAAATGCTCCAACCAAAAGACATCGAGTGGCTGAATGGATAAAAAAACATGACCCATACATCTGCTGTCTACAAGAAACCCACCTCATTAGAAGGGACTCACACAGACTGAAAGTGAAAGGATGGAAAAATATCTTTCAGGCAAATGGAAAGGAAAAGAAAGCTGGGGTAGCAATACTTATATCGGACAAAATAGACCTCAAAGTGAAGGCCTTAACAAGAGATAAGGAAGGCCACTTCATAATACTAAAGGGATCAATACAACAAGAAGATATAACCCTGGTAAACATATATGCACCCAATGTAGGAGCACCCAAATTCATAAAAAAACTCCTGGAAAATATCAAAGGAGAGATCGACAACAATACAATCATAGTAGGGGACTTTAATACACCATTGACAGCACTGGATAAGTCCTATAGACAAACAATCAGCAAAGATACAGCAATCCTAAATGACTCACTAGATCAGATGGACTTAATAGACATCTTCAGAACACTTCACCCCAAAGCCAGAGAATATACGTTCTTCTCAGGTGCTCATGGGACATATTCAAAAATAGACCACATATTGGGTCACAAGCAAAGTATCCCCAAATTCAAGAAGATTGAAATCATAAAAAGCGTCTTCGCAGACCACAATGGCATAATATTAGAAATAAACTACAATAAAAACAACCCAAAAAACTCAAACACCTGGAAGCTAAATAGCATGCTATTAAATATTGATTGGGTTACCAATGAGATCAAAGAAGAAATTAAAAACATCCTGGAAACTAATGACAATGAAAACACAACAATCCAAAACCTATGGGATACATTGAAAGCAGTCCTGAGAGGGAAGTTTATAGCTCTACAGGCCTATCTCAAAAAACAAGAAAAAATGGTAGTAAATCATCTAACTCTACAACTCAAAGAATTAGAAAGAGAGCAACAAGAAAACCCCAGAGTGAGCAGAAGGAAGGAGATAATAAAGATTAGAGCAGAAATAAACGACATAGAGACCAAAAAAACAATACAGAAAATCAATGAAACCAAGAGCTGGTTCTTTGAAAGGATAAACAAGATTGACAAACCTCTAGCCAGACTCACCAAGAAGCAGAGAGAGAGGACCCAAATAAATAAAATCAGAAACGATAGAGGCGAAATAACAACAGACCCCACAGAAATACAAATGATTGTTAAAAAATACTATGGACAGCTTTACTCCAACAAACTAGACAACCTGGAGGAAATGGACAAATTCCTAGAAAAATACAGCATTCGAAAACTCAATCAGCAAGAATCTAAAAATCTCAACAGGCCAATAACTATGGAAGAAATTGAAGCAGTCATCAAAAAGCTTCCATCAAACAAAAGCCCAGGACCAGACGGCTTCACAGGGGAGTTTTACCAAACATTCAAGGAAGAACTAAAACCTATCCTCCTCAGACTACTACAAAAAATTCAAGAGGAAGGAACACTTCCAAGCTCATTCTATGAAGCCAGCATCACCCTAATACCAAAACCAGGTAAAGACAACACAATGAAAGAGAATTACAGGCCAATATCCCTCATGAACATAGATGCCAAAATCCTCAACAAAATCTTAGCAAATCGGATCCAGCAGTACATCAGAAAGATCATACACCATGACCAAGTAGGATTTATCCCAGGGATGCAAGGATGGTACAATATCCGCAAATCAATAAACGTGATGCATCACATAAACAAATTGAAAGAAAAAAACCACATGGTCATATCAATTGATGCAGAAAAAGCATTTGACAAAATTCAACACCCATTTTTGATAAAAACTCTCAGCAAGGTGGGAGTAGAAGGATCATACCTCAACATAATAAAAGCCATATATGACAGGCCCACAGCCAGCATCATACTCAACGGACAAAAACTAACACCATTTCCCCTAAGAACAGGAACAAGACAGGGATGCCCCCTCTCACCACTCCTGTTCAACATAGTACTGGAAGTGTTAGCCATTGCAATTCGGCAAGAAGAAGAAATAAAAGGCATCCAAATTGAAAAAGAGGAAGTAAAACTGTCCTTATTTGCAGACGACATGATATTATACATACAAAACCCTAGCGATTCCATCAAAAAGCTACTAGACTTAATACATGAATTTGGCAATGTAGCAGGATACAAAATTAACCCCAAGAAATCTGAGGCATTTCTATACACCAATAGTGAACTTTCAGAAAGAGAGATTATAAAAACAATCCCGTTTACCATTGCACCGAAAAAACTAAGCTACCTAGGAATAAACTTAACTAAAGAGGTAAAAGACCTCTACTCAGAAAACTACAGGACGTTGAAAAAAGACATAGAGGAAGACATAAACAGATGGAAGAACATACCGTGTTCATGGATTGGTAGAATCAACATCATCAAAATGTCCATACTACCCAAAACAATCTATAAATTCAACGCACTTCCCATTAAAGTACCAACAGCATACTTCAGAGATCTAGAACGAACTTTCCAAAAATTCATCTGGAATAAAAAAAGACCCCGAATAGCTGCAGCAATCCTGAAAAAGAACAAAGTAGGTGGGATCTCAATACCAGATATCAAGTTGTATTACAAAGCCACTGTTCTCAAAACTGCCTGGTACTGGCACAAGAATAGGCATACAGATCAATGGAATAGAATAGAGAGCCCAGAAATCGGCCCGAACCAATATGCTCAATTAATATTTGACAAAGGAGGCAAGAACATACAATGGAGCCAAGATAGTCTCTTCAATAAATGGTGTTGGGAAAATTGGACAGATATATGCAAGAAAATGAAACTAGACCACCAACTTACACCATACACAAAAATAAACTCAAAATGGATAAAGGACTTAAATGTACGACAGGATACCATAAAAATTCTAGAAGAATCCAAAGGCAACAAAATCTCAGACATATGCCGAAGCAATTTCTTCACTGATACAGCTCCTAGGGCACTTGAAACTAAAGAAAAAATGAACAAATGGGACTACATCAAAATAAAAAGCTTCTGCACAGCAAAAGAAACCATCAACAAAACAACGAGAAAACCCACTGTGTGGGAAAACATATTTGCCAATGACATATCTGATAAGGGCCTAATCTCCAAAATTTATAGGGAACTCATACAACTTAACAAAAGAAAGATAAACAATCCAATCAAAAAATGGGCAAAGGACCTAAATAGACACCTTTCAAAAGAGGACATTCAGAAAGCCAAGAGACATATGAAAACATGCTCAAAGTCACTAATCATCCGAGAGATGCAAATCAAAACAGCAATGAGGTACCATCTCACACCTGTCAGAATGGCTATCATCAACAAATCAACAAACCACAAGTGCTGGAGAGGATGTGGAGAAAAAGGAACACTCGTGCAGTGCTGGTGGGAATGCAGACTGGTGCAGCCACTATGGAAGACAGTATGGAGTTTCCTTAAAAAACTGAAAATGGAACTCCCATTTGACCCTGTGATCCCACTTCTAGGAATATATCCCAAGAAACCAGAAACACCAATCAGAAAGGATATATGCACCCCTATGTTCATAGCAGCACAATTCACCATAGCTAAGATCTGGAAACAGCCTAAGTGCCCATCAGTAGATGAATGGATTAGAAAACTGTGGTACATCTACACGATGGAATACTATGCTGCTGTAAAAAGGAAGGAACTCTTACCATTTGCAACGTCATGGATGGAACTGGAGAGCATTATGCTAAGTGAAATAAGCCAGTCAATAAAGGAAAAATACCACATGATCTCACTCATTCGTGGACAATAGAGACCATTATAAACTTTTGACCAATAATAGATACAGAGGCAGAGCTGCCTCAAACAGATTGTCGAGCTGCAGCGGGAAGGCCGGGGAGGGTTGGGGGGCAGGAGGTAGGGGGGTAAGAGATCAACTAAAGGACTTGTATGCATGCATATAAGCATAACCAATGGACATAAGACACTGGGTGATAGGGGAGGCTAGGGGACTGTCTAGGGCGGGGGGATAAAATGGATACATATGTAATACCCTTTGTAATACTTTAAGCAATAAAAAAAAAAAAAAAAAAGAGTATATTATAGTCTAAAAAAAATTTTCCTCTAAAAAATATTAGCTGATTTTTACCTGGGACATTATCTTAAGACAACCATAAAAAAAAAATAATAATAATAATAATAATAATAATAATAATGTCAACTATAATTGAAAAAATAAATAAAAGTTAAATTTAAAAACTGATACTCAATTCAGTTACTGATAACTTTTAAGCACATCTGGAATTAGTTGGGTATGTGAATCTACTTTTTCAACAGTAAATTTTATAAAATATAAATACAAATCAATTATTTCTGAGAAAAACCTAGCATCTGAATTAAGATATGCTATAAAAGTGTACAATTGATTTCAAAGACTTAATTACTTGTATGCTTATATACATAACCCATGAACACAGACAATAGGGTGGTAAAGGCCTGGGGCAGGAGATGGGGGTGAGCTAGAAGGGGTAAAGGGGGGAAAGGGGAACATAGGCAATACTTTCAACAATAAAGATTTAATTAAAAAAAGAAAAATGAATGTAAAATTTCCCATTAGTAATTAAATATGTTTCAACCTGTTAAAATGATATTTTGGATGTTTTAGGTTAAATAAAAAACATTATAAAATTATAAAATCTAATAATTTCCTTTTACTCTATAATGTGATCATGAAATTTTTAATTACATAAGTGGCTCACATTATGTTTCTACTGGACAATACTTTCTAGAGGTTCCTGTTGCCCTCACCATAGCCATTAATAGCTCAATGAATGGCATCACCATCCTTCTAGCTCAGTGCTGTCCAATAGAACCTTCTCTGATTATGGAAGTGTTCTACATCTGATGGTGACTGGGTGATGGTAGTGGTGATTTGTCTGACTCACAGAATCCCTTGGGATATTGTGGAGCCAGAGTTCTTGGGAGACTGGAGAATACCATCTATTATTTTGACTGTTCTCTGGGGTAAAGGTAGTAGGTACAAAAAACTGCAGACCAGGCTGGCGGATGTGGTTCGGTGGTTGAGTGTCAACCTATGAACCAGGAGGTCATGGTTTGATTTCCGGTAAGGGCACATGCCTGGGTTGCAGGCTCAATCCCCAGTGAGGGGTGTGCAGGAGGCAGCTGATCAATGATTCTCTCTCATCATTGATGTTTCTCTCTCTCTCCCCCTCTCCCTTCCTCTCCGAAATCAATAAAAATATATTCTTTAAAAAACTGCAGACCAGTGTTGTGCAACAGAACTTTCTATGCCAATGGAAATGTTGTATATCTGCACTGTCCAATACAGAGGCCACTAGTCCCATCTGGCTATTGAGAATATGCAATATCGTCTACGGCCATACCACCCTGAACGCGCCCAATCTCGTCTGATCTCGGAAGCTAAGCAGGGTCGGGCCTGGTTAGTACTTGGATGGGAGAATATGCAATATCGCTAATGCAACTGAGGAATGAGTTTTAAATCTTATCTCATTTAAATTACTATAAATTTAAATAGCCATATATAGCTAGAGACTACTGTATCAGACAACACTGCTTCTAGCCTACCTTTTCCATCTCAAAGTCTGGGAGTCAACTTAGTCTCCTCCGTCTCCATCAACTGTCCTTTCCCCCATAGAAACACACACACACACACACACACACACACACACACACACACACACACACTGAATTACCCAGTCTTGTGTTCTTTAAAGCTTTCAATTCTGTATGCTTCTCTATTGCCACTGCCACTACTTTCCTTTTCAGGCTTTTCAAGGGGATAAGGCCACTTTCAAGGGGATAAGGTCACTGCCTCCTAGTTGATCCTTAGACTCAGAAGAGAGGTAAAAGCTAAAGACAGAAAAAATGAATACTCAACATACAGATGAAAAATGAAATACAGGAGATGAATCACCCACAGAAAATCAAATATTTAATGAATGGGTAGAAAAAGGTTCAACAAAGGTGCGTGAGAAAGAGACCCAGAGACCCAGGAAGAAAACCTGAAACGTAATCTGAAGACCCCAAAAGAAGTGAGAGTTTTACAAAGGAAGGAGAAATCAACTGTGTCAAAAGCTGCTATAGTAGGCTATCTTGAAAATAGCTCTGAATGATCTTTACCTCCCAGTATTCATACTCTTGTGGGATCCTCCTTCCCCCACCACTTTGTGTGTGTTAAACCTAGTAACTCCCTTCTAAGAAAGAGAATACAGCAAAAGTGATAGAATGTCACTTCCTATAGTATTAGGTTACAAAAACACTCTGCTTATTATTTCCCCTCCCAACCTCCTCCATAGAGTTCTCAACCTGGGAGAAGCAAAGTGCCATGTAGCTAGTAATCCTATGCAGAAACCCAAATGGCAAAGAGGCTGATTTCTCAAGCACACAGACAACAAGGACCTCAAACCTGACAAGAGCCACATGAGTGAGCTTCGAAGCAGACTCTCCCCAAGTCACCTTTGAGGTGACTGCAGTCCTAGTCAATTAGATTGCAGCCTTATGACTGACCCTGAATCAGACACACCTCATCTAGATGATGCCTGACCCTCAGAACTATGAAACAATAAATGTTCGCTATTTTTGTAAGTTCGGGGGTAATTGGTTGCATAGCAATAGGCAACTGTTACTAACTGCAGCAAAAGTTTTCAGTAAAACTGTGGAGACAAAAACAAGACAGAAATAGGTTGAAAGAAAATTGCAGGTGAAGAAATGGAGATGTCTAGCAAATGTAGACAATTCTTTCAAAAAGATTTGGCAGTAAAGTAGAAAACAACTTAAAGGAAGTATTAGAAAAAGTATGAAGTTGGAGAAGAGTTTTTTGTAAAGACGAGAGACTTTCTCAAGTTCAAGTGATGATAAGAAGCCAATAGGGTGGAAAAATTCACTCTCAAGGAACTTCATTATCAAGAAACTCCTCAAAAAAGACGGAACAGACATCATCCAGAACCACAGGAAGGCTGGCTGAGTGGAAATTCTACCACTAGAAGGAAAGAGAAAAGCATACCGAGACTCAGAGGAGGTGCGGTGTGGGAGTAAAATACAGAGGTACAGAGGCACATGCGGAAAGGGCTGGCGGCTGAGGACACGGTTGTCTTTTTCAATCGGGAGGGAGTCTCAAGCTCTGAGCTCCAGTTCCGGGCGAGTCTCTGGGGACCCAGACTCATATGGGAGAAACTGGACTGTCTGGCATCGGTCGGAACTTGAGGGCAGCTTTCTCTCGGAGGTGCTTGCAGCAATTGCCAGGACACTGAGAAGCAGGGCCTCTGAGGGCAGGACTGAGAGCAGCCATAACTGTTCACTCCGCCCTGTTGATCCCCTGGGACCCCGCCCCACCCAAGCCATGCAGGAGGCTTTTGCATATGAAAGGCCTGGCCCTTTGCAATCTGATAATTACCTAACAAACTGCACCTGGCCCAAGGCCCAAGGGCAACTTGCATTGAGTCACAGCTGGCTCCTGCTGGGTAGCCTCAGGCAAAGGCTAGATTAGCACCTCCTTAGAGATCCAGGAGCCAGTGTGCCCGGTGGTCAGAGTGGGACCATCAGATTGCAGCTCCTCGGATCCATAAAGGAAACACTCAGGGGGCAGACTCAGTGACCACCAGAGCCCCATTGAAGCAAGTCTTGCCCCGGAGGGGTGTCTCCAGCACAGACGTTCGCCCACTGCAGACACAACTGATTCTCACAGCCAATTGGCCTGGAGGTCAATCCCTCCCAGTGTTACCCACAACAATCAAGGCTTAACTACAACAAGACTGTGCACAAAGCCCACAAAGGGGTGCACCAAGAGTGTCTACCTCAGGTAATTGGGGAGGCTGAGCCACTGGGCCCTATAGGACACCTAGCACCGAAAGCCACTCTATCAACACAGGGAAACATAAAAAATGCGGAGACAAAGAAACAGGACACAAATGACAGAAATGGAGGAAAGCAAACTACTGAATATAGAGTTCAAAACCACACTTTTAAGGTTTTTCAAGAATTTTCTAGAAACCGCCGATAAACTTGAGACCCTCAAGAAATCTAATGAGACCCTCGAGGTTGTGATAAAGAACCAATTAGAAATTAAGCATACACTGACTGAAATAAAGAATATTATACAGACGCCCAACAGCAGACTAGATGATCGCAAGAATCAAGTCAAAGATTTGAAATATGAAGAAGCAAAAACACCCAACCGGAAAAGCAAAATGAAAAAAGAATCCAAAAATACGAAGATAGTGTAAGGAGCCTCTGGGACAGCTTCAAGCTTACCAACATCAGAATTATAGGGGTGCCAGAAGAAAAGAGAGAACAAGATATTGAAAACCTATCTGAAGAAATAATGACAGAAAACTTCCCCTACGTGGTGAAAGAAATAGACTTACAAGTCCAGGAAGCAGAGAGAACCCCAAACAAAAGGAATCCAAAGAGGACCACACCAAGACACATTATAATTAAAATGCCAAGAGCAAAAGACAAAGAGAGAATCTTAAAAGCAGCAAGAGAAAGACAGTTAGTTACCTACAAGGGAGTACCCATACGACTGTCAGCTGATTTCTCAACAGAAACTTTCCAGGCCAGAAGGGAGTGGCAATAAATATTCAAAGTGATGAATAGCAAGAACCAACAACCAAGATTACTTTACCCAGCAAAGCTATCATTCAGAACTGAAGGTCAGATAAAGAGCTTCACAGATAAGGAAAAGCTAAAGGAGTTCATCACCACCAAACCAGGATTATATGAAATGCTGAAAGGTATTCTTTAAGAAGACAAAGAAGAAGAAAAAGGTAAAGATACAAAATATGAACAACAAATACACATCTATCAACAAGTAAATCTAAAAATCAAGTGGATAAATAATCTGATGAACAGAATAAACTGGTGATTATAATAGAACTAGAGGCCCGGTGCATGAAATTTGTGCATGGGGGGTGGGGAGAGGGGCGGGTATGTGTCCCTCAGCCCGGCCTGCACCCTCTCCAATCCGGGACCCCTCAGGGGATGTCCGACTGCCGGCAGTCAAACATCCCTCTCGCAATCCAGGACCTCTAGCTCCTAACTGCTCACCTGCCTGCCTGCCTGTTCACCCCTAACCACTCTGCCTGCCAGCCTGATTGCCCCTAACCACCTCTGCCTCGGCCCCCGCCACTGTGGCTTTGTCTGAATGACATCTGGAAGATGTCCGGTCTATCTGGTCTAATTAGCATATTACCCTTTTATTAGTATAGATCAGGGGCATAGAAAGGGAGTGGACTGACTATTCTTGGGGGGGAGGGGAAGGGGTGTGGGGAATGCGGGAAGAGACTGAACAAAAATCGTGCACCTATGGATGAGAATTGGGGGGGTGAGGGCAGAGGGGGGGTGGGAAACAGTTGGAGTGGAGCTATGGGGGAAAAAGAGGAACAACTGTAATAATCTGAACAATGAAGATTTAATTTTTTTTAAAAAGGGGAAAAAAAGAAACTCCTCTAAAAGTTCTCACTACCTCTCTGCCTTAACTGAAAACTGGCTTTCCCAGGACACCTTCCAATGCAGCCCTTTCAAGTAGAGGCTATTAAGTCTCTGATATTCCACACCCAGCATTGGAAAATTAGGCTGGTACCCATCTTTCTTCCAACACCAACTCCAGACCATCATTCCTTAACCCTCATGTAAAATCCTTGTTACTCTGATTCTCATGCTATTCAGCAACAGTCTTCTACCTCTACCTCTAGTATAAGCTAATAACCACCTGGACATCTTCAGTGAAGATATGCTGGCAACTAGTTCAAATGGCCACTATCTTCTATGCCATCTTTCCTGGGTCATTTCAATACACATATGGTTGAGTCATCTAACACCAGTTCCTCAAACCCATCATCCTCAGTAAGCAACTCTCTAATCTCTGGGTATAGCCATTTACAACCAGTTGTGAAGTCACTTAGTTGTATTATTATCCGTTCATTCATTGAATATTTAGTATCTATTATTTGCTCAGGAGAGAACACATGACAGATAGTCCCTGTTCTCATGAAATCTAGGACATATTTTTCATATTTTCCACAAAGACAGGTGAAAAGATCCAGCTGAAGTCTAGATACATTACAACTACATTTCCTTTATTAATAAGTCTAGAAACCAAGTCAATCCTAGGAAACTAGAATTGCATGCTCAATCCTAGTGATCACTATTTCCCTTACCTTTTAAATAATCTATTCTAAAATATTGCTAGAGTTCAATATTAGATTCATTGATCTATAAATGTGTAATTGTGCTGCCCAACATAGTAGCCACTAGTCACAAAGCCTGTTTAAATCAATTTCAATAAAATTAAAAATTCAGTTTCTCAGTAACACTACCCATAGGTCAATAGACACATGTGACAAGTGGCTACTAAATTGAATAGTGAAGATAAAGAACATTTCTATCATCACAGAAAGTTCTATTGGAGAGTGCTGGTCTAATGTTTTTGGCATTCACCTCCTTCCTCCCAGAAAAAAACTTAAAATGATGTGTCATTTTCTAGTCTCCTGAAAACTCTCTGGTGCTCTACAATAAAAGCTTTATGAGGCACAAAAGGGTCGCAGGTTCGATTCCCAGCCAAGGGCTCATACCTGGGTTGCAGATTCCATCCACGCCCAGGTTGTGGGGGGGAACAAATCAATGTGTCTCTCTCACATCAATGTCTGTCTGTCTCTGTGGGTCTGTCTCTGTCTCTGTCTCTCTCCTTTCCTTCCTCCCGCCTCCCTCCCTCTTACTCTCTCCAAAAAACAACAACAAAAATCAATGGAAAAATTATCCTCAGGTGAGGATTTAAAAAAGAAAAGCTTTATGAGTACCACCTGCTTTATTCTTCAGAACAATCACATTCTCATTTTATAACAGAAAATTCCCATTTTTATGGATGAGAAAATTAACTGAATTTTAGACAATAAAGTACTCACTCAAAAATTTAGACAACAGCCAAAACCGGTTTGGCTCAGTGAATAGAGCGTCGGCCTGCGGACTGAGGGGTCCCAGGCTCGATTCCGGTCAAGGGCATGTACCTGGGTTGTGGGCATATCCCAAGTGGGGGTGTGCAGGAGGCAGCTGATCGATGTTTCTAACTCCCTATCTCTCTCCCTTCCTCTCTGTAAAAAATCAATAAAATATATTTTAAAAAAAAGTTTAGACAATAAAGTCTCTACAGATTGCTGTCACAGATAGGAAATGACAGCAATCCATATCGAGTTTCAGCAGATTAATAATGTAATTATTACCCTGGCCAGTATGGCTCAATTGGTTGGGTGTCATCCCTTGCACTGAAAGGTTGCCAGCTCGATTCCCAGTCAGGAAAGGATCTATCCCGGGTATGGGGTATGGTGTGCAGGAGGCAGCCGATCGAAGTCTTGCTCACATCAATGTTCTCTCTCTCCTTCTCCCTTCCTCTCTAAAATCTTTTAAAAAACTAATGTAATTATTTTGCCTTTTAGACAACACACTTTTTAACAAAAAGGGATGATACCAACACCTCATACTGGCACTTGACATTTCAAAGTACTTTTAGATGCCCTAATCTGCCCTACAGCTTTCTTGCCTTCGGGTTCTGCATATGCTGTTCCTTCTGTTTACATCCTTTTCATTTGGCCAAATTCTACTTATCCTTAAGATTTCATCTTAGATCTTCCCACAAACCAGTTTAGGGATCCATCCCATGAGCTGATGTAGAAAACTCTGTATGTCACCAACTGAAGACCACAAACTCCAGTTAACTTTTCCTCTTCTCCCACTAGTATGAAACTCCTTAAGAATAAGGAACCCTGACCCTTATTATCATGAAATCCATCTGGCTTAGCCCAGGGCTTGGAATACAAAGGGTACTTCATAAACATATGATAAATGAAGGAATAATGAAAACAAGACACTTAGATAATCAAATCATTTCACAAGTATTCACTCAACCAAGTAAAACATTATCTAATTTGACTTTTACACAAACCTAGGCTTCTATTCAATCACAGAATGTTAAAAATGAACTAAATGGCTTCATTGCAAGATGTTGGTAACAAAGTAGTTCACAAACATGCTTCCCACATAATATGCAAAACAATAAGTAAAAACCGAAGGTCAAGAGGTGACTGCTAAAGAACAGGGAGATAAAAATGTTCTAAAATTGACTGTCATGATGGTTGCACAAACAAAACTGAATTGTACACTTTAAAGAGGTGAATTATATGATATGTAAATTATCTCTCAATAAAGCTATAAAGCAAAGTTATAAAACAAAAAGTCTGCAGCTAGCCTTAAATCATGAAAACAAATAATAAGCCTACAAAAAACACTTGATAAAATACTTGTTATATTTATGCAATTTTAAAATAGTTAAATGCGATATTATTTTACAAAATTTCACTGGTTAGGAAAAACAATAAATTGGAAATAGAAATCATCTTCAGGAATAACTGGATGGAACAGGAAAGACTTACTTTTCCCTGTGTACTCACTTATACCTTCTGATTTGCAACATGTATTACCTATTTTTTAAAAAATAAGTACATATAAGATTAATAACAACAAAGTCCTTAGTGCAGTAAAAGTATATACTCCCAGGCTGCCTATTTTATTCTGAGAAGAATAAAGAATAAAATATATATGATTTTTTTAATCAATCCAGGAACATTTGTCTCATCTCACACTGAAAAGCATTTAGTCATTTCTCTAGTATAGACACTATAATCAAGCAGAATCTCTTATCCAACACTCTGACACATCTTTCAACAATGACAGTTATTCCCTCCTCCTTGAAAACTTCCTTTCCTTCCTTTCTAGTACATCACACTCCTTTGGTTTTCTAACTCAATGCCTCGTATCAATTTCCTTTGCTGCATTCCTCATTTCCCCAGAAGATATCTAGAAGATAAGACCCATGAAGGCAGGGATTTTTGTCAGCTTATTCACCACCCAGAACCATACTCAATAATAACTGTTAAATGAATAAAACAATGCCCCAAGACATACTGCAGGCATATTGAAGATCCATAGAAATAAATTATTCCACGTAGCCTATATTTTGTTTATTACATTATATTTCTCTGAAAATTGATAATTGATGTAGTAATTATTTTGATTAACCAAAATATTTCATTATCTGGTCTTTCTCCATCAATGTTTTTGATACAGTATGTGTAAAATACACATTTAATAGGCCTTATACTACTTCTAAAAGCATAAATGTAGTGTAGAAAAAGAGCTGTTGTTGCTATTAGAACCTTCATTTTTATTTTGTTTCCAGTATTAATGTTTAATTAACAGACTGACATACTTGTCTGACTTTAGTAATGGAAAAAAATAAAATAAAACACTTCAGCAGACTCAACAAAGATATCGCAGTAATGTCCAGCAAGTGGTATTTCTTGAAAAATAAAATGTAGGGGTTTTACTAGTTTGAAAGAATATATGCACACTTATGTTCATTTCAGTGTTATTTACAGTGTTATAGCCAAGATTTGGAAGCAGCCCAAGGGCCCATCAGTAGATGAGTGGATTATAAAGTTGTGGTACATTTACACAATGGAATACTACTTGGCCGTAAGAAAGGAAATCTTCCCCTTTGCAACAGCATAGATCAGTGATGGCGAAGCTTTTGAGCTCGGTGTGTCAGCATTTTGAAAAACTCTAACTTGCCCTAACCGGTTTGGCTCAGTGGATAGAGCGTCAGCCTGCGGACTCAAGGTTCCCGGGTTCGATTCCGATGAAAGGCACATACCTTGGTTGCAGGCACATCCCCAGTAGGGGGTGTGCAGGAGGCAGCTGATTGATGTTTCTCTCTCATTGATGTTTCTAACTCTCTATCCCTCTCCCTTCCTCTCTGTAAAAAATCAATAAAATATGTTTTAAAAAAAAAAAAAAGAAAAAGAAAAACTCTAACTTAACTCTGGTGCCGTGTCACATATAGAAATTTTTTGATATCTGCAACCATAGTAAAACAAAGATTTATATTTTTGATATTTATTTTATATATTTAAATGCCATTTAACAAAGAAAAATCAGCCAAAAAAATGAGTTCGCATGTCACCTCTGACACACGTGTCACAGGGTCGGCATCACTGGCATAGATGGACCTGGACAGCATTATGCTAAGTGAAATAAGCCTGTCAGAGAAAGACAAGTACCATATGATTTCACTCATGTGTGGAATCTAATGAACTAACAAACAAAATAAAAACACTCAGATAGAGAACAGACTGACAGCTGTCAGAGGAGAGAAGGGTTGTGGGACTGGGAGAAAAAGGTGAAGGGATAAAAAAAAAAAAAAATTTCATAGAGAGACAACAGTATGGTGATTACCAGAAAGAGATGGGGGTGCGGAGAGGTAGAAGAGGAATATTAGGGGATAAATGGTGATGGAAGGAGACTTCACTTGGGGTGGTGAACACACAATACAATATACAGATGATGTAGTATAGAATTAAATACCTGAAACCTATATCATTTTATTAACCAATGTCACCCCAATAAATTTCATTTTTTTCATAGTTTTTTTTTCAGGTATAAGAAAGTCTAACAAGACACAGATCACTTCTACCTTTACACTGTCACCAAATCATATGATTTCATTCCCACAAGGAGAAGAATCACATCTCACTGTCGGCCATGCGAATGTCTGTTTAGCAATATACATAAAGTTGCACCTGGAATCTTCACACTTGTCCCCATGTATATCCAATTAAATCAAAGTATAGTTTAAAACCCAAAACTAGTTATGTAAATTTTAACTTTTCCTTCTAATTAACTAACCCAAAATCAAAACTATTCATTCTACCAACTTACAATTTAATCTGTCTAAATACAGTTAATTATTTTATTTATAATTACAGTTAGACCACACCCTTTCTCTCTTGATGGTTATTATATCCTCTGTTTCCTATAAGTCTCTTCAAGCAGAAGTATTTGCTAGAAGATAATAGTCTGCTCATTAAGTAAGCATGTTAAAAAAGGCAATGATCTGCAACTACTGACACTGACATCTATATATTTCTCTCTTGGGTTACATGAAAGCATTTCTCTGGCTAGGTTCCCAAATAAATTGAGTAAGCCTGAGTAAGCCTTGGGAAAGTCTCTGCTTAAATTCCATTTCATGACGGTTTCTCTTCCTCCATAAATGAATTATTGAGAGCCATGCCTACTTCCATCCATCATATAATACATGTCCATCAAAGGACCTGTTTCTGAGCAAGAAATAGCTTACCAGGCTGATAGGTAAGGTCACTTAATACTGTAATCTTACAGGGTGCAGGAAACCATAAGAGAAGATTCTGATTTAATGTGCTTAGTTGTGAAACAATGATGTGAAGAACACGGAACACTGTTTACTCTTAGAAATATCTTCCTATGAAGTGACACATGCCCCCAATATGTTGTTATTAAAGAGCATTTTTAAAGCACTTGACTCCAGGAACAATTCTCAGAAATTGAGAGGGTTTACCGAAAAAGAAAAATTATTCCTCTTTATTTTGAAAGTGTCTAATAAAGAAATCTGCCATTGAGAAGTAAAAATAATTGTGAACACAAAATGTCTAAATGTCAAGGTCTACTGTAAAACAAGCTGTAAAGGACAGATGTGCTTAAAACACTTAAGCAGTTTTCATATAATTAGCTCCGAGGGGACTGATCAAATTGTTCATTTTATCCATCCAAAGCAGTCAACCACAACCACCTGCAACTATTTTTGTACCCAACAACGTGTCTTCCAAAGCCACCACCTGCGTCTCAGGCCTTCTCTTTAGGGGCCAGGATAGAGCTTGTAAATGAGGTGGTAAAAAGAGATCTTCCCGGCAAAGAAAAAAGCCTGGAAGGGAACACCTTTAAGGATCTAAGTGTCATGAGACCTATTTCCCTAACGCTGCTACCTGAATGAAATGGTCTTCACCCGCGATCTCACTCTTCTTGGAGAGTGTAAAACTTCAAACCCAGCCACGCTCACAACTGACCCATCCCGAGCCAACGCGGAGGAATTCTCTTCCCTCCCCGACCCCCCGACCCACTCTGCCAGGAGAGAGGGAAAAAAAGGAAAAATTACCCAAACCCTAAGCAAGAACGTGAGCCCTAGTGCCACAGCTTCTCCAGCTGCCTCAAAGGTAACATCCACAGCTCATCTTCCTTTTGAAACGCAACCGTTCATCGCCCATCTTACAATTTCCCAGAAGGAAAAAAGGAATCCTCCTCTTCTTCAACATTTTACATCCATCGCCCAAACCCACAGATCCACCCTGACCGCACCCCAACCTCCGCAGGGCTCCCCAATTCCTCTACCTCGCCCGCAACATCACGTCTCACAAACCTTCCCACCTCGGTCCTCCAAGCGCCCACCCCGCCTGCCCCGGGTTCCCGCACATCTGCCTCCGCTCCCGCCCAATCCCGGGCTTGGCTGGGTGGAGCCCGCCGGTGGGCTGGGTGAGTTAAGGTGGGCTGAGATGGGTTGGGGGTGGGGTGGGGTGGGGTGGGGTCCGCCCCTCCCCAGACTTCGCGATCCCCCAGGCGGGGACGAGAAGGGGGGGCTGAAGCCTCACCTACAGCTCCGCCCCTCCCCGGGGGGCGCGCTGACCTGCCTCGCCAGGGCCCTGAGGAAGACGCTGGGTAAGAAAAGGCAAAACGCCTCAGGGCCAGCGACAGCCGGGAAGCTCTGGGTCCCGCCCGGCTGCCGAGCTGCCCCGCGGCGGCCGTCTCACCGGCTCAGCGTTGCCGCTGTTGCTGCTGTTGCCGCCGCCCCGGCGCCGCCACCGCCGCCGCCGCCGCCTCTGCCACAGCCACAGCCACAGCGCGGCCCCGGGCGCCCGCCGACGTCACCGCCCCGCCCTGCGCGAGCCGCCTAGCCCCGCCCCCAGCCCGGCCGCCCCGCGAGCTCCGCCCTCAGCGGAGCTACCTCGCTGCCCCGCGCCCTCCGGGGGCCGCCGCTCTGCAACCTGCAGGCCTCCGGCGCCTTCCGGGGGAAGGCGAGTGAGGGGTCGGGGGCGAGGGTGACTCAGGCTCCCGCGGAGGCTCCGCGGAAGCTGAGTCACGGGCGCGGGGCGTCCACACGCACACACCCCCACGCGCGGCCCCTGCGGCCCCGGGGGCGCAGAGCCGGCGCCAGCTCGGGAGCGCGGCGGTAGGTGGGAGCGAGGAGAGGCGGCGCTTGTCTCCTCCTGCTTTCCGTAGGGAGTGGACCGGCCAGGCCCGGAGAGCGGAACGCAGCCCTCCCGACCCTTAGAGTCGCCCCACCCCTGCCGTGGCCGGGCCCGTTACTCCGCCGCCGCCGAGGGGAGTAGCTGTAAGGGTTGGCGGCGCGCTCACGGCCGCAGGGCACCCTTTGTCCGCGGAAAGCTTTCATTGACCCCACCCGTAGTTTTTACGAAATGTGGCTCCTGCGGTCGTCATAGGATCTCGGTCTGAGACGCAGCCCTGGGGAAGAACGCCGGGGTCGCGGGATACCCAGGCCGGTGTAGGTCGCTTTCCCGCGGTGGTTGTGACGGGAGAGGAGAGCGCGGGCGGAAACTGGTGTCCACAGGCGGCCCGTGCGATGTGCCAGGTACTGTGCTACGTGGTCTGTCTGAGTCCAACCCGCAGCGAGGCGAGTCTGCCGGACACTTGCACCGTATTTCACGCAACCCAGCGTTCCTGTGCGGCATCGCAGTCGCGTTTCTTTTGCTGGAGCCATGCAAAGAGGGTGACTGCGTCCACTAACTTAAAAGATGTGCCTCCAAACCAAGAATGTAAGAGTGATGTGAACTATATTTATTCCCAGCCTTCTAGTGTTTATTAAAATAATGTAAAATGCCCTTGAAAGTGGAATTTTCATTTTACCCCTACTTACTCTCCCCCACCACCATTAACCAGTTTACACTGCCTCCTAATGCGACTAACATTTTCCCGTCTCTCCTCACTATTCACATTCATTCATTCATCAAATCCTACTGGTTCATTCTGCCCAGGCTCTCTGATTGTTCCCTCCCAGGATCGTTATTGCAGCTTCTCATCCTGCGGGATAGTCGCCCCCTTCAGTACATTCAACATATGGCTACCAAATGTTAGACTGCCAAATAAGCACCCTAAAATATTTCACTTCTTGGACATCTGTCTGTTTACCCAGGAAAAGCCATCCCTTAACTGTTTTTCAAGAGAAGTGAGTTGTTATATCTTTCTAGTTTCCGTTCTGCCACTCTGCTTGTGTTACCTTGGAAAATCACTTTACTTATAGGCCCTACTTTTCTTAACTGTAAAACGGGGTGTGAACTATATGTCTAAGATCCATCATATCCCTAAAATGTGTGGATCTGGAGAGTTAAGATGCTAACCACTAAATTATACATACACAGGAATACTGTTAAGATCACAGACTCAGAATTTTGTCTTTGTTTTTTGGGGTTTTTGTTGTTTTTCTGCCATTCCACTGGTTGTTTTTATTTCCTACGCTGACCCCGGTATCTTTTTAGGATTTATTAAAGCTGGCTAACTGAGCACATGCAGTCATTGCCTCTTCTTCCTGAGACCCCATTAAAATACTTGGAATTTAAAAATCATACAAACCCATGGAAAATGGGAAGGGGCCCCAGAATTTTTTTTTATCTTGCCACACCGAAAGTAGGTTTAGTCTGACTAAACAAAATGGAAGAAATATAATGTGTAATAGGTACACATCGAGGTGCTGCAGCCAAGGAAGGGGCCTATCTGCCAGAAGTGATTTAGAGAAACTGAAATTTGGAGACAAGACAGCAAGAGTGAGAAGCAGAGCTGGAAACAGGGAAACTAAATAAAGGTTTGCATATGAAACAGCACAATAGCTAAGCATTTATCCCAGGCTAAAAATCAAGAGTTCTCATAATCTCTGGGGAGGAACCTGGGCAGCTATTTGAGCATTAATGACTAAGAGTAAAGCATTCTTCATTCTGGCACAATAGCCCATTTCCTACTCACTCAACCTAGAGTGAACTTGTGCAAGTTGGCAAGACCCTGTTAAGTTCACAACATTCCTAATAAGCATTCCAACTACCTCAAATATGAACAGACAATCAAGGATTATTAGATATTTAAAGAAAGTCTCCAACTTGAAGGAGAGAGGAAGTTAAACAGAAAATGTAACCACAGAAGAAACACAAGAACATCAGAGAAGTTAAAATAATTAGTATGCTCATAGACATGACATTTATGAAACAAGAATAGTATACTCAGATGAAGAAACAATCCAAGAATAGAAAGTAGGTTTTGAAATTAGAAATAAGAAATTGTCAAAATTATAAATTTACCTTAACTATTAAAAGATAAATTTTTAAGAAAATAAAAGGTTGAATGTAATACGTTACCCTGTGCCGATATTGTATTGCTGATAAAGTTCCTTACTTCACAGGAGCTCTATGTTCTTCTAGATAGGAATAAAAAAACACAAGTCTTAATTCTCATGTGTATAAATTTAGGTGGTTTTAGGCAAAAATAAAATATCCCAAATCTATTTTCTAATTTTTTTTGAACATGTATCTAAAAAAAAATATTTGGATATGTAATAAAATTGCATCATGATAAAAATAAAAAATAAATTTGCCCTAGCCGTTTTGCTCAACAAATAGAGTATTGGCCTGAAAACTGAAGGATCCCAGGTTTGATTTCCGTCAAGGGCACATGCCCTGGTTGTGGGCTCAATCCCCAGTAGGGGGTGTGCAGGAGGCAACCAATCAATGATTCTCATCATTGATATTTCTAGCTCTCCCTTTCTCTCTGAAACCAATAAAAATATATTTTAAAAATAAATAAAGTTTTAAAAAAGAATATAAGAGAAATAGTCAAACTAGCAGAACTAATATTATAAGAGAAAAAGAAGGAACCTGGCTGGAGAACCTGGCTAGAGAACCTGGCTAGGCTGCTGATCAACTGATCGCTGTCTCCGTGTCATTCCTTCTTCGCTGACTCCGTCCACACCTTTGGGAACCCCTGGACCTGCTGGGGTTGGACCCCGACAACTCCTTTCTGCTAAACGCCGTGGAGTAAGCATCGTTGGAATTCCCCTGTTGCAGTCATCATGTCTAAGTCTGAGTCTCCCAAGGAGCCGGAGCAGCTGCGGAAGCTCTTCATCGGAGGTTTGAGCTTTGAAACAACCGATGAGAGTCTGAGGAGCCATTTTGAGCAATGGGGAACGCTCACGGACTGTGTGGTGCTGAGAGACCCAAGCACCAAGCGCTCCAGAGGCTTTGGGTTTGTCACCTATGCCACTGTGGAGGAGGTGGATGCAGCCATGAACGCGAGGTCACACAAGGTGGACGGAAGAGTGGTGGAACCAAAGAGGGCTGTCTCCAGAGAAGATTCTCAAAGACCTGGTGCCCACTTAACTGTGAAAAAGGTATTTGTCGGTGGTATTAAAGAAGACACTGAAGAACATCACCTAAGAGATTATTTTGAACAGTATGGGAAAATAGAAGTGATTGAAATCGTGACTGACCGAGGCAGTGGCAAAAAGAGAGGCTTTGCTTTTGTAACCTTTGACGACCATGACTCCGTAGACAAGATTGTCATTCAGAAATACCATACTGTGAATGGCCACAACTGTGAAGTAAGGAAAACTCTAAGCAAGAGATGGCTTGTGCTTCCTCCAGCCAAAGAGGTCGAAGTGGTTCTGGAAACTTCGGAGGTGGTCGTGGATGTGGTTTTGGTGGAAACGACAACTTTGGTCATGGAGGAAACTTCAGTGGTCGAGGTGGCTTTGGTGGCAGCCGTGGTGGCGGTGGATATGGTGGCAGTGGGGATGCCTATAATGGATTTGGTAATGATGGAAGCAGTTTTGGAGGTGGTGGGAGCTACAATGATTTTGGCAATTACAACAATCAATCTTCAAGTTTTGGGCCTATGAGGGGAGGAAACTTCGGAGGCAGAAGCTCTGCCCTTATGGTGGTGGAGGTCAATACTTTGCCAAACCACGAAACCAAGGTGGCTATGGCTGTTCCAGCAGCAGCAGTAGCTAGGGCAGTGGCAGAAGGTTTTAATTACTGCCAGGAAACAAAGCTTAGCAGGAGAGGAGAGCCAGAGAAGTGACAGGGAAGCTACAGGTTACAACGGATTTGTGAACTCAGCCAAGCACAGTGGTGGCAGGGCCTAGCTGCTACAAAGAAGACATGTGTTAGACAATACTCATGTGTATGGGCAAAAAAACTCGAGGACTGTATTTGTGACTAATTGTATAACAGGTTATTTTAGTTTCTGTTCTGTGGAAAGTGTAAAGCATTCCAATCAAGGGTTTTAATGTAGATTTTTTATTTTGCACCCATGCTGTGGATTGCTAAATGTAATAGTCTGATCATGACACTGAATAAATGTGTCTTTAAAAAAAAAAAGAGAGAAAAAACAAAGTACAAAAAATTACCCCAAAAATAATGGAAGAAAATTTCCCAGAACTGAAAGCATCTACTAGTACAGGACACAAACAGAAAAAACAACCCTGTGAAATATTACAACTAAAGTTAAAGAGAAGATCCTAAATTTTCAAAAAGGAAAAAAGTGACCAAGATGCTTTAGAATTCTTACCAGCAACACTAGCTATGAGAAGATAATAGACAGAGACCTTCAAGTTTCTGAAGGAAATATTTCTTGAATTTCAAATTATTAGGGAAAAATTTGTTTTAACTCTTATTTATCATTAAGTAAAAGAGCAAAATTAAAAAGTTTTCAGATATTCAGGGACTCATGTAGCTAAACTCCCACATATCCTTTTTTAAAAAAGAGTTACTTGAAGATGTACTCAAACAAACTGAAGTAGAAAATACAAAATATCCAGGAATCACTACATCTAATTCAAGAAGTCTAGGCGTTCTGGGAGAGAAATCTGAAAAAAAGAGAATTTGACTGAATTGTTCATTACTGTGATAGAAAGCTTAGAAAATGCTGTTTTCTGGTATTCAACTTTTAGGTCCAACCTATTAATAAATTATACGGATGTTGACTCCGTATCCTAAGTCCTAAACGGAAAGAAAAAAAGGAACGAAAAAATATCCCACTCCTCACCCTGGCAACCACCCTTCTATTTTCTGTCTCTATGATTTTAGGAAATGAAAAAGTTCTAGAGATGATGGTGGTGATGATTGCAGATCAGTGTGGGTATACTTAATGCCATAAAACTATGCACTCAAAATAGTTGAAACAGTAAATTTTATGTTATGTATATTTTACAATTAAAACTTTTTTATTTTTTGTACTTCAAGGGCAGTGTTTTGGAGTGAATTGTATTCCTTCAAAATTCCATGCCCTTTCCCAAAAGGACTGGGTTTGGAGAGCTTCCAAGTTGGTGAATACATTGACTGTGAGGAAAGTGGTATGCCTGGCGAGGTCATGGAAGGTCTGCACCCATTTCCCATTCTTTTCCCTATGTGTCTCTTCCATCTGCCTTTCCTGAGTTATATACTTTTGTAATAAACCAGTAATCTAGTAATTAAAATTTTTCTTTGTGTTCTGTAAGCCATTATAGCAAATTAATTGGCTCCAAGAAGGGGATCATGGAAACCTTCGATTTATACTTAGTTGTTCAGAAGTACAACCTGGACTTACGATTGACATCCTGAGTTGGAAGAGGCTACTAGTTGGAGCCTCCAATTAGTAGCCAATTGGTCAGAAGCACCAGTAACAACTTGCCCTTGGAACTGGAAAGGGAGGGAGGTGCAATGTTGTGGGACTGAGCCCTTAACCCAGGGGTGGGCAAACTTTTTGACTCGAGGGCCGGAACAAAAGCATGGATGGAGTGTTTGTGTGAACTAATATAAATTCAAAGTAAACATCATTACATAAAAGGGTACAGTCTTTCTTTTCAATAGTTTTATTCATTGCGGGCCGTAGTTTGCCCATGGCTGCCTTAACCTGTGGGATCTGATGCTATCTCCAGATAGATAGTGTCCGAATTGAGTTGAATTTAGGACACTCAACTGGTGTCTGGAGAATTTCTCCTTGGTGGTATGGGAAAACCCACTCTCAGGTATATGGCCAAAAGAATTTAAAACATATATCCATACAACAATACAAAAAAATGTATATGTGAATGTTATGGCAGTGGAAACTAAATAATGAATAAATTCCTCAAAAAACATAACTTTAACTGAATTGCTCTCTTGCAAGAAAATAAAGGAATTGTCCTCAAAGATACTGACTTGTAAAAAACAAATGTTTATTTCTCACTGTTGGAAATTGACAGCTGGAGGAAGAGGCAGTCCACTGCTGTGGCTGTGCTCTAGATACAAGTCAAATTCAAGTCAGTTCTACATGTCTCACATTCAAGGACCCAGACTAAAGGAGCAATAGTCACCTGGGTTATATTTTCCTCATGGTGGAAAGCAAGCACACAAGAAGCTAAGGCACAAAAACTCATTTGAAGCCTCTGCTCAGTTGTGCCATAAACCTTGTGTGCTCACATTGCATGAACCAAAGCAAGTCCCATGGCCAGGTCCAACATAATGGTGTGGGAAAGTATGCTCTTCTTATTGAATAGAAGGAGGGAATAAACAAGGGAAGGAAAAAACATGCCCTTACCTTTAAGAAAATTTTCTAAAAATCACGCACACCCCTTCGGCTTATATCCCATGGTAAAAGCTTTGTACGTGATCATTCCTTGCACAAGGGTAGATTGAAAAAATAGCCTTTATTGTGGATGGTCATGTACCCAGTTAAAATTAATAAGTTCTATTACTAAAATAAGAAGAAAATGGCTATTGAGAAACAACTAGCAATCTCTGCCACAGCTTCTAAAAAATTACTAAAATTGAAAAACTTAATAGACACATTAGATCCACCTAAAGAACAAATGCAGAAGATACAGCTGAGGAAACTACCTGGAATGCTGCACATAGGGACAGAAAGATTGAAAAAGAGCCCTAGCTGGTTTGGCTCAGTGGATAGAGTGTCGGCCTCTGGACTGAAGGGTCTGGGTTCAACTCCAATCAAGGCCACATGCCCGGGTTGTGGACTCGATCCCCAGTAGGGGGAGTGCAGGAGGAGTCAATCAATGATTCTCTCATCATTGATGTTCCTATCTCTCTCTTCCTCTCCCTTTTTTTCTGAAATCAATAAAAAATATATTTAAGAAAAAGAAATGGCCAGCCGGTGTGGCTCAGTGTTTGAGTGTCAACCTATGAACCAGGCAATCATAGTTTGATACCCAGTCTGGGCACATGCCTGGGTTGTGGGCTCGATTCCCAGTGAGGGTGTGCAGGAGGCAGCCAATCAATGATTCTCTCTCATCATTGATGTTTCTATCTCTCCCTCTCCCTTCCTCTCTGAAATCAATAAAAATATATTGAAAAAAAGAAAAGAAATGGAGAGAGAAAAGGCAGTTTCCTAATTTAAAACTATTTAGAGTCCCAGAAGGAGAATTGAGAGAATGGAAGTAAACTAACATTCATATACCTAATGGGTGAAGACTTTATCCAAACAATAAAAGATGTAAGTCCGCAGATCAGGTATCACTAAGAGTACTCAGCAGGATCAGTAAAAAGAAATTCAACCTTGATATATTGTAGTGAAATTAAGAACATAATCAACAGATATTTTTTTGACAACACATCTTCAAATCAGTTATATATTAGTTTTCTAGGGCTGCTGTAACCAAGTGCCACAAACTGGGTGGCTTAAAAAACAGAAATTTATTGTCTCACAGTTCTGGAGACTAGAGGTCCAATATCAAGGTGTCAGCAGGGCCATGCTCTCTCCAAATCGGTAGGGAAGGATTCTTGTCTCTTGCTCTGTGATTTGCTAGCAATCCTCATCATTTCTTGGCTTGCCAGTGGCAGCACTTTAATCTCTGGTTTCATTATCACCTGGCATTCTCAATTTGTGTGTCTATGTCTCTTTTCCTCTTATAAGGACGGCAGTCATAATTGGATTAAGAGCCCACATTCTGCAATATGAACCTATCTTAACTAATTATGTCTGCAATCACCCTATTTCAAAATAAGGTCACATTCTTAGGTACTCGGGATTAAGGCAGTGGTTCTCAACCTGTGGGTCACGACCCCTTTGGCGGTCGAACGCCCCTTTCACAGGGGTCACCTAAGACCATCCTGCATATCAGATGTTTACATTATGATTCATAACAATAGCAACATTACAGTTATGAAGTAGCAACGAAAATAATTTTATGCTTGGGTCACAACATGAGGAACTGTATTTAAAGGGCCAGAAGGTTGAGAACCACTGGATTAAGGTTTTAACATATCTTTTTGAGGGATACAATTCAACTCACAGAATCAGATAAATAAATGATCAGTTAACTTACAAAGCAACAGTAATTAGACTGATAGTAGACTTATTAACATAGGACACAAGCCAGAAGACAGAATAATATCTTCAAGTGCTGAGGGAAACTAATTGTCATCTTAGAATTGTATACCCAGGAACGCTATTTTATAAGATTAAGGACAAAATAAAGATATTCTCAAATTAACAAAAGCACAGGGTTTATCATCAGTTGATCTTCATTAAAAGAAAATCTAAAGACATTTCAGAAGAAAAATCATTCTAGAAAAAAGGTCTGAAAGACAGGAAGTTAGTGATTAAAGAAATTAGTGAACATATGGTGATATCTAAATATACATTTTTTTTAACTCCCAAAAATGTATTGAAGAAGAAATAATAAAACTGAATGTTCCTATAACGAGAAAATTTTATATTAAAACCTCTTCCAGTCCCCCTCTTCCCTCCCTACTCTTCTACTCCCTCTAAAAATCAATGGGAAAAATATCTTTAGGTGAGGATTAACAACAAAAAAATAATAAAAATGTTAATGTCCTAGCAAATGTTGTCAGTGTCCTGCCCATATTCCTTCAACTTCCCCACTTCAACGAGCTCTAGGGATGTCCCAGGTTTTGCATTTATTTGCCTGATGGCTTTTTTCTTAAACCTCTGCCTAAGGCAGGCCAATGGGAAATTGGCCCCTATAGGAGCAGCCATCAATCAATGACTGACAAAATTCAGCAGATAAATATTCAGGGTTCCCTGCCCTCTGAGCGGAATAACTCTGAAATACATGTTTTACACTAATTCCCTGAATTATCCAACAGTATAAAGCAGTTTCTTCAGTGGCAACTGGCTTGATAACACACCCTTTTATTGTCTGCTTTCTTTCCCTGTCTCACTTCCCCACTACTCTACTAGTATTTCCTGGGATTACCTCCCAAATAAATGACTTGTGCTTGAATCCTGTCTCAGAGCCTGCTTCTGGTAGAACCCATTTCCATGTCCACATGGAAATGTCAGATATGCAGTTAGATATGAATCTGGAATTCAGAGGAGAGGTTCAGACAATTGATGAATCGTTGGCAAAAGGTGGTATTTGTTCTGGTTATCTGTTTCAGCAAGAAACTTAACCTCAAAATTTAGTGGCTGAAAACAACTTTTTTTTTTTTTGCAGCTCACAATTTTGTGGATCGGAAATTTGAGTCTTTCTCAGCTGGGCAGTTCTTCTTTTCCACGTGGCATTACCTAAGGTCATTCACTCCATGGTATTCAGTTGCCAGATGAGCTAGAATCCAGCACAGCATGTAAAGCTATGAGCCAAGATGAGAACACCAACGGTGTGAATGGAGATGAAGTTCAAGCACTGAAACTTCCAATGTTGAGAAATCAGTGAGCTGAGGAAGAACCAGCAGCAAACATTGAGGACTGTGTCATATGGTGTTGATAAATTATATGCTGTTGATAAATCATTAATATGAGAATTAAAAATGGACATTGGATTTACTAATATAAAAATCACTGGGGACCTTGACAAGAGCAGTTTATTTTGGTGGTTGAGTTGAAAGTTGATTGATTGGTTAGAAAGAATGGGTGTATATATAAGTTGTGAGTATCAGCAATTCTTTAGAGAATTTCTGTTATAAACAGAAGTGGAAAAATTCTTCAGGCACTGGTGGGGAAAGTGAGGAAAATGTTATGTTCCCATGAAACTTTCTCATATATCCAAATTCCATTTGACATCATCTATTCTGGTCACTTCTGGCTTGGGCCTTGTGGGTGAAGGAAGCATACTGGCTGGTATAATAGTTTGGGATCCTCCTTTATTACCTATTTTATTTGCAAAATGGGAAGATAACTAAACTTGCTTTAAGTATCTACTAAATCATTTTAAATCCAAAATTGCAGGGAGGACTAGTTATTTATATAGCCATACACAATAGTTTCTAATTTGACCCTTTGAAGTTTTTTTTACACCTGATAAATGTCCATATTGTGTAGGTTAAATAGAATTAGCCACAGTAAGGTTTATAGTTGTAGTTTTCTGTCAAATTCTATGACCACAAATATTGGAAAGCAGGCCCTAGCCGATTTGGCTCAGTGGATAGAGAATCGCCTGCAGACTAAAGGGTCCCGGTTCGATTCCAGTCAAGAGCACATGCCGGGTTGCGGGCTCCATCCCCAGTAGGTGGTGTGCAGGAGGCAGCCGATCAATGATTCTCTCTCATCATTGGTGTTTCTATCTCTCCCTCTCCTTTCCTCTCTGAAATCAATAAAAATGTATTTTTTAAAAAAATATATATTTTATTGATATTTTACAGAGAGAAAGGGAGAGAGATAGAGAGCTAGAAACATCGATGGGAGAGAAACATCGATCAGCTGCCTCCTGCACATCTCCTACTGGGGATGTGCCCGCAACCCAGGTACATGCCCCTGACCGGAATCGAACCCGGGACCCTTCAGTCCGCAAGCCGACGCTCTATCCACTGAGCCAAACCGGTTTCGGCAATATTTTTAAAAATATTGGAAAGCAGTATAGGTCCTAGGTCCATATTATGGCTTAACCTCTCCATGCTTTAATTTCTTTGTCTAAAATGGAGATGTTAGTAACCATCTCATAAAGTTATTGAAAGAATTCAATGAGAAAAATACATGTGAAGTGCTTAAATTAGTAAGCACTTACTATGTAGTAAGTACTTGATAAGGTTACCTACTACTATTTTCGAACAGTGAATCAGTTAGGAATGCTTTCAAGTGTAAGAGAACACCTAATTTACAGCAGTGTAAATAAGAAAGATTTGTTTCTCTTGTATGGGAGGCACCTTGGAGATAGGTGGTTGCTAAAAGTGGTTCATTTTTACAATGCCAGGGCTTGCCCTCTTTTCAGTTCCATTGGTTCAACACTACCAATCATCACATTGTCAAAGGCATTGAAAAGCAGAAAGCAGGGTCAAGGAAGGGCAGAGAGTTTCTCCTCCTGTGCTATTCTCTTATTAGAGAGGAAGCCACCGCTCTGTGTCTTGTGTTTTGTTTTCCAAGATTGTCTTAATTTGAGAAAGCCCTCAGCCAAGAACTGGAGGTGCTGGTAGCTGGAGATCAGGATGTCCTAAGGGCAGTATGTGGTACGGTGAAATGGTGTGGGCAAAGCACCTGCTAAGCTGCTATGAGGCATCTGGAACACTACATGTTCAGAAACAAACTTCTGAATTCTATCCCCAAATCTTCTCTTCACACAGCTTCCCCATATCGGTAGATGGCAAATCCATCCTTCCAGTTGCTCAGACCAAATGTTACAGTCCTCCTAATTCCTCTCCTACACCTTATACTCCTTAGTTAATAAATCCTGTCAGCTCTACCTTCAGACTAAGTCAAGAATCAACCCCTCTCACCACCCCTGTCATTACATTAACCCAATTCCCCATCATTTCCTACCTGGATTATTTCAGTAGTTTCCAAACTGGTCTCTGTGCTATCTTCCCCTTCCCACCATCCTTTTAAAAAGCCAGATCATACTATGTCACTTTCTTGCTCATAACCCTCCAACAGATTCCATTCTTATTTAGAGTAAAATCCAAATTCTTATAATGGCCTATAATTCCTACAAGATTTGATCCGCTCTGATATTTTGACCTCAGCTGCTACTTTCCTAGCTCATTCAGCTCAGGTAGCACTGAGTTCCTTGCTATTCCTCAACCATCCCAGGCACGCTCCCACCTCCAAATTGCTTCTTCTGATGGGCACAGTCTTCTGCCGAATGGCTTCAAAGTTTGTTTCCGCGCTTCCTTAAAGTTTCAGATGTCACCACCCCTGAAACCTTCCATGACCCCTATACAGAACAGCCATCTCTCCACGTACTCCCTGACCCCTTACTCTGTTTTAATTTTTCTCCATCTGACATACTATATATGTATGTTTATATGTGTGTATGTGTACTATACTTATTCAGTTGTTTACTTTTTATCTCCCCCACTGAAATGTAAATGATATGAGGGAAGGGACTCTGTTTTATTCCACTTTAACCCTAGTGCTTGGAAGATAGTAGGCATTTGGAAAAAGACTTACTGAATTAATAAATGACTGAACAAACAGTATTAGACATTTGTGTACAAAGATTTGTGCATATTTCTTTCATATTTTATGATTCAGTTGCATATGTTTCCAAATTAGATTATTAAATAAGAAGGTAAAGAAGCTTTTTGGCTTTTATTAAAAATTATCAAATGACTTTAAAAAATAATTAAATCAGTTATATAAAGGGTGCCAGTCATACGATGCCCTTGCTGGGCATTATACTTTTCAACTTTTCTACAAATTTTATAGAAAGGACTAACAAAAAGGGTTATTTTTCTATATTATTTGTAGCCATAAATAGTACTTTAATATAATATAATGTATAACTGCCGAAACCGGTTTGGCTCAGTGGATAGAGCGTCGGCCTGCGGACTGAGGGGTCCCAGGTTCGATTCCGGTCAGGGGCATGTACCTGGGTTGCGGGCACATCCCCAGTGGGAGATGTGCAGGAGGCAGCTGATCGATGTTTCTTTCTCATCTATGTTTCTAGCTCTCTATCTCTCTCCCTTCCTCTCTGTAAAAAAATCAATAAAATATATTAAAAAAATATAATGTATAACATAAAAAGATAATGTAACATAAATAGTACTTTTAAAAAATTAAAATCTCACCCACAGGTTTTCTCAGGTTTATTAACCTCTGACCTATCCTTCACTGACTATAATTAAAGGTGGACTTATTAACCTATTCTAAATACTGCTTCCCTATTTTCCTTTATTAAGTGTCATAGAGGCCTCTCAAGTTCAGGATTTCAAGTCCTATTTATTAGGTTTTATCTTAATTTAAAAATTTCTCGCTCGGCCAGTGTGGCTCAGTGGTTGAGCATCGACCCATGAACCAGGAGGTTGCGGCTCAATTCCTGGTTAGGGCACATGCCCAAGTTGTAGGCTCGATTCCCTGTGGGGATGTGCAGGAGGCAGCCGATCAATGATTCTCATCAGTAATGTTTCTCTCTCTCTCTCTCTCGTCCTCTCTCTGGAAAAAACAAACAAAACCTACTATTGAAAAAAAAAATGTTCTTACACTAGAGGGAAAGGCAGTTTTTTTCTGCCTTCATGACTGTGCCTTTAAAAAAAATACCATGTTTCTCCCCACAGTGTTTTCTGTATCCTGTAATAATATGAATGCATAATTGCCTATATTAATATGTCAGATATGTTACATACAATATAAAAATATTTTACTTGTTACGTATTTCACAATTGAATATTTTTTTCTTTTAATTGGTAGCATTAGAAGAAAATAGAAAGTAAACAACTAAATCAGCATAGTACATATACATATACAAATATAAGTATGTAGTATGTCAAATGGAGAAAAATTAAAACAGAGTAAAGCGTCAGGGAGTTCATGGAGAGATGGCTGTTCTGTAGAGGGGTCAGGGAAGGTTTTAAGGGAAGTGACATCTGAGACCTGAAGGAAGCGAGATATCTTGCTTATATATGTTCACTTGCGTATACTTCATACAATTATATTTTCATAGAGAGGAGTTACGTGTAGCTATACTTTTGTTTGTTTCAAAGTCTCAGCAAGGAATGTGCCTTGTCTTATGAGATACCACCTCTCAAATGTTATTTAAAATTTCCATTTGCAACCACTTCCTCCCAATGCCCACCCCCAACTGATTTTCTAAATCAACAGTTCATAGTTCCTACTTTGTTACTATTCTTTCCAGTTGTCATTTAAACCTAAGAGCTAATTATCTTTGTCAACCACCATTCCTAATAGGTCCAACTTTCAAACTACAAGACATTTCAAGACATTTAAGAAGTTTTTTTGCTAAAAGAAATGTTGTCTTACTTTTGGTTCAAACATCTTGCTTTTATTTTAAATGATGGATAGCTTCCTGACTGTATTAGATTGTGTCAAGTAAGAATCCAGTGACTACACTAATCAGCAAAATGAAATAAAAAAGCAACAACAACAATAAGAAAAGGAATGTGACTCTGGAAAGAAAGACTTAATTACTACTATATCACTGGAAGTGTAGGTGAGATATATGAAGAAGACAGTTCTCAGTTCTCCCTAATGTGACATGTAAGTCAACAGACAAGGAAGCACAAGTTCTAAATTAAGTTATCACCAATATATATCGATACGTAGTTTTTATCATTGTAATCCTCCCAGATTTTGTACTTCACACTTAATATTGTAAAACCATTCTAAAATTCTTGTAATGCTAACAATTATAAGAAAAAGTATTCAGCCGAAACCGATTTGGCTCAGTGGATAGAGCGTCGGCCTGCAGACTGAAAGGTCCCAGGTTCGATTCTGGTCAAGGGTATGTACCCGGGTTTTGGGCACATCCCCAGTAGGAGATGTGCAGGAGGCAGCTGATCGATGTTTCTCTCTCATCAATGTTTCTAACTCTCTATCCCTCTCCCTTCCTCTCTGTAAAAAAATCAATAAAAAAAATATATTTAAAAAAAAAGAAAAAGTATTCAAATGAGAATATACTACATAACAAGTAAAATATTTTTATATTTTATATAATATATTTAAATATATAATACAATTAGGCCAACCCCACCAAATTCTCATTTAAATACAGTAAAATTATTAATCATTATGCTTTGGGTATGAATCAATTCTCATTGTTAGAATGTTAAATAATTCTTTGATTGGCGCTCCTGGGATGCAAAAAGAATCACTAATTATTCTTCTTCTCCTTTTTTGTTAATCCTCCCCCGAGGATATGTTTCTATTGATTTCAGAGAGAGAGGAAATGAGAGAGAGAGAGAGAGAGAGAGAGAAAGTCATTGATGTGAGAGAGAAACATCAACCAGTTTCCTCCCATATGTGTCCCAACTGATGATCAAACCCAAAACCCAGGAATTGAACCTGCAACCTTTGGTGTATGGGACAACATTTCAGCCAACTGAGTCACCAGGCCAGGGCTCACTAGTTCTTCCTAATTTGTTCAACAAATATTTATTGACTTCTACTATGTGCAAAGTATAGTTCATGACAATGAGGATGCAGGAGGCAAACTCTGTGCCCTCACTGGGCTAATATTCCTACAGGGAAAGACAGATGTAGGTCTTCCTGCGCAGAACACATCTTTAAGCATGTGCTGGTTTTCTACATTACAAGGAATGTGGCAGAGCTTTTCAAAATTCTCTAGCTTTTCTTTTCATACACACACACACACACACACACACACACACACACACACACACACACACTGAGGGGCCAGATTATTATGACCACCTGACGTTTGTAGGCAAATTGGCGTACACTG
Source organism: Myotis daubentonii (assembly GCF_963259705.1). Lineage (NCBI taxonomy): Eukaryota > Metazoa > Chordata > Mammalia > Chiroptera > Vespertilionidae > Myotis > Myotis daubentonii. The sequence continues at coordinate 97,847,639 of NC_081841.1, read as the reverse complement.
CATCGTATGGGATATGGAAGCCGAAGGCCTGTTCGAACACATTTGCTGTTACCAAGATAAAATGTCTCCAATTTGCACAGGAACACAAGGATTGGACAGTCGAGCATTGGAAAAAAGTCATATGGTCCAATGAATCACGTTTCCAGTTGCATCATGCAGATGGTAGAGTGAGAATTTGGTGGAAACTGCATGAAAGCATGCACCCCACATGCATGAGTACAACCCTTCAAGCTGGTGGGGGCAGTGTTATGGTTTGGGGCATGTTTTCCAGGCATGATTTGGGCCCTTTAATTCATGTGGAACAACATCTGAATAGCACAACATACCTAAGTATCGTTGCTGATCAGGTTCATCCTATCATGTTGATGGCATATCCCAATGGAGATGGCTTCTTCCAACAAGACAATGCGCCATGCCACAGTGCTCATATTGTACAGGAATGTTTTCAAGAACATTAGGGAGACTTTACCTTGCTTAGGTGGCCCCCACAATCACCAGATCTCAATCCAATTGAGCATTTGTGGGATGAAGTTAAAAGAGCCAACAGGCAGCTGGTTCCACAACCATCAAATCTCACAGAACTGGACAGTGCTATTCATCAGGCATGGTGTCAGATTCCTCGCATCACCTTTCAACATCTCGTGGAGTCAATGCCAAGAAGAATCACCGCAGTATTGAAGGCAATAGGTGGCTCAATGAAGTACTGATGGGGTGGTCATAATAATCTGGTCACTCAGTGTGTGTGTGTGTGTGTGTGTGTGTGTGTGTGTGTGTGTGTGTGTGTGTTTATTGATTTCATAGAGGGAGGGAGAGGGAGAGGGAGAGATAGAAACGTCAATGATGAGAAAGAACCATCCATTAGCTGCCTCCTGCATGACCCTTACTGGGGGCTGAGCCTACAACCTGGGCATGTGCCCTGACCCAGAATCCAACCACAATCTCCTGGTTCATGGGTCATACTCAACCACTGAGCCATACCAGCTGGCCCTAGCTTTTTCTTTTAAACTTTAGGTTAGCCCCGTGATTTTCAACGTTTTTTTTATCTAATGGCACACATGAGATGAAAATTACTAAAATTCTCTGGAACACCAAAAAATATACAAAAATATACAAAAAAATATACTTACAAAACTACCCGGGATAATTTTTATTCATGCACACCAGATGGCTTTGTTTTGTTGGCTGTTGTCATTTTTTAAATTTGAAAATCTATGGGAAAAGAGATCAGTGCCCCTGACTATATTATCGAGTATTGCATGTTTTAAAATTCTTGCATCATACCGGTTGAAAATCGCTGGGTTAGTTTATGGTTGTTCTAGTATTTTCACCAACCCAGGCCCAGGGAAGTTAAACAATTACCTCTAAACATTTTCAACAAATACCTCTGGGGGAAAGGTATTTGAAGTAGCCTTGCATGTGAGTTTTCTAGGGAAGCCCCAAACAGATCAAGTGAGCAATGACCAAAAAATAAATAAATAAATAATAAAGTAAGCCAACAGGAGGCAAAAAAACAAAAAGATGAGCTGAAGGCATATAACAGAAAACTCCAAAAATAACTATGGTTTAAACAAGATAATTATTTTTTTCTCACATAAAATAAGAATGGAGAGTCCAGCTGGTGGGGCTCAGTGGTTGAGCATCGATGCAGGAACCAAGAGGTCACTGGTTCAATTCCAGTCAGGGCACATGGCCGGGTTGCAGGCTCGATCCCCAGTCACCCCAGTTGGAGTGAGCAGGAGGCAGCCAATGAATAATGTTCCTCCCTCATAGATGTTTATATCTCTCTATCCTGCTCCCTTCTTCTCTCTCTAAAAATCAATAAAAGCATATATTTTTTAAAAAGAATGACAGTAGATAATGCAAAGATAGTATGGCAGCTTTACAGTGTCATCAGCTACCCAGGCTCCCATTGTTCTGCTTTGCCATTTTTAAAAATATATATTTTTATTAATTTCAGAGAGGAAAGGAGAGGAAGAGAGAGATAGAAACATCAATGGTGAGAGAATCATTGGTAGGATGCCTCCTGCATGCCCCTCACTGGGAATCGAGCCTGCAACCCGGGCATGTGCCCTGATTGGGAATCAAACCATGACCTCTTGGCTCATAGGTCAATGATCAACCACTGAGCCACACTGGCTGGGCTGCTTTGCCATTTTTATCTAGTGGTTTCTAGTTTAGGGTCTCCTAGGAGTCTAATATAGACACTACTACTTACATTATCCTATGTAAAAAGGTAGAAGAAAAGAGGAGCTTGTACACCTATGGATGAGAACAGTGGGTGGTGGGGGTAAGGGCAGAGGGTGGGGTGGGAACCAGGTGGAGGGGAGCTATGGGGGGATAAAAGAGGGACAACTGTAATAATCTGAACGATAAAGATTTAATTTTAAAAAGAAAAGAGGAGCACATCTCTTTATATTAAGGAGATTTCTAGAAGTTCCATCCAACTACTTATATCTTACTAGAGGCCCAATGCATGAAATTTGTGCAAGGGGCTCGGCCCTCGAAGCCCCTCGCAGCCCTGGTCAGCCCTCACTGCCCCTCCCAGTCTCAGCTGGCCCTGGCAGCCCCAGCTTCATCCTGAAGGTTGTCAGGATGGTTGTTCTGCTGTTTGGTCTAATTAGCATATTAGCTCTTTATTATACAGGACTAGGAGCCCAGAGTGCAATTTGAAATTGCGCGGTGCTGCCCTACCTTGACACCTGAACGTCTCCACGCAGAGTTCCAGTACGCCTGGCCCAACCCCCAAATCCTCTGGCCTTCTCTGGCCACTTCAAGCCAGCCCTCAGTTCCTCGAGTCGCCTCGGTCCTGCCTTCTCTGGGTGCTGCCCTGCTTCCGCCCATCTCCGGAGCAATGTGGCAGCTCCGCCCGGTCATGGCGCTGGAGGAGAGCATGGAAGCCTCCTGCCTGCTGCTCTGTGCTCCTTCCCCTGGCAGGTGGGCCACGGGGCACTCAGAGTGTGAGCGGTAGATGGCGAAGCGCTGGTGGGGGGAAGGGGGGTTATGTGCTCTCACCCCTGCCCTCCCCAGCTCAGGATAGTCCCGCCTCCTCCAGGTGCCTCCCCGCTTCTACCCTATCTCCAGAGCAATGCCCCAGCTAATATGCTAATGACCTGGTTGTTACCCGTTACTGCATATCAACCATTAGCATATTAGCTCTTTATTAATATAGATTAGCCAGGACTTGGGTCAACTGTTCAGATATAGATATAAGGAAAGTTGGGAAATACAGTCTCTCTCTTTTTTTTTAATATATTTTATTGATATTTTACAGAGAGGAAGGGAAAGAGATAGAGAGTTAGAAACATCGATGAGAGAGAAACACCGATCAGCTGCCTCCCGCACATCTCCCACTGGGGATGTGCCCGCAACCCAGGTACATGCCCTTGACCGGAATCGAACCTGGGACCTTTCAGTCTACAGGCCGATGCTCTATCCACTGAGCCAAACCGGTTCCGGAGGAAATACAGTCTCTTATCTGAGTGACTTAAACTGGGATTCTGCTCATGAGAGAAAAGAAGATAAATTTGGAAGGCAATTAGCAGAGACAATTAATTCAAGAAGTAAATAGACTAACTATGTATATGCATCAAGAGGCCTTGAACACAGCTCTCTCTCTCGTTCTCTCTCTGTCGCGCGCGCAACACATACACACACACACACACACACACACACACACACACAGTAACTATGTGAAGCAATGGATGTGTTAACTAACCTTATTGTGGTAATCATTTCAGAGTACATATGTATACCAAATCATCACATTATATATCTTAAACTTATACAGGGTAATAAAGCTAGAGAAAAAAATAAAAATATATACTAGTAAATATGTAATGGTCTCGGTTCCTGGTTCCTGGCACAGAGCTCCTAAATCCTTTGTATTTTCCTAAGTGATAAGAGCTTTAGAAACATCCTTTGTTCTAATGATTGGTCTTTGACCTTGGTTCCTGACACAGAGACTTAAGAATCCTTTGGAATTTCCTGGGTGATAGAGGTATCTTTTGTTCTAATGAGGTGACTCTAGGTGGGCTCCTGAATAACATCATACTGGGGACCGGTCAGCAGAAAAACCAAGCCATGAAGCTTGGAACTTTGCCACCTTACAGCCATCCTTTCGAAAGGGGCAAAGGGCTAGAGATTGAGTTATGATCAATCATGCCTCCATGATAAAACCTCCACAAAAGTCTCAAAAGAGGGATTTGGAGAGCTCTGGATTGCTAAATACATCCACGTGTTGTTAACAACTCCATAGGGACAGAAACTCCTGTGTTCTAGACTCTTCCAGACCTCATCCTATGTATCCACTCATCTGGCTGCTAATCTGTATTCTTAACCATGTCCTTTACTATGTAATTAACTGGAAAATATAAGTAAGTATTATTCTGAATTCTGTGAGCGGTTCTAGCAAGTGATTGAATCCAAAATGGAGAGTCATGGGAACTTTTTTTTTTTTTTAAATATCCTATTGATTTTTTACAGAGAGGAAGGGAGAGAGAGACAGAGAGCTAGAAACATCGATGGGAGAGAAACATCGATCAGCCGCCTCCTGCACATCTCCCACTGGGGATGTGCCCGCAACCCAGGCCGGAATCGAACCCGGGACCCCTCAGTCCGCAGGCCGACGCTCCATCCACTGAGCCAAACCGGTTTCGGCAAGGGAACTTCTGATTTGTAGTCAAGTTGAATAGAAGTTGTGGTTAACCTGGAGACCTCCCACCTGCAATTGACATTTGAAATGAGGGGCACTCTCATGAGATTGATCTAAGCTGTGGAGTCTGCCTAACTCTGGTTAGTGTCAGGATTGAATTGAATCATAGGACACCCAGCTGGTGATGCAGAGAATTGCTTGATGTGTGGAAAGCACACACATTTGGTGTCAGAAGTGTCCTGAGTGTGTAAGTATTATGGGAGTAACGAAGAAATACATGGGAGAAAGAATGTGGTTTCCCCTGACACTTTCTCACTCATTTCATTTAGTTGTTTGCAAATGTCATGTTATCAGAGACACCTCTTCCAACTAATCACCCTGCTTAAAATAGTACCACTTCTTTCATCACTCCCTACTTTCTGCCTCATTTTTCTTTTCTTTTCTTTTCCCTGAATTTATTGGGGTTCAGGTTTCAAGTGTACAACTCAATAAAATCTCTGATTTGTAGGTTTTAAACCTCTTATCTGCACACTCCATCGTGGACCCCAAGCCTACTCTTTATACGTCCCCTTTTCTCCCCGTTTCCCACCTCTACCTACCCCTCACCTGTCTTTCCCTCTGGCTATCACCAAATTGTTGTCTGTGTCTATGTGTTATATATATTTATGTGTGTTTTTTTGCTTAATTTCTACACCTTCTTTCATCCAGTTGCCCAACCACCCTCCCCTTTGACAGCTGTCAGTCTGTTCCCTATATTCATGTTCTTTCTATTTTGTTCTTCAATATATTTTGTTCTTTAGATTCCACGTATAAGTAAAATCATACGGTAAGATTCCCCTTTATTATGACCAAGTAGTATTCCATTATGTAATTGTGCCACAGCTTTTTTATCCACTCATCTACTTATGGGCACATGGGCTATGTCCCAATCTTGACTATTGTAAATAGCACTGCAATGAACATAGGGGTGCATATATTCCTTCAAATTAGTGTTTTGGGTTTCTTTGTATATGTTCCCAGAAGTAGGATTGCTAGGTAAAAGGCAATTCCATTTTTAATTTTTTCCAAGAAACTTTATACTGTTTTCCACAGTAGCTGCACCAGTCTGCATTCCCACCAACAGTGCAGAAGTCTCTTAGACTTTCCTCATTTTTAAACATTGATTGCTTGATTGATTTGAGAGAGAGAGAGAGAGAGAGAGAGTTCAATTTGTTGTTCCACTTATTTATACATTCATTGGTTGATTCTTGTATTTACCCTGGCCAGGGATCAAACCCACAACTGTGGCATATTGGGATGGTGCTCTAACCAACTGAGTCACCTGGCCAGGGCCTCCCCATTTTTTTAAAATTCCTTTTTCTTCTTCATGCTCTGCTTTGATGCTTACTGTTATCTTCTAAATTGCTGATTCGATCCTCTGCTTCATCAAACCTGTTGTTGATTCCTTCTAATGTGTTCTTTATTTCAGATATTGGATTCTTCCTTTTTGTCTGATTCTTTTTAATGGTTTCTATGTCCTTTTTAATGCTTACTATCTCTTTGTTTAAGTTCCCACTGAGATTATCCATTCTTCCCCTAAGGTCCTTGAGCATCCTAATAACCATTATTTTAAATGCTGCATCTGGCCTGGCGAGTATGGCTCAGTGGTTGAGCATCGACCTATGAACCAGGAGATCAATGGTTTGATTACTGGTCAGGGCACATGCCCAGGTTGCAGGCTTGATCCCCAGCAGAGGGCATGCAAAAGGAAGCCAATCAATGATTCTCTCATCATTAATGTTTCTATCTCTCTCCCTCTCCCTTCCTCTCTGAAGTCAATAAAAATATATTTTTTAAAAATGCAGCATCTGGTATTTTGTTGCTTCCATTTCATTTAATTATTTTTCTGAGGATTTCTCTTGTTCTTTCATTTGGGGCATATTTCTTTGTATCACCATTTTGTCTCTGTGTATTAGGTAGATCTGCTATGATTCCCAAACTTGTTATGATGGCTTTATAATGTGTCTTATTGGGATCAGCAGCACGATCTTCCAGATCACCTGAGCTCTGTGCTCCAAGAAGGTTTCTTGTGGGTTATGTGCACTCTGATGTTGTAGCTGCATCTTCAAAAATAAAAAGAGAGTTTAGAGAGACAGAGGAAGGGATAGATAGAAAGAGAGAGGAAGAAACATTGATTTGTTGTTTCACTTATTTATGCATTTATTGGTTGTTTCTTGTATGTGCTCTGACTGGAGGGTTGAACCTGCAACCTTGGCATATTGGGATGATGCTCTGATAAACTGAGCTACCTGCCCAGGGCCTGTAGTTTGGTCTTGAATGCTGTTGGCCCTTTTGTGGGTAGAGTTAGCCCTTCAGGCTGGCTGACTATAAGGATAAACCTTGAATACCATGTATGAGTAACAGTGCAGGGGCTGCCCTCCGTGGTGGAGTTGTTCCCAGCAGGTTCTAGTGCCTGCCAGAATCCCCTTCTGAGTGTGACACTTCTGTGTCTAGACGGGTTGAGCTCTGGTGTGGTCTGAAGTCCACCACTGGTTGTGTTGGTTCTGTGTCCACTTGTGCAGGGTTAAAGTACAGGTCGATGTCAAAAGTTTTATATAACCAGCCGTGGGCTACCTGTCTGAAGCTACCATGCTATTCACTGTTTGTGGCTGCATCTACTGGGCCTGGGTGCATGTATGAGGGGCCAATCTGTGGACAAGGGTCAGCTTCCTCCAACTTGGAGTTGGGGGCAGTTCTGTAAAAGGTATGAGGCTCCCTGAGGACCTCCTCAACCTGTCAGCTATTCTGCCTCCTCCCTGAGGTTGCATGGTCTTCCTCCAGAGTTTCCAAAGAAAGGCTGTAGAGTGTGCTCAGGCTGGCAGCTACCCACAGACCCTTCCACAAGTTGCAAGCTCAGTTGGGAGGATGGGGCTAGTGGGTCCCTATGGGGGGGATACATGGTCAGGCATTCACTGAGGTAAAAGTGGTCCCTACTCTGGAGCTAAACCACTCAGTCTCTGCCAGAGTCTCCGATTTTGGCTCCCTCGGGAGGAGCAAGCTTAGGAGGGCAGAGCCACTGGGGCTCAGGAGGACAGATCAAAAGAGTCTCCCACCGGGGTTGATGCTGGCGAACCCATGGGAGGGGAAAAGCACTTCATCACAGTCCCAGACAATAGCCTTTGAGGGAGACACACTTCGAATAGTCCAACTATGAGCAGCCCTCTTTTCCCAGGGGAACTGAGCTCAGCAGAGTGGGGCCACTGGAACTTGTATGGGCAGATCCCAACAGAGTCCAGTGGGAGTAGTGCCAACAAACCTGTACGAGGAGGATGGGCACTTCTTCCCTTTCCTAGGGTAGCACAGGCTGAGCTTGCAGTGGAGATAGGAGTGCCCTCCGCCTCATGATGTAGCTACACAACCCAGCCCCTGCCCACCTGCTTCCTGGATAAAAGTATCCCTGGGAGACACTTGCTCCGAAAGTGCTGCATGGTGCTCTGGTCCCCCTATGCGACTGAATTCAGTGGGCAGGACCACAAAGTGGTAGAGCAGGCCCAGTGATTCAATAGGTGGGGTGAGGTGTGAGCTGTACACACAAGGTGAGGAGGAATGTTCTCCCTTTATAAAAATCTTTTTTAAAATTTGTATAATTAATTTGAGAGAGAGAGAAAGAGAGAGAGAGAGAGAGAGAGAGAGAGAGAGAGAGAGAGAGAGGAAGAAGGAGAGAGAGAGAAAGAAACATTGATGAAAGAGAGAAACATTGATTGGCTGCCTCTCAGGCACCCCAACCAGGAATCAAGCCCACGGCCTGGGCATGTGCCCTTGACTGAGAATCAAACCAGCAACTTTAGGTGCATGGGACAATGCTCAACCAACCGAGCCACACCAGCTGGGGCAAAAATGTTTCCTTTTAAAGCTATACAGTTCATTCTGAGTCTCTACCAAGAGCTTCTCCATAAAAAAGAGCACCTCAAAGTTCCCATTAAACCCTTCTGCAGGACCCAAGCATGGCAGTGTGATGTTGCCAGTAGTTGGAAAATTGGGCAGTGACTCCAGGTGGTGCTGTAACAATAGGAGCACTCAACCCTGAGAAGGTAGGTCTGAGTCTCTAGCCAATTCACTTCTCTCCCAAGGGGACTGAATCTCCACTGATTTTTACCACCAGATGCTATGTGGACTCCTCTTCCTATCTTTGTTGCTCTGGGTTGGCAATCCCTGCATGGGGTTGAGACCCCATGCTCCTGTGTGGAGGGAGTTTTGCAGTCAACGTATCTCTCTGGCCAAGTCTCTACCCTTCTTACCAGTCTCTATGTGGCTTCTTCTGTAAATCCTTGGTTATAATCTTTTAGTTCAGCTAGCCTTCATTTGGTTATTCAGATTGATTGCTGTATAATTTAGCTGTAAATCTGGTTAGGCGCCAGGAACAGATGACTGTAGCTTCCCCCTACTGTATCGCCATCTTGGAATCTGCATGTCTTCTTTAGAAAAATGTCTATTTGATTTCTCCCCCCCACCCCCCACTTTTGTTTTGTTTTGTTTTGTTAATCCTCACCAGAGGATATTTTTTCCATTGATTTTCAGAGAGAATGGAAAGGATGGAGGGAGGGAGAGATGGGGAGAGAGAGAGAGACAACATAGATGTGAGAGAGAAACATCAGCTAGCTGACTTCCATAGGCACCCTGAGTGGTGAGCAAACCTGCAACCTGTGTATGTGCCCTGACCAGAATCGGACCTGTTACTTTTTAATATACAGGGACCAAGCTCCAACTAACTGAGCCACATCGGCCAGGGCCCTCTCCCCATTTTTTAATTGGATTATTTTTTGGCTAATGAGTTGTATGATTTCTTTATAATCTTGGATATTAAGCCCTTATTAAATATATGGTGTGAAAATATTTTCTCCCCTTCCATTGGTTCTTTTAATTTTTTAAAATTGTTTTTCCTTTTTATTTTGCTGTGTAGAAACCTTTTATTTTGATCTAGTCCCACTTGTTTATTTTTGCTTTTCTTTTGATTGTGCTTTTGGAAGTTGATCTTTTATTTATTTATTTATTTTATTATTATTTTTTTTAATCCTCACCTGAGGATACTTTTCCATTGATTTTTAGGGAGAGTAGAAGAGAGAGGGAAAGACAGAGAGAAACATTGATGAGAGAGAAACACATTGATTGGTTGCCTCCTGCATGAGCCTCGACCAGGGCCTGGATCAGGAAGAAGCCTGCAACCAAGGTACGTACCCTGACCATAATCAAACCTGGGACCTTTTGATCCGCAGGCTGATGCTCTATCCACTGAACCATATTGGCTAGGGGCTGGAAGTTGATTCTTTTAAATGAAACATAAAAACTAAAGCATTAAAGGCACACTTTTTAAAAATATGTTTTTTATTGTTCTTATTTTTATTTTATCTTCTTTAAAAATATTTTTATTGATTTCAGAGAAGAAGGTAGAGGGAGAGAGAGAGATAGAAACATCAATGATGAGAGAGAATCATTGATTGGCTGCCTCCTGAATGCCCCACACTGAGGATCAAGCCCGTAACCCATGCATGTGCCCCAACCGGAAATTGAACTGTGACCTCCTGGTTCATAGGTTGATGTTCAACCACTGAGCCACTCTGTCTGGGCAATTTCTATGATACACGATCTGTATATTGTATTATGTGCACACCACCCAAAGTTAAACCATCTTCTTTCAGCATATATTTGGCCCCCTTTACCTATTCTCCCTTTCCTCATAACCATCCAACTATTGTCTGTATTGATGAGTTTCAGTTTTACATCACACATATGAATGAAACCATTTGGTTTTTATCTTTTTCTGACTAACTTATTTTGCTTAATATTCTCAAGGTCCATCCATGTTGTTGCAAATGGAAGTATTTCATCTTTTCTTATGGCTGAGCAGTATTCCATTATATACAAGTACCACATCTGCTTTATCCAATCCTCTACCAAAGGACATTTTGATTGCCTCCATGTCTTGGCCACCATGAATCATGCTACAATGAACATAGAGGTGCATATATCTTTGTGAATAAATGTTTTTGAATTTTTTGGGTAGATACCCAGAGAGGGATTGCTAGGTCATATGGTAACTCTATTAAGGTAACTTTTTTAAGGAACTGCCATACTGTTTTCTATTGTGGCTGTACCAGTTTACATTTCCACCAGTAGTGAATGAGGGTTCCTTTTTCTCTGCAATCTCTCCAACATTTGTTATTTCCTGTCTTGTTGATAATAGCCATTTTAACAGGTGTAAGATGGTATCTCATTGTAGTTTTGATTTTGTAAATTTTCACTTCACAAGGTGTTAAAGTTTGTTTTTATCACCCAGACTGTCTTCTTCAATAATTTTAAGCAATAGTATCAAATAGAGACAGCTTCACTGTTCAGTTATGGAATGATATAGAAACAATCTGAAGCTTTTCTAAATTCCTTTTGTTAAATCATGAAATTTCAGTGTTGGAAAGAGACTTGGAGGCTATTTAGTCTCAGGAAGTAAGCACAGAACAAGAGACAATCTTTTTTAAGTAATAAAGTTAATATTGATCACTCATCCTCCCAAAACAATGAAACAAATGGGCAATCCTCTTTTACTGTAAAAAGCCTTTTCTCAGAGGAGAAAAAACTGAGTTAATAGATATAGAACTAGACTTATTCTATCTTTTGTTAAAGCTACAAAAATGCTGTAAAAGTAATTGTTTTATATTTTAGAGAGCCTTATAGTTTATGAAGTTCTTTCCTCTAGTAATGATTATGTTTTACATTTATAGGAAAACTTACACTTTACAAAGCTTTTTTACTCACAAGATTTTATTGGATCTTCCCAAAAATTCTGTGAAGTGAATAAGACAGGCATTATTTCCATTTTAAAAGCATTTCATGTTAACATAATTTCAGTCTTAAAGTTGGCAATAATACAAAGAAGTTCCATACAACGACACTCAGATTCTTCAACTGCTAACATTTTACCACATTTCCTTTATATCTATCTGTTGGTCTAAAATATTTTTTTTCTTAACTGTTTTCAAGTTATAGCCCTTTACTTTTTTTTTTGAAAGTTAATTAGAGTCTTTTCTTTTTATATATATATATTTATTTATTTTTTATTGCTTAAAGTATTACAAAGAGTATTACATATGTCTCCTTCCCCCCCCCCCCCGCCCTTGACAATCCCCTGGCCTCCCCTACCCCCCAGTGTCTTATGTCCATTGGTTATGCTTATATGCATGCATACAAGTCCTTTGGTTGATCTCTTACCCACCCCCCTCCTGCCCTCCCACCCTCCCCGGCATTCCTGCTGTAGTTTGACAGTCTGTTCGAGGCAGCTCTGCCTCTGTATCTATTTTTGTTCATAAGTTTATAATGGTCTTTATTATCCATAAATGAGTGACATCATGTGGTATTTTTCCTTCATTGACTGGCTTATTTCACTTAGCATAATGCTCTCCAGTTCCATCCATGCTGTTGCAAATGGTAAGAATTCCTTCTTTTTTATAGCAGCATAGTATTCCATCGTGTAGATGTACCACGTTTTCTAATCCATTCATCTACAGATGGGCACTTAGGCTGTTTCCAGATCTTAGCTATGGTGAATTGTGCTGCTATGAACATAGGGGTGCATATATCCTTTCTGATTGGTGTTTCTGGTTTCCTGGGATATATTCCTAGAAGTGGGATCACAGGGTCAAATGGGAGTTCCATTTTTAACTTTTTGAGGAAACTCCATACTGTCTTCCATAGTGGCTGCACCAGTCTGCATTCCCACCAGCAGTGCACGAGTGTTCCTTTTTCTCCACATCCTCTCCAGCACTTGTCATTTGTTGATTTGTTGATGATAGCTAGTCTGACAGGTGTGAGATGGTACCTCATGGTTGTTTTGATTTGCATCTCTCAGATGATTAGTGACTTTGAGCATGTTTTCATATGTCTCTTGGCTTTCTGAATGTCCTCTTTTGAAAGGTGTCTATTTAGATCCTTTGCCCATTTTTTGATCAGATTGTTTATCTTCCTTTTGTTAAGTTGTATGAGTTCCCTATAAATTTTGGAGATTAGGCCCTTATCAGATATGACATTGGCAAATATGTTTTCCCACACAGTGGGTTTTCTTGTTGTTTTGTTGATGGTTTCTTTTGCTGTGCAGAAGCTTTTTATTTTGATGTAGTCCCATTTGTTTATTTTCTCTTTAGTTTCCAATGCCCTAGGAGCTGTATTGGTGAAGAAATTGCTTTGGCATATGTCATATTTTGTTGCCTTTGGATTCTTCTAGTATTTTTATGGTTTCCCGTCGTACATTTAAGTCCTTTATCCATTTTGAGTTTATTTTTGTGTATGGTGTAAGTTGGTGGTCCAGTTTCATTTTCTTGCATGTATCTGTCCAATTTTCCCAACACCATTTATTGAAGAGACTATCTTGACTCCATTGTATGTTCTTGCCTCCTTTGTCAAATATTAATTGAGCGTATTGGTTGGGGATAGCCCTTTACTTCTAAAAACTTCAATAAATATATATGTATATATATATATTTTTTCATTTTTAATATATTTTATTGATTTTTACAGACAAGAAGGGAGAGGGATAGAGAGCTAGAAACATCGATGAGAGAGAAACAGCAATCAGCCACCTCCTGCACACCCCCTACTGGGGATGTGCCTGCAACCAAGGTACATGCCCTTGACCGGAATCGAACCTAGGACCCTTCAATCCGCAGGCCGACACTCTATCCACTGAGCCAAACCGTCTAGGGCTCAATGTGTATTTTTAAGAACCAAGTATTTTTGTTTACACATAATTTTAAAAATCAGGACATTAACATCAGTATAATACTGTTAGCTAATTTACAGACATGTAAATGTAATTTACAGATATTTCATGTCTCTTTAATGTTCAATCTGAAACTACCTCAGGTTTTTGGTGTGTGTGTGTGTGTGTGTGTGTGTGTGTGTGTATTTTGTAGATATAGTTATACATATATTTATACTCAGAAATAAAGTATACATCTTTTAATTTCAAAGTTACTATCATACTTAATTGGTAAGTACCAAAAATAATCTTACTGAAGGTGGAAACAAGATAAAGATGTCCTTTATCACCAATATTATTTATCATTCTTCTGAAGTTTTTGGCAATGTTATTAAAAAATGGAAAGATATTTTTTAAAAGGGCTAGGGGATAAGAACAATCAATGACAAATGATTTGACTTATTTATCAGAAAAACCCTAGACAATTAAGTGAAACCTATACAAATACAGCTGGGAACATAGGTAATACATAGAGCTCAATCGTTTTTATCTTTCCTTCACTAGGAAGATTAATTTTGCTGGATATAGAATTCTAAATTAAATGCCTTTTTCTTTTTTATGCTTTGAATATTTCACTCCACTCTCTTCTGATTGCTTGGTTTCTGATGAAAAGTCCTGTAAAATTTTTACCCTTGTTTCTTTATAGGTAAGGTGGCTTCTTGTGCCTGGCTTCTTTTAAGATTTTCTTTTTGTCTTTGGTTTCCTGAAATTTGAAATGACAGGCTTAGCTATATGTTTTGTTTTGTATTTATCATCATTAGAACTTGCTGAATTTTATGGATCTGTAGTTTAAAGTCTGTCACCCTATCTAATAAAAGACAAATAGGGTAATTAACCGTACCTCCGATACACTTCCCATTGGCTAATCAGGGTGATATGCAAATTAACTGCCAACCAAGATGGCAGCCGGCAGCCACGCAGCTGAAGTGAACATGAGGCTTGGTTGCCCCGGCGATGGAGGAAGCCAAGGTTCCCCGCCTGCCGCGGCCCTGAAAGCAACAGCTCCGAAAGCAATTATGTTTCAATTATAGAAGCTAAACAAACCCCAGAAACCTGCTTTCAGCCAGCCAAGGTCTCAGAGCTGGAGCTGCAACAGTGTTTCAATTATAGAAGCCAAACAAACCCCAGATACCTGCTTTCAGCAGCCGAGGCCTCAAGCTGGATCCGGGCCTCAGAACTGCAGCTGGCTCTCAGCTCCAGTGACAGCCATAGAAGGTAAATAAATCCCAGAATTTAAAAAAAAAAAAAAAAAAAAGGAGAGGTTGGGAGCTTCAGTCGCCCACCAGCCTGAAAACGGCCCTCAGCCCCTCACCCAGACTGGCCAGGCACCCCAGTGGGGACCCCCACCCTGAAGGGGGTGCGACCAGATGCAAACAGCCATCAGCCCCTCATCCAGGCTGGCCAGGCACCCAAGTGGGACCCCCACCCTGATCCGGGACACTCTTCAGGGCAAACCAGCCGGCCCCCACCCATGCACCAGGCCTCTATCCTATATAGTAAAAGGGTAATATGCAAACTGACCCTAACAGCAGAAAGACTGGGAATGACTGGTCACTATGACACACACTGACCACCATGGGGCAGATGCTCAATGCAGGAGCTTCCCTCTGGTGGTCAGGGCGCTCTCACATGGGTTGCACTGCTCAGCCACAAGCCAGGCTAATGGCTGCCAGTACAGCAGTGGTGGTGGGAGCCTCTCTTGCCTCCTCAGCAGCACTAAGGATGTCCGACTGCAGTTTAGGCCTGCTCCTGGCTGGCAAGTGGACATCCCCCGAGGGCTGCCGGGCTGCCAGAGGGATGTCTGATTGCCATCTTAGGCCCAATCCCCCGGGGAGCAGGCCTAAGCCAGCAAGTGGTCATCCCCCACGGGGTCCCAGACTGCGAGAGGGCACAGGCCAGACTGAGGGACCACCCCCCCCCCCACCGAGTGCACAAATTTTTGTGCACCGGGCCTCTAGTTTATTTTTATAATCTTCTCTGGCATTATTACTTCAAATATTTCCTCTGCTTCGTTTACTCGTTTTTTCTCCTTCTAGTATTCCAATTATACTTTTTGCAAAATTTCTTATAACTTTTGGATGTTCGCTTATGGTATTTTTTAAAATTCCTTTTCCCCTTTGTGCATTTCAGTTCTGGAAGTTTCTTTGACCTATCTTCAAGCTCAAGAATTCTTTCCTTGGCAATATCCAGTTTACTGATTCGCCCATTCTTCATTCTTCATTTCTGTTATAGTGTTTTTCTATCTCTAGTATTTCCTTTAGATTTCTTCTTAAAATTCCCATCTCCCCTCTCACATTATCCATCTGTTATTAAATGTAGTCTACTTTTATTCATTAAAGCATTTAGCAAATTAATTCTCAATGTTAATTTATAATTACTATCTTAAATTCCAGTCTGACAATCTCAAATTAGTGTTCTCTGAATCTTGTTCTGATGTTTGCTTTGTCTCTTCAGACTGTGGTTATTTTGTTCTGTTTTGCTTTTTGTTGTTTGTTTTATAATTGCATGCCTTGTCAATATTTTTCATTTAAAGTCAAATGTATTATATTGGATAATAGAAACTTTAGTAATGGACTCTAGAGTGAGTATTTAGCTAATCTTGCTAGTATTTTGTCTGTATTTAATATTTGCTGTAGCTATAGGTGCCAGAGACTCAAATTGCTCTAGCATATTTGTTTTTGTCTCCCCTGTTGACTTTGAGCTTCACTAAGTACTGCTCCTTAGAGAGTCTTTTCATTGCAGATCTTTCAGCTGAAATCCCCTTTTCTACACTGGAGCCTAGGTGGTGTGGTAGTAAAGTGTTTTGGGGAAAAGGAAGTGTTTTATAATCTTTTGACTAAATCTCAGGGTTTTTTTGTTTTTTCTTTATTGTGGCTATATAGCTGGGTAGTGACCTTCAAAAGTATTTCTTATTTTTTCCCATCCTTAAAGCAGTCAAAAAGACCAAAAAAAAAGACTAGAGAGGATTACAGTGGTAGAAATTGCACCTGGAGAGAACCAAGATGGCGGCATAGGTTAACGCCGGAGTTTGCTGCTTTGAACAACTACTTCAAAAGTGAAACCAAAAAATGGAAGGGACATCACCCAGAACCACAGGAACGCTGGCTGAGTGGAAGTCCTACAACTAGGAGGAAAGAGAAACGCATACAGACACTCAGAGGAGGCGCAGTGCTGAAGTCAAATTCTGAGGTGCGGAGTGCGCGGAGCGGGCTGGCGGCGGAGGGCGCGGTTGTTGTTTTCAATCGGGAGGGAGTCGCAGACTCTGAGCACCAGATCCGGGCGAGTCTTTAGGGACCCAGACTCAAACGGGAGAAGCGGGACTGTCTGGCTTCGGTCAGAGCGAGTGCAGCTTTCTCTCCGAGCTTTGCAGCGGGTGCTGGGACTCAGAGAGGCAGAGCCCCTTGGGACAGGACTGAGAGCCGCCATAACTGCTCTCTCCGGCCCACCCTGTTGATCCTGTGCGACCCGCCCCGCCCAAGCCCTGCACAGAGGCATTTGCCGGATAGCCTCAGGCAAAGGCTAGATTAGCACCTCCCTAGAGGACAGAAGTTCTCTCACTGCTGACACAGCTGATTCTCATAGCCACTTGGCCTGGAGGTCAAACCCTCCCTGGAATTAGCTACAACAATCAAGATTTATCTATAAGACTGCGAACAAAGACCACTAGGGGGTGCACCAAGGAAGCATAACAAAATGCGGAGACAAAGAAACAGGACAAAATTGTCAATGGAAGAAATAGAGCTCAGAACCACACTTTTAAGGTCTCTCAAGAACTGTTTAGAAGCTGCCGATAAACTTAATGAGATCTACACGAAAACTAATAAGACCCTCGATCTTATATTGGGGAACCAACTAGAAATTAAGCACACACGGACTGAAATAACGAATATTATACAGACGCCCGACAGCAGACCAGAGGAGCGCAAGAATCAAGTCAATGATTTGAAATGCGAGGAAGCAAAAAACATCCAACCGGAAAAGCAAAATGAAAAAAGAATCCAAAAATGCGAGGATAGTGTAAGGAGCCTCTGGGACAGCTTCAAGCGTACCAACATCAGAATTATAGGGGTGCCAGAAGATGAGAGAGACCAAGATATTGAAAACCTATTTGAAGAAATAATGACAGAAAACTTCCCCCACCTGGTGAAAGAAATGGACTTACAGGTCCAAGAAGCTCGGAGAACCCCAAACAAAAGGAATCCAAAGAGGACCACACCAAGACACATCATAATTAAAATGCCAAGAGCAAAAGATAAAGAGAGAATCTTAAAAACAGCAAGAGAAAGAAACTCAGTTACCTACAAGGGAATACCCATACGACTGTCAGCTGATTTCTCAACAGAAACTTTGCAGGCCAGAAGGGAGTGGCAAGAAATATTCAAAGTGATGAATACCAAGAACCTACAACCAAGATTACTTTATCCAGCAAAGCTATCATTCAGAATGGAAGGTCAGATAAAGACCTTCACAGATAAGGAAAAGCTAAAGGAGTTCATCACCACCAAACCAGCATTATATGAAATGCTGAAAGGTATCCTTTAAGAAGAGGAAGAGGAAGAAAAAGGTAAAGATACAAATTATGAACAACAAATATGCACCTATCAACAAGTGAATCTAAGAATCAAGTGAATAAATAATCTGATGAACAGAATGAACTGTTGATTATAATAGAATCAGGGACATAGAAAGGGAATGGACTGACTATTCTTGGGGGGGAAAGGGGTGTGGGAGATGTGGGAAGAGACTGGACAAAAATCGTGCACCTATGGATGAGGACAGTGGGTGGGGAGTGAGGGCGGAGGGTGGGGCGGGAACTGGGAGGAGGGGAGTTATCGGGGGGAAAAAAAAGGAACAAATGTAATAATCTGAACAATAAAGATTTAATTAAAAAAAAACATATATATATGTGTGTCATGCTCAAAGTCACTAATCATCCGAGAGATGCAAATCAAAACAACAATGAGGTACCATCTCACACCTGTCAGACTGGCTATCATCAACAAATCAACAAACGACAAGTGCTGGAGAGGATGTGGAGAAAAAGGAACACTTGTGCACTGCTGGTGGGAATGCAGACTGGTGCAGCCACTATGGAAGACAGTATGGAGTTTCCTCAAAAAACTGAAAATGGAACTCCCATTTGACCCTGTGATCCCACTTCTAGTAATATATCCCAAGAAACCAGAAACACCAATCAGAAAGGATATATGCACCCCTATGTTCATAGCAGCACAATTCACCATAGGTAAGATCTGGAAACAGCCTAAGTGCCCATCAGTAGATGAATGGATTAGAAAACTGTGGTACATCTACACGATGGAATACTATGCTGCTCTAAAAAAGAAGGAATGCTTACCATTTGCAACGGCATGGATGGAACTGGAGAGCATTATGCTAAGTGAAATAAGCCAGTCAATGAAGGAAAAATACCACATGATCTCACTCATTCATGGATAATAGAGACCATTATAAACTTTTGAACAATAATAGATACAGAGGCAGAGCTGCCTCAAACAGATTGTCAAACTGCAGTGGGAAGGCCGGGGAGGGTGGGGTGCAGGAGGTAGGGGGGTAAGAGATCAACCAAAGGACTTGTATGCATGCATATAAGCATAACCAATGGACATAAGACACCGGGGGGTAGGGGAGGCTAGGGGACTGTCTAGGGCGGGGGGGGGGGGGGGGAAATGGACACATATGTAATACCCTTTGTAATACTTTAAGCAATAAAAAAAACATAAAAAAAGAAAAAAAAGAAAAAGAAATTGCACCTGTATCATGTGAGATAAGATGCTGGAGGTCTTTCCCCTTGGAGAAGAGGCATTTGTTAAGGAAAATGCTGTGTGTATTTCACAAAAATTATTCTTTCCCAACTCCTGTACAAGCCAGAAGTGGGTCTTTTGACTTTTCATCATGAGAACTGGGTGGAGTTCCTGAAGGTAAAATCTATGAAGGTGGGTGCCCTGTTAAAACTAATGTTTTTTGTTTTGTTTTTAAATATATTTTATTGATTTTTTACAGAGAGGAAGGGAGGGAGATAGTTAGAAACATCGATGAGAGAGAAACATGGATCAGTTGCCTCCTGCACACCCCATACTGTGGAGGTGCCCGCAACCAAGATACATGCCCTTGACTGGAATCAAACCTGGGACCCTACAGTCCACAGGCCGACGCTCTATCCACTGAGCTAAACCGGGTAGGGCAAGACTGATGTTTTTAGAAGTTTCTCATTCACACTAATTCACATCAAGCCTCAAGCAATTTATCAAAATTACCAGCTAAGTTCACCTACCATTTTTTGGCTCCAGAGGCTTGCTCCACATAAACAGATCTTAGCTCTGAAACTCTGGATTTGTCTGTCCAGATTTCAGAGTGTTGGCTTGTCCTGAAAACTCAGGTTTATGATGGGTTCATGAAATGTTGGTTGATTTTCAGTTTTTTAAGTTTTTTCTTTTAGGATAGGACCAATAATTTCCAAGCTCTTTGTTAGAACTGATTCTAAAAGTAACTCTCTTTATATATGCATATATATACAAGCATTCCTTGTTTTACTGCACTTCAGGTATTGTGTTTTGTATAAATTGAAGGTTTGTGGCAACCCTGAATTAAGCAAGTCTATCAGCACCATTTTCCCAATAGCATTTGTTCACTTTATATCTCTGTGTCACATTTAGGTAATTCTTTCATTTAAAACGTTTTCATTGTTATTATATTTGTAATGGTTATCTGTGACCATTCATCATTGATGTTATTATTGTAAATTTTTTTGGGTGCCATGAATCACACCAATATAAGATGGCAAACTTAATCGGTAAATGCTGTGTGTGTTTTGATTTCTCCACCAACTGGGCCATTTTTCATCTCTCTTCCTCTCTTCAGGCCTCTCTATTCCCTGAGACACAATAATATTGTAATAGTCCAATTGATAACCTTACAATGCCTCTAACTGTTCAAGTGAAAGGAAGAGTTGCATTGTCTGTCACTTTAACCCAAAAGCTTGAAATGATTAAGCTTAGTGAGGAAGACATGTTGAAAACTAAAATAGGCTGAAATTTAGGCCACTTTCATTAAAAAAAAAATTAGCCAAGTTGTGAATGTAAAGGAAAAGTTTTTGAAGGAAATTAAAAGTGTTACCACAGTGAACACAAGAATGATAAGTGGTGAATTGTGCTGCTATGAACATAGAGGTGCATATATCCTTTCTGATTGGTGTTTCTGGCTTCTTGGGATATATTCCTAGAAGCGGGATCACTGGGTCAAATGGGAATTCCATTTTTAGTTTTTTGAGGAAACTCCATACTGTTCTCCACAATGGCTGCACCAGTCTGCATTCCCACCAGCAGTGCAGGAGGGTTCCTTTTTCCCCACATCCTCTCCAGCACTTGTTGTTTGTTGATGATAGCCATTCTGACAGGTGTGAGATGATACCACATTGTCGTTTTGATTTGCATCTCTCGGATGATTAGTGACTTTGAGCATGTTTTCATATGTCTCTCAGCCTTATGTATGTCCTCTTTCAAAAAGTGTCTATTTAGGTCTATTGCCCATTTTTTGATTGGGTTGTTTATCTTCCTTTGTTAAGTTGTATGAGATCCCTGTAAATGTTGGAGATTTAACCCTTATTGGTGATAACATTGGCAAATATGTTCTCCCATGCAGTGGGCTTTCTTGTTGTTTTGTTGATGGTTTCCTTTGCTGTGCAAAAGCTTTTTATTTTGATGTAGTCCCATTTGTTTATTTTCTCTTTAGTTTCCATTGCCCTAGGAACAGTATCAGAGAAGAAATTCCTTCAGCATATGTTTGCGATTTCGCTGCCTGTGGAGTCCTCTAATATTTTTATGGTTTCCCATCTTACATTTAAGTCTTTTATCCATTTTGAGTTTATTTTTGTGTACAGTGTGAGTTGCTGGTCTAGTTTCATCTTTTTACATGTATCTGTCCAATTTTCCCAACATCATTTATTGAAGAGACTGTCTTGACTCCATTGCATGCTCTTGCCTCCTTTGTTGAATATTAATTGGACATAGTGGTTTGGGTCAATTTCTGGGTTCTCTATTCTATTCCATTGATCTATAGGTTTGTTCTTGTGCCAGTACCAAGCTGTTTTAAGAACAGTGGCTTTGTAATACAACTTGATATTGGTATTGAGATCCCACCTACTTTGTTCTTCTTTCTCAGGATTGCTGCAGCTATTCGAGGTCTTTTTTTATTCCAGTTGAATTTTTGGAACATTCGTTCTAGATCTGTGAAATATGCCGTTGGTATTTTAATGGGGATTGCATTGAATCTATAGATTGCTTTGGGTAGTATGGACATTTTAATGATGTTGATTCTACCAATCCATGAACACGGTATGTTCTTCCATCTGTTTATGTCTTCCTCTATCTCTTTTTTCAGTGTCCTGTAGTTTTTCACATATAAATCTTTTACCTCCTTAGTTAAGTTTATTCCTAGGTATCTTAATTTTTTTGGTGCAATGGTAAATGGGATTGCCTTTTTAGTCTCACTTGCTGTAAGTTCACTATTGGTGTAAAGAAATGCCATAGATTTTTTGGCATTAATTTTGTATCCTGCTACATTGCCGAATTTGGAAACAGCCTAAGTGTCCATCAGCAGATGAGTGGATTAAAAAACTGTGGTACAGAGAGGAAATTCAGCTGGGAGACAGTTTGCAGCTGGGAAAGGCAGAGAACTCCTGGAGAAAGGGGACTGTTGGAGACTGCCGGATCAGGATCCCCTAACCAGGCAGCCTCCACTGATGCTGAAATCTCTCCTGGAGCGGCTGGCTCAGCCACGGAGACCGCACCATCTTCAGTGGCTGTTATCGGAAGCATATACATCCAGGGACCCTGCAACCACGGCACCCAGAGACTAGCTATGAACCCAGGAACTCCGGATCTGAAGCAGTGTGAATATGTGGACTCAGAGGAGCCCTGCTCCTCCTCATGGAAAAGTCAGATTTTGCCTAGATAAAGGTGTGGTTTGTAATTCAGGTTGGAGAGAGGAACGCGCATGGGGGAAGTCTGTGCCCCAAAAAGTCCGTGGCCGTTGGGGCCAGCGTGATCCGCAAGTGCGGAAGGGGTCCCACAGGGCTGCTGGCAGAAGGGAACTCAAAAAATCAGCCCATAGCTGGGCTGGGTGCAAAAACGCAGCCTCGGATTTTGCCAGTGTGCCGGCTGCTTAGTGCCAGGGGAGAGAGGACGTGCGGAAGAGACTTTGGGAGATTTGTGCACAGAGCTACAGAGCTGGACGGTGGAGTGTTGTGAGCCCGTGCACCTACTCAGGCTCTCGCTCTCTCTCTCTTTTTTTTTTCCTCCTTCAATCTCTGCGTTTGATTATTAAACCCAATACATAGGATCACCCAATTGGGGTCACTCACAGAGACTGCAGGGAAAGTTGTTTTTGTGAAACCTGGGAATCAGAGTGGGGAGTAATGATCAAGGAACCGGCTCTGGGGCAGTCAACTCTCCCAAACCATTATTAAGTGCGATAAGGAAAACAAAAACTAAATACTGGTTAGAGAGGACTTATAGTCTCGGAGGTCAGTCCAGAAACACTGCCACGCAGGGGCTGAATCACAAACTGACTCTTCTGTAAATACAAATAAAGGCAGTCTGGGAAACAAATATGGCCTGCTTTAAAATCAGGACTGTGGTTAACAACACGGAGGAACAGTGTATCGCAGGGAACTTCAACACGTTCCTGAATACCTGACAGGACTAAGGCGTGCCAAACAGAAGAGTAGAGGAAGTGAAGGACCTTCACTACTGCACATTTTTATTTTTTTTTTCACCTTTTACTTAAGAAACTAAATTTTTTTTCTTTTTTCATCACCTGATTTTTCCTTTTTAATTACAACATTTTTATTTTTAACCAGTATTATTACTACTACCATTTTACCTTTTTTTAAAGTGTCATTTTATTTTCTCTTGGGATTAGTGTTCTACATTCTATTTTCATCTTTCCTTTAGCATCATTTTACTCTCTCTCAACTTTACCTTTGTGCCAAAACTCTCTTCCTCACTTTTCCCCTTTTGTTGTCCTGTTTCTCATACCCTATTTCTGCTTTAGATTTTCCCTATTCCTTCTTTTTACCCCCTGTTAAAATTTCACCCTACTTATATATCTTATTTCCAATCCCCTGCCCTAAGTCCATATACACCTCTCTCTTCTCTTTCTTCACTATCCAAATTTTTTTTCTTTTTTTCTCTCTGTCGTTTTGTTGTTGTTTGCTTGATTATTGATTATATTGGGGTTTTTTATGCTTGTTTGTGAATTGTTTCGCTTTTCATTCGCCCCCACCCCCACCCCCGGTTATTTTTTTGCTTCTGTTTTCCCTCACCTCGCTTGATATTAGCTGTTGTTTGTAGTTTGCATTCATCTCTAGGTCTCTGTTGCTGGAATTTGTTGGGATTAGTGGCTGTTCTATTGGAGTTTTCTCCCCATATAAATAGTTTCTTCCCCTCTTCTATTTCCTTCCCTTTCTTTTCTTTCTTAATTTTTTTTTCCTTTTACCAATTTCATTTTTGCACCCCCCCTTTTTTTTTCTTTTTCTCTTTTTCCCTTCTTTCTTCCTTATCCCCTAATTCTCTTTGATATGGTGGTCACCTTTATTTGGGGTTATTAGTATCATGAATACATTTGTGTTCAGTGCCTTGTGCGTTGTGCCTTGTTGTGTTGTATTTTGTGCCTTTAAATCAACACAGCAGAGAAAGAACTACATAACCAAACACCTGGAGAAGAGACATCATGGGGAGACAAAGAAACAGACCACATATGAAAGATAAACAGGCATCACCAAAAAAGGAAGTAAATGAAATGGAGGCAATAGAAGCAAGCAACCTGTCAAAGAAAGAATTCAGAGAAATGGTCATAAGGTGGATGAAAAGAATGGAAGACAAGTTTGTTGGAGTAGAGTTGTCCATAGTGTTTTTTAACAATCATTTGTATTTCTGTGGGGTCTGTTGTTATTTTGCCTCTATCATTTCTGATTTTGTTTATTTGGGTCCACTCTCTTTGCTTCTTGGTGAGCCTGGCTAGAGGTTCATCAATCTTGTTTATCCTTTCAAAGAACCAGCTCTTGGTTTCATTGATTTTATGTATTGTTTTTTTGGTCTCTAGGTCATTTATTTCTGCTCTAATATTTATTATCTCCTTCCTCCTGCTCACTCTGAGCTTTTCTTGCTGCTCTCTTTCTAATTCTTTGAGATGTAGAGTTAGATGATTTTTTTGTTTTTTGAGGTATGCCTGTAGAGCTATAAACTTCCCTCTCAGGTCTGCTTTCATTGTGTCCCATAGGTTTTGGATAGTTGTGTTTTCATTGTCATTAGTTTCCAGGATGTTTTTAATTTCTTCTTTAATCTCATTGTTAACCCAATCAATATTTAATAACATGCTATTCAGCTTCCAAGTGTTTGAGTATTTTGGGTTTTTTTTATTGTAGTTTATTTCTAATATTATGCCATTGTGGTCTGAGAAGATGCCTGATATGATTTCAATCTTCTTGAATTTGGGGAAACTTTGCTTGCGACCCAACATGTGGTCTATTTTTGAAAATGTCCCATGTGCACTTGAGAAGAACGTATATTCCGCGGCTTTAGGGTGAAATGTTTTGAAGATGTCACTTATGTCCATCTGATCTAGTGAGTCATTTGGATTGCTGTTTCTTTGCTGATTTTTTGTCTAGAGGATTTTTCCAGTGCTGTCAGTCGTGTATTAAAGTCCCCTACTATGATTGTATTGTTGTCAATCTCTCCCTTGATATCTTCCAGGAGTTTTTTTTTTATGTATTTGGGTGCTCCTGCATTTGGTGCATATATGTTTATCAGGGTTATATCCTCTTGGTGTATTGATCCCTTTAGTATTATGAAGTGGCCTTCCTTATCTCTTGTTATGGCCTTCACTTTGAGGTCTATTTTGTCCCATATAAGTATTGCTATCCCAGCTTTTTTTTCATTTCCATTTGCCTGAAAGATATTTTTCCATCCCTTCACTTCCAGTCTGTGTGAGTCCCTTGTTCTGAGGTGGGTCTCTTGTAGACAGCAAATGTATGGGTCATGTTTTTTAACCATTCAGCCACTCGATGTCTTTTGATTAGAGCATTTAGTCCATTTACGTTTAAAGTTATTATTGAAAGGTACTTGTTTGTAACCATTTCTATTTTTGTACCTGTTTTCTGTCTTAGCTTTTTATTTCTTCTTTTTACAACAGTCCCTTTAGCATTTCTTGCATTGCTGGCTTGGTGATGATAAACTCTCTTAGCCTTTTTTGGTCTGTGAAGCTTCTTATTTCCCCTTCAATTTTTTTTTTAAATATTTTTTTTACTTTTTTTTAAAAAAAATATATTTTATTGATTTTTTACAGAGAGGAAGGGAGAGAGATAGAGAGTTAGAAACATTGATGAGAGAGAAACATCGATCAGCCGCTTCCTGCACATCTCCCACTGGGGATGTGCCCGCAACCAAGGTACATGCCCTTGACTGGAATCGAACCCGGGACCTTTCAGTCCGCAGGCTGACGCTCTATCCACTGAGCAAAACCTCTTTTGGGAGCCCCTTCAATTTTGAATGATAGCCTTGCTGGATAGAGTATTCTTGGATTCAGTCCCTTGCTTCGCATCACTTTGTAAATTTCCATCCATTCTTTTCTGGCCTGATGTGTTTCTGTTGAGAAATCATTTGATAATCTAATTGGCAATCCCTTGTATGTAACTTTCTGTCTCTCTCTTGCAGCCTTTAATATTCTCTCTTTGTCCTGAGCATTTGTCATGGTAATTATGTGTCTTGGTGTGGGTCTTTTTGGGTTCATCTTGTTTGGGACTCTGTGCTTGTGTGACTTTTTTCTTCCCCACCTCAGGGAAGTTTTCTGATATTATTTCTTCAAGTAGGTTTTCTAACTCTTGTTCCTCTTCCCATTGTTCTGGCACCCCTATTATTCGTATGTTGTTTCGTTTCATGTTGTCCCATGCTCCCTTAGGCTCTCCTCCTGTCTTTTAATTTTTTTGGGTGTGTTTTGCTTCCCTGTATTCTAATTCGCTAATTCGGTCCTTCGCTTCTCCTAGTCTACTGTTGAAACTTTCAATGGTGTTTTTTATTGCAGCTATATCACTCTTCATTTCTTCTTGATTCTTACATAAGTTATTGATTTTCTCCATCCATTTCTTCTTGATTCTTGCATAAGTTGTTGATTTTTCCATCCATTTCTTCTTGATTCTCGCAGAAGTTGTTTATTTTTTCATCCATTTCTTCTTGATTCTTGCAGAAGTTGTTGATTTTTTCCTCCATCCAGTTTATGCACTCTAGGACCCTTAATCTGAATTCTTTTTCCAACACATTGCATGCCTCCGTTTCACTTAGCTGCTTTTCTGGCGAGTCCTCCTTTACTTTCCTTTGGGGGTTTCTTTGTCTACCCATGTTTGATCTCACCGACATATCTAGATGTTGAATCGTTCAGGGGCTGTTCCTTGGGTGGCAGCGGCTCCTCGGGCTGTGTTGCTCCTCGGGTGGTTGTGGTAGCAGCTGCTCCTTAGTTGGCAGCAGCTCCTCTGGTGGGTGCTGTTCACAGCCGTGGTGGCTCCTCTGGCTGGTGGGGGGAGGCTTTTCACACAGCTGCTGTTCCTCAGACAGAGGGTGTGCTGATCATGAGGCTGCTGACCCTTGGATGGGGGCGGGCTACACACACAGCTGCTACTCCTTGAACTGGGGTGGACAGCTCATGTGGCTGCTGATCCTTGAGTGGGGGCTGGCTGCACCCTGCTGTTGTTCCTCTAATGTGGTGGGCTGCTTGTGAGGCTACTGCTCCTTGGACTTGGACAGGTTGATTGCAAGTCTGCTGCTCTTCCGTCGGGGGTGGGTTGCTTGCGTGGCTACTGCTCTTCAGATGGGAGTGAGCTGCATGCGTGGCTGCTCCTCCTCGGATGGGGATGGGCCACTCAACTAGCTGCTGCTCGTTGGACAGGTGCAAGCTGTGTGTGGCTGCTGCTCCTCGGACTGGTGCAGGATGTGGGCTGTGCGCAGCTGCTGCTCCTTGGATGGGGGTGGGCTGCACACGGCTGCCACTCCTCAGACGTAGGGAGACAGCTCGTGCGGCTGCTACTTCTCGGACGGGTCGAACTGCTCGTGTGGTTGCTGTTCCTTGGACAGGGGCAGTCCACATGAGGCTGCTTCTCTTAGGCCTGAGGCAGGCTGCTCACGGGGCTGATGCTCCTTGGACAGGACCATGCTGCTCATGTGTCTGCTGCTCGCGTGGTTGCAGTGCCCTGGACTAAAGCATTGGGCTGGTCAGGAAGGAGCGTGATTCAGAACTCACAGGAACCTGCACCTGGGGTGACTGGAGACTCGGTGACTGTGGGACCACAGCCGGGGTAGCAGGTCCCTGGCAGGGGTGGCTGTAGAGTCCCAGGTGTTACCTGAGGGCACCCTGGGTGGAGGTGTGGCTGGGCTCTCAGTTACATCAGTTCTCCCCTTTGAAAACGCAAGGCCTCTGAAGAAGAGCTGGCCTCCTGGTCCTGTTTGCAATGGTAGCAGCGACTGCCTAGTTAGGCTAGCCCGGTTAGCCTGCCCCCGAAGGTCCTGCGGGGTCTAACTGTGCCTCATTCACACACACACACACACACACACACACACACACACACACACACACTCCTCTTTTGCACCCTTGCTGCCGCCTTTTTCCTGCCTCTGTAGCTGGGTCCAGGGTGTAATTGACCTGTTTGTTACTGAAGTTTCCTCTCCAGGTGTCTGGTTATGTGGCTTGCTAGACTTTAGCCAGACAGGATAAAATTCACCTTAACAAGGTATGACCCATAGGGAACAAAGCATGAATGTACTCACGACACCGATAACCCCAATACAAGTGACCACCTGAGAAAAGAGAATTAGGGGAGAGAAAAGAGAGCACAAATGATATCTAAGAGAGAAAAAAAAAGATAGAAGAGAAAAGAAAAAAAGAAAACATATATATATATATATATATATATATATACATATATATATATATATATATATATATATAGAGAGAGAGAGAGAGAGAGAGAGAGAGAGAGAGAGACACCACAGAACCAATAGATAAACCAAACAAATACAAACATCAAACACTCAGTAAAGAGGGTGGGGGCAGAATCTATAGAGGCTGAGTTGATATACCCCAACACCACTTTAAAGTAAGCATTCTTTTATTGTTTGACTTGAAATGCCACTTTTATCAAATAAATTATTTATGCATTGGCTCTGATTCTAGGCTCTTTACTCAGCTTCAGATAGTGTTACTCGATAGTAGTCATCCAGGAAATGACTTGCCGTAAAGTATTTCTACTCAGATAATGAACGGTATAATTAAAAGGGGTTTATTGAAACAACCAATTTGAAAACATAAGTGAATTATTTTGTTCTTCTTAGTATTTAATTTAGGGGTGTGATGTCTAAATTTTTTAATCTTATTTTTGAGCACTGCAAATAGGATGTGCAATCATCACTCAATGGCAAGGCACAGTTCCAAGGGACATTCTAAAGAACCCCCCCTGCACAAGTAGCCACACAGTAATTTCCTTCCGGTCCTAGCTAACTTAAGAAGCCATCAGGGTACATCTATACAATGGAATACTATGCTGCTATAAAAAAGAAGGAACTCTTGCCATTTGCAACAGCATGGATTGACCTGGAGAGCATTATGCTAAGCGAAATAAGCCAGTCAGAGAAAGATAAATATCACATGATCTCACTCATTTGTGGAATATAATGAACAACATAAACTGATAAACCAAAATTGAGCTAGAGGAAAAAAATATTTTAGAATAGAAGTAATCCTGTTTTTGCAGATTTTTAATATTTCCTATAACTTTTGTGATATTATACAATGTTAGTACAGTTTTGGTAATATTATATTTAAAATCTTTTTTCTTGAAAGATTGTTTATTGCATGTAACATTATTATATTTAAAATAGTTTTTCTTGAAATATTAATATTTATTGCATGTAACATTATTATACCAAAAAAAAAGAAGCTATCAGGTAATAATTGGGGGTGTGCCCGGTTGGCTATACCTGTCTGGGGGGTATCTATGAAGGGCCTCTGATAACCATTTCTTTTTTTTTTTTTTTTTTTAGCAGGGATTTGGTTTTCTTTTTCTTTTTTTTTTATATATATTTTTTATTGCTTAAAGTATTACAAAGAGTATTACATATGTCTCCTTTCCCCCCCCCCCCACCCTTGACAATCCCCTGGCCTCCCCTACCCCCCAGTGTCTTGTGTCCATTGGTGATAACCATTTATTAATAAGACTTGAAAGCATGTTTTTCTTTCCTTGCCATATCCGTAGTGTGCATGGATAGGTATTGAGAAATTCCTCCCCGCCGCACTGCTGCATTCCAATCCGGGAATGGGTTTGTGCAGTGTTGCAGGAAGGCACGGAAAGAGTGGGCCTTAAGAGGCTCTAAGTGCATGTCCCGGGCGAGCTCATCGGCCCGCCAGGGGGCAGCAGAGATCCGGACGCCGCACAACCTGAGGGGGCGGTGGAGGGACTGGATGAAGCAATAAGAGACTAAGAATGTAGAGATCGGCGTCGCTCTTCCAGCTTGCTTTACGGCTTTCGGCAGATTGCTTTGCGGCTCTTCTCCCCTTCCTATTTGATTTACGGCTTCTCCTCCTGTTCTTCCTGGCTCCGCCCTGGCCTTGCTCTCGTTTAGGACCTTCTTCCCAGAGTTCCCTTGCACATTCTTCCCAGACCCCTCTGCGCGGCTCTATCTAAACTCCCTTCCCCCTTCATTTAGCCTAGACCGAGCTCCCTGCGTGCACCGCGCGCTGCTGAGGCGCGTAAGTGGGGAGGAGGACGCCCAGGGGGTGGCTCCGGCTAGGGCTGTGGCGTTGGGGCGGCTCGAGTCTGAGTAGAGCGCAGGGATCGGGCTGGAGCGCGAACTGCGGGTCCCAGGCATCGTCACCCTGAGTCCGAGGCCTGCAGTAACGTGCTGTGGGGGCTCAGGATCACGGTTTCTGAGAGTTTGGTTAGGAGGGACAGGGGTACCGGGAACGTGCACCAGCTCACGTGGCGCAGCCCAGGACCCCGCCCCGGGAAGGTGGCAGGCTGGTGCTCGCCGCGGGCCTCCCGGTGCGGCCGAGCCGAGCCGAGCCGAGCCGCGGACGGCGGACGGCGGCTTGTGGGCCCGGGGAGGCTGCGGAAGCGTGTGTCATGCCGGGCGGAGCGGAAAGGAGTGGCTGCAGTTTGGAAGGAATGACACTCGGTGTAGCCGCGTATTCAGCCTTTTAGACCTATTCTTAAACAATTGAGATACAATCCATTTATGATTACATTTATCCTTTTAAAGAGAACAATTCAGTGGTTTTTAGTATATTCACAAGGTTGTAAAACCAGCATTGTCAAATTCCAGAACACTCAATCACCCTAAAAAGAAACCTGGAACTCATTAGTAGGCACTGCTCATTACCCCTACCCCAGCCTCACTAATCCTGTTGTCTCAGTGAATTTGCCAGTTCTAGATATTTCACAAAAGTGGAATCATACAATATTTGTTCTTTGTGTCGAGTTTATCTCGGCATAATGTTTTCAAGGGCCATCCATATTGTAGCATGTGTCAGTACGTCACGCCTTTTCATGGCTGGATAACATGAATAATAATACTCAGGTGTAGGGATATACCACATTTTGTTTCTCCATTAGTTTTGGGACATTTGGGTCCCCACTCCTCCCCACTTGTAGGCTTCCTAGAGACCTAGACCTCTAAGGTCTGTTCCCCCGCAGAACTCGCAGTCTGAGGTGCACACATTTTAAAACCAAATTCAATTCTGGGATGGGTCAAGTATTTCAGGGATCTCAGTTTAGGGAAATTTGTCTTTTTAAAGTCTTCTCGGTGAGCAACATAAACTGATGAACAAAAATAGATCCAGAGACTAAGAAACACTGATCAGACTGTCCAGCCTCAGAAGACGGGGGAGGAGGGTTAGAAGACAAGCGAAGGACTTGTGTGCATGCATGTTAGCATAACCAATGGGCACGGACTTGGGGCGGGGGGGCTTGTCCTGGGGGCGGGGATGGCGGAGGGGGCGGTAAGTCGGGGGGAAAAGGAGATAATGTAATACTTTAAACAATGATAATTAAAAAGTCTTCCAGGTTCAGCACTGATTAGACCATTAATTGTAGTGGTAACTGGCAGAGAAATGTTTGTGGGCAGTTCTCATCGGAGATGCTGTGTGTAATGTATGCCATGACTGGTCTTGTGTATGAACGAACTGGGTGTAGTGGAGAGGAGTGTATGAGAAAGTAACTGAGATAGCTGTGGGAGAGCGGTTTTACCTTAAGTGGTTCTCAACCTTCCTAATGCCACAACCCTTTAATACAGTTCCTCATGTTGTGACCCAACCATAAAATTATTTCCGTTGCTACTTAATAACTGTAATGTTTCTACTGTTATGAATTGTAATGTAAATATCTGATATGCAGGATGTATTTAGGCAACCCCTGTGAAAGGCTCGTTGGGCCCCCAAAGGGGTCGGGACCCACAGGTTGAGAACCAATTAGTAAGCAAACCCACAGTCTATCTTTTATATGTCAAGTCTGTATTTACGAATTTATTTACTCGCTAATCTTTGAAATCCCAAATCGATACGCATGGCACTTTTGCAGATGTGCAGAATTCTGAAAAATTTGAGTTGCCCAATGCGCATGTTCCCCAGCTGAGGTTAAACCAGACGATGCTCTTTCAGTTCTCATACTGGAAATGAGAGTCCTTGTATACTTAGTGCCAGGTTTTTGGGTATCTCCCCTCCCTCCCCCTCCCCCCCAATGTAAAGGCCTCCAGGCATATTGTTGAAATGTGCTGTCTGTTGTTTAAGTGAAGGAAGGCTGTGATGGGCCTTACAAAGTTTCTTTTAGATAAACTGTTCAGCAGTGAATTCAGTGTTAACAAATCAATAATATATATTAGATAAGCTGTTTTTAACACTAGAAAGACTGAAATTTAGTATATACCTATATTGCCCAAAAGCAGTCAAAATGACTGCATTGTGAAAGAATAATATCGGAGCACTCTTCACTTATGTTCCTTAGCTTTTCCAATAACTCACTTCTATTCGAGATTTCTTTCATGAATTTAGGGCGCAAAAGAAATAAAATAAACAACTTATTAGAACAAGTATCACTGCATAAAGATTCGAATAACAAGTACTAGTTTAGCTTATTGAGCAACTGCAACTTATCAAGTATCGACAATTTATCATGTACTTGTATGTTATCATGTGACGGTAATCGAAAAAAAATGAAAACTGTTATTTCAATACAGAGCCGAACTGTTATTACTCAATTCAATAATAAGAGTCATTTGATTATTTAAAATTTCCCCCCCAAGCAGTCAAAATGACTGCTTTTGGACAATATAGGTATAACACATATATATATATACCAGAAATGAAGGAGGGGGAGGTAACTACAATTATTAATAAACGCATTTATATGTTGTACAAAAAGTCACAAAATTCTAAGACATTGTGTCCTTATATACATAATTGTTTTTCTAATTGAAATTAAAAAGCAGTCAAAATGACTTCCTTGGGCAATCTAGTGTTAAACAGAAATACATTTTATTTAGAGTGTAGTGGGGAGGTGACATTTTGAGATCTAGTTCCTTCTTTAAAAAAGTTTTTTTCTACTCTTAATTTTTTTTGTGTGTCACAAAAATTATAGCAGCATATATGTAAGTAAAAATAAAAGGGAAAAAAAAACCCCTTGATAGCCACTCCTGCTGTTCTTGGTCCTCACCCATCATTGAGTCCTGTCAATTCTGCTTCCTGTAATAACATATCCAGAGTCTATCCTTTTTCTACTACATACCTGTTATCCTTGAATCTTTATAATTTCCTTTCTGGACTGTTGTAACATAGACTGCTAACTGAACTCTCCCTCAATTATTCACTGTTGGCAAAGAGCTTTCGGAGACATAAATGTCATCTTACTGTTTTCAGCTTAAAATTTCCATTGCTTCCTCATGGTTTACAAACTAAAGTTTTAAACTTTTAAAGATGGCTTCTATTACCCTTCATGATTATGTCCTCTCCTGTCTTTAATAAAGATGAAACGAGCCTTAGCTGGTTTGGTTCAGTGGCTAGAGTGTCAGCCTGCGGACTGAAGGGGCTCAGGTTGGATTCCAGTCAAGGGCACATGCCCAAGTTGTGGGCTCGATCCCCAGTAGGGGGTGTGCAGGAAGCAGCTGATCAATGATTCTCTCAAATCATTGATGTTCTGTCTATCTCTCTCTCTCCCTTCTTCTCTGAAATCAAATTTTTAAAAAATAAAAAGAGGTCAGACAAAAGAGGAAAATTTCCTTATATAATATGCTTTATTCCCTCATTATTTTGTGCCTCCCTCCACATGTAATTAGAAATGCTTTTAGATAATAAGGAAATGGATAAGAATAAAAATTTTTCCCAATCTTGTTTACCTTCTTAATATCTCTTAAATTAATCTATTTTATATTCACAATCACTACCCTACTTCAAGTTCTTTCTCCTTACCACCACAAGCCTTTTTTTTTTTTTTTTTTTTGGTCATATGTTTTTATTTGGGAAAATACCTATCAGAAGAATTCTTGGGTTATGTGGCAGATGCATATTTAATTTCTAAAGAAATCAGGTTTATTTTAGAAATTATCATAAAACTATAAGTCTTCTAGAAAATATTAAAGACTACTTTCATGATGGGGGTGTGCAAAAGGTTTTCTTAGACAAGACTAGGACAGCAAAAACTACTTTTAAAAAGATAAATGGTATTACATTAAAATTGAAAAGGGCCCTGACCGGTTTGGCTCAGTGGATAGAGCATCCGCCTGTGGACTGAAGGGTCCCAGGTTCGATTCTGGTCAAGGGCATGTACCTTGGTTGCGGGCACATCCCCAGTAGGGGGCATGCAGGAGGCAGCTGATTGATGTTTCTCTCTCATTGATGTTTCTAACTCTCTATCCCTCTCCCTTCCTCTCTGTAAAAAAAATCAATAACATATATTTACAAAATAAATAAATACAATAAAATTGAAAAGGTCTCATCAAAGACAACTCTAAGAAAATGAATAGGCAAGCACTGGCACCTTTCTGACAAAGGGCTGATATCTAAGGTACATAAAGAACCATTAGGTTCAAGGCCTGAGACTAATGGTCTGTGGCCTGCTGCTTTACTCTCTGGATCTGTGGCTCCATCTTCAAGTTATTCTCCCTTTTTCTATGAACGGTAGCATGTGTTTACAGCTCAGTAATTTTTGTCATTGTATTTCCTGCCAAAGTATATGAGAATTCTAATTGTTTTACATCCTTGCCAACTTTGGGTGTTGTCAGTCTTTATTTTTAACCATTCTGTTGGGTATAATGAGTTATGTCATTATATGTATTGGTACCTTTATTGAAATTCAGATGACTATAAATGGTAGTTGATTTTTGGATTCTTCTGTTCCATTGATCAATCCTTATTGGTACCACACTGTTATAATTAATGTAGAGTTATCATAAATCTTGAAGTCATGTAGTGCAGGTCAGCAACTTCGTTGTTGTTTTTCAAGCTTGATTTGGATAATTTAGATCCTTTGCATTTTCCATATAAATATTAAAGTCATCAGTTTCTCCAAAAAAGACTGGTAGGCTTATGATTGGGATGGCATTGAATCTTTAGGTCAATCTGAATAGAATTAACATCTAAACAGTATTGAGTCTTCAAACATATGAACACTAGAGTCCCGGTGCACGAAATTCATGTGTGGGGGGGTGTCATCTCAGCCCAGCCTGCACCCTCTCCGCAGTCTGGGACTCCTCGCTCCTTACCGCCCGCTCCCTGCTCCTTACCACTTCCACTACCACCTCTGCTGCGCTTGCCAGCCGTGAGCCTGGCTTCTCGCTGAGTGGTGCTCCCTCTGTAGGAGCGAACTGACAACCAGAGGGCAGCTCCTGTATTGAGTGTCTGCCCCCAGGTGGTCAGTGAGCATCACAGTGACCTGTCGTTCCGCTGTTCAGTCGATTTGCCTATTAGGGTTTTATTATATAGGATGGTACATCTCCCTTTCTATTTAAGTCTTTTAAAGTTTCTTTTAGACATGGCTGGCATGGTTGGCTCAGTGGTTGAGCGTCAACCTATGAACCAAGAGGTCATGGTTCGATTCCCGGTCAGGGCACATACCTGGGTTGCAGGCTTCATCCCCAGTAGGGGGTGTGTTGGAGGCAGTTGATCAATGATTCTCTCTGATGTTTCTATCTCTCTCTCTCCCTCTCCCTTCCTCTCTGAAATCAATAAAAATATATTGAAATTTTTTCAATATATTTCAAAAATATATTGAAATGTTTGTTTTCATTGTAGCAGTCTTACACATCTTTAGTTAAAATTACTCAAAAGTGTTTTTTTTAAAAAACCTGTAAATGGAGCTATCATTTGTATTATTACTCTGTACACAACGTGCCATTTTTCTCTGACTGCTTTCAAGATTTTCTCTTTATTTTTGGTTTTTAGCAGTTTGCCTATGATGTATTTAGGTGTGGTTTTCTTTGTATTTATCCTGCTTTGAGGTTTGCTGAGCTTCATAAATGCATACATTTATGCCTCTCACCCAACTTGGGAAATTTCAGGCCATTATTTTCTAAAATATTTCCCCCATTTTTCTTAAACTCTTTTGGGACCTCAGTTGTATGCATGCTAGCCATTTTGGTATTATCCCATAGAACCCTGAAGCTCTTTCATTATTTTCAGTCTTCAAGTTTACTGACTCTTTTTTATCTCTAATTTTGCATTTTGTGAACAGGATTGACAGCTGGGATGGTTTATGAGATTCCTGGTTCAAAGGTAGTTGCTATTGGTTTGTAAGTAATCTTGGCCTTTTTATTAGAAGGCTTTTGTGGGGGAGAGGTCCTTTGACTTTAAATTTTTCTCTTGAATTACAGGATCCTATATTTCCCCTCTTTCTCCCTTCACAGAAGTTTCAAAGGGCATCTCGCTTTCCTTTCAACCTCTTCTCCCCAGAAACATTGACTTTCCAAGACTGCCTCATTGAATTCTAGACTACACTGGTCTACCAGAACACTTAGTATCTTTACACTTAAGTGTGGGTTTTCTTTCTCCAGGAATGATTTTAGTTCCACTTGGGCTCTTCATCATCCTCTTCTCTCTTCTATGCATTTCCTTTCCCATCTGGAGCCCACCCTGCTCTCCCTAAAGACTTTGGATGAGACTTTGAGAAATATCTCCACCAGAAATTAATGTTTACTTTTTCTACTTCCAGGCTAGGTGAGCTTATAGTATTTTCAGTCTTCTAATTATGTTGGAAGATACGGGATATTTGTGGGTTTTTTGTTTGATTTTTAATCAGGAGATTCTTTTTTCTTTTCTTTAAGAGTATACATTTTTATTGATTTTTGTTTAGGGAGAGAGAAAGAGAAACATCAATGTGATTGGCTGCCTACCAGGTCCCCTACCAGGGATCAAGCATGTGCCCTGACCAGGAATTGAACCAGCATCTCTTGGTGCATGGGGCAGTGCCCAACCAACTGAGCCATGCCGATCAGGACTCTTTTTTTTTTTTTTTTTAAATATATTTTTATTGATTTCAGAGAGAAGAAGGGAGAGAGATATAGAAACAGTGATGAGAGAGAATCATTGATCGGCTGCCTCCTGCACACCCTCTATTGGGGATGGAGCTTGTAACCCGGGCATGTGCTCTGACTGGGAATCCAACCGTGATCTCCTGTTTCATGGGTTGATGCTCAACCACAGAGCCACACCAGCTGGACTACTTGTGGTTTTATTTGTTCTTATTGTAAGTCTGTGTAGTTTTGGAGGATGTATTGGGATATTTGAATTTATGTAGCTGTAATAACCTTGACTATTAGGAAGTCTTTCCTAACATTCTATTTTTAAAAATTTGAAGCCTTCAAGAAAATTACACTATGAATACCTGCATACACTAGATTCATAAGTTTATTACTTTACTTTAACCTTTCTCCTTCTCTTCCCTCTTTTGCACACACATAGTCACATTTATTAGTTGAATGATTGGAAAGTTGCAGAAAACATGCCAGTTTACTCTAATACTTTATCACGTATCTCCTACATAACCATGATACAGTTATCACATTCACTAGGTTTAACAGTGATAAAAGGCCAGCATCTAATATGCAATCCATCATCAGACTTTCCCATTGTTTCAGTATTGTCCTTTATTGTTTTTTTCCCCTGATCTAAAATCCTATCAAGGATCACACAGTGCATTTTAGTTGTCATGTCTCTTTAGTTTTCTTTACTCTAGAAGACTTTAGTAGACTTTTTGTTTTACTTTGTTTTGTCTTTTTGACATTTTTGAAGAGTCCAGGCCTTGTAGATTTGAATTTGTCTGATTATTATGATCAAGTCATGAGTAGATTGGTAGACTACTACCAAAATGATGTTGTGACTTTTTCGTGCATCCTTCAGAAAGCACATGGTGCTATTATTGGTGACATTATGTTTAATTACTTGATTCAGGTGGTTATTTGCCAGATTTCTTCATTGTTAATCTATCTTTTCCCACCCACCTCCCCAGTCCCCACATTTTCCCTTCAAGTGCAAATAGTTTATTTGGGAGATGACCCCCGGGCATACTGGTAGAGGAGAGGAGACATGAGGTGGGAAAGAAAAGTCATTAAACAAAAGTACTTGTCAAGCCAGTTACCACTGGTGGCAACCAAACCTGATTTCACTGGGGACCTCTGGAGCCAGCACGGAACTATGCTCAGTGTCATTTCATGGAATGGGTGAGAAATCCAGGGTCTTTACACACTAACTCCTGTGAGTCATTATTTGAAGTTGCTCCCTGGGGCATCAATTCTCTGGTGCTTCCAGCTTACCATTAAGAGATGCAAAATGGGCCCTGGATGCCAAAGGAAGCCTTCAGGTAAAGAGATGCACATGTTGGCATTTGGAAGTTAGATGAGGGTGCACTACTGTGGTAGGAGCTGAAGGGATAATTGGCAGAGCGTTCATAGTGTCTGCTATACCTATGTACTCCAGAACCTGGAGCTTGAGGCAAAAGCTCATATGCCATTATGTCTTCAGGAAGTGCAATTTCAGAAAGCAGAAGTGAGGGAAAGAGGGATTGAGGAGAGATGAAAGATTAAATTAGTTCAAGGGTACATCTCCAAGCTGGCCACCCCTTTGTAGTCAGTGAAACTGGTTGCTTGATTTCCTAAAGCTATCTCCCAGGAGGATGGCTAATACTCCATCCCAGGACAATCCACTCGAAGGAAGGAGAAGGTGTGCCTCTCCGCTTCTGTATCTCACTGGTAAAAGCTTTGCCTCATGGTACATTTACTTCCCCAGGTTTTCAGATTGTGCATGTGTGGGCCTCAAGAGGGTCCCACAGTTCTCACACCTCAAAGTCAAGAGGGAAACCAAGGGTGGTAGGTGAGAAGCATCCAGCATGAGCAAGAAGTAAGGGACCATTGGTTATCCCTGTGTGCAGTTGGTTTGAATCCACACATACATGGTTTGCCTAATTAGCTGGGATGAAAAAAAGTAATCGGGGACCCCAGTCACGCAAAGCCGAGAAGACTTGAGATGCTGCTGCATAAAATATGCGATACATTTGGATTCTACTTTTGTTTAACAAATATACACACACATACACATAAAACACATACACAAACACAGTCACTTATAAAAAAGACAATAGCTATCTCTTGCTGGTGAGGGTCTAGCTAAATTTTACTTCCCCCCCATGTTTTTTGACATATGATTAAAGCTAATTGCCCTAGTCCAGTGGTCGGCAAACCGCGGCTTGCGAGCCCCATGCGGCTCTTTGGCCCCTTGAGTGTGGCTCTTCCACAAAATATCACATGTGGGCTCGCACGTACAGTGCGATTGAAACTCCGTGGCCCATGCGCAGAAGTTGATTTTCGGCCTGGGCGAGTCTATTTTGAAGAAGTGGTGTTAGAAGAAGTGGGGGTATGTTTGCTGAGGTCGACCCCTCAGATTGAGGACATTTTTAGCAAAGGCCAGCTTAGGAGTACCCTAATTAAGTTAATAACAATGTACCTACCTATATAGTTTAAATTAAAAAAATTTGGCTCTCCATAGAAATTTCAGTCGTTGTACTGTTGATATTTGGCTCTGTTGACATTAATGAGTTTGCCGACCACTCCCCCAGTCGGTTTGGCTCAGTGGATAGAGCATTGGCTGAAGGGCGCCATGTTCAATTCTGGCCAAGGGTTCATACTTCGGTTGCAGGCTGGATTCCCGTCTCTGGTTGCGGTGGGTGTGGGAGGCAACTAATCAATGTGTCTCTCCCCCTTCCCTTCCACTCTAAAATAAAGTCAATGGAAAAATATCCTTGGGTGAGGATTAACAACAAGGATATATTTTAATTATTTTAAATCCTCACCTGAGGATATGTTTTTATTGATTTTTTTAGAGAGAGAAGGGAGAGGGAGAGAGAGACATTGATGTGAAAGAGAAATATTGATTGGTTGCCTACTATACTCACCTGACCAGGGATCGAACTGCAACCTGGGTTATATGCCCTGACCAGAAATTGAACCCATAACCTTTTGGTGTACGGACAGTGCTCCAACCAACTGAGCCACCTGGCCAGGCCAAGATGTTTTAATTTTGTAGTAGAACTAGAGGCCTGGTGCATGAATTCGTGCATGGCTGGGGTCCCGTGGGCCTGCCCCGGACCAGGGTGGGAGGGGCTGGTCGGGGACAGGACTGGCTAGGAGGAAGGGCCAGAGTTGGTCAAACTCCTGGTCAAGGGGACAATTTGCATATTAGCCTTTTATTATATAGGATAGTTGTAAACAGTTTAGAATGGAAGGCAGAAATAGTAAGCATTGTTTCAAAGCAGAAACTAGAAGAAAAAAGTGACTCCATGTTTTATAGGGAGAGATAAGGGTTGTTCTTCAACAAAAGGTTGAATATTTTATGGTAGTGTTTAGAAAAGTAGAAACAAGCTCTTTTTTAAATGTGAGAAGTGTAACTCTTGCCTTATAAAATTAGTTTCTAAAGAATTAAAAAATATATTTGATCTGTTATACTGCATTATGTATTTCACTCCTTCCCTCATCTACTCATTGAATTACTAACGAAACACTTTGTCCCTGACTCCCTACTATACATAAGGTACTGTGCTAGTCACTGGGGGTGTCAAAATGACTCAGAAGGAATCCCCCACCTTCTAGGATCTCATTTTGGAGTGGGGGGAAATGGCTGTGGCAGAGACAGTACTTATCAACTATTCAAGTGCTTTCTTATATTTCCCAGCCTCCATTGCAATTAAGTTGGGGCCATGTGACAAGTTCTGTTCACTTCTGCCCTAAGGCAGTTATGACTTGGTGTGACTCCTTCAACTCTACTGCTGCCACTATGACCTTAGAGGTCACCTGTGTTACATGACACAGCTATAAGATGGGCAAGGCCACCAGACTGCCCTTGCACTGCCCGTATTCCCCCACTACCCACCCCCAGGTCCCCATTCACCATCAAGTGATTGGAGCCTGCCGGCTGGGGAAAGGAACCAAGAGGTGGTCAGTGCACCTCATAGTGACTGGTCGAGCAGTTGTCCTGGTCATTCTGCCATTATGGTCACTGGGCTTTTATTATATAGGACTAGTAGCCCAGTGTGTGAAATTTGTGCACATTAAAAGGGAATTAATTAGTGGAGATATTTTAATATTGCTATTTGCCCTTTCTCTATAATAGAAGTGTGAGAGATGAAAGGAAATAAGTAAAATGTATATGAAAACAATATATAAATTTATTAATAAATAAACAGTAACAAACAACAGAGGCATGATATAAAAATGACAAAAACATGAAAACAACAAAAACATGGTATGAAAACAACAAAAACATGATATAAAAACAACAGTGATGCAAACAATGACTGATAAAGTGATTAAACTTATTCTAATATCTCCCTGTACACCACATTAAGAGTGAAAACACTTTTCAGAGTGCTTGACTAATTTCCCTTGTGCTGAAGTATTTAGAAGTTTAACTGTAACATCACATGGTCTTCAAACTCGAGAGAAAGCAACATATAACTGACCATGTGCAAAAACAGGTTCAGGTAGGAATGTGCCTACTCTGTCTAGAGTTTGTCCTTGTGATTTATTAATAGTCGTCACAAATGCTGGCATCATGGGAAACCTTCGTCAAATCAATTTAAATGGGAGGCCAGTGTCAGATGGGGACAAATCAATTCTTGGAATCAGAACAACCTCTCCCTCTGCAGATCCTGTTAATACTTCAGCCTCGATAATGTTAGGTTGTAATCTTTTGATAATAAATCTGGTACCACTACAAAGACCCCATTTACTATTACGATTTCTCAATAGCATAATGATTGCACCCACTTTCAATTTTAATTTATGACACGGCATTCCCAAAGGAGTAATACTATTAAGAAATTCGATGGGAAAATTTTCCTTTTCAGCATCATCTGTGAAATCAATGGAATCATCACTCAAATATGTGTGAAAATCTCCATCGAGTATATTCAAAATTTCTTTATTTAATTTTTGAACATGTTCATTTTTTGGACAAAGAATTGCACATTTAGATATATTTTTAATGTTATCTATAGATATAATATTTCCAAAGGTAGCTTCAATAATAGATCTATTACAAATCATTTCACAGGGGATTTCAATAATATCCATTCCTAAATGAAAACTGCTATCACGTTTGTCATCTCCAATTTTACTGACCATCCACTATAAGCAGAATCCTCTGATCTAATATTTGTTGTAAGAGACAACTTTCTGAAACATCCCCAAACATTGCAGTACTTTAAACTCATTTGTACTATGGCTGATCACATAGCATGCGGTACAATACTGAGACATTGTCGAAAATCCCCTCCAAGAAGGAGAACTTTCCCACCAAATACAACATTCAGACTCATAATTTATCTTAGTAATCTGCCTATGGCATTTATAGCATGATTGGATGCCATGGTGCATTCATCAATAATGAGAAGTTGGGCCTTTTCAATAGCTTTAGCAACTTCACTGTTTATATCGAGTCTAGAAATTGAAGTTTCATTTAATGGAATCGGTAATTTATATTGGGAATGAAAGGTTCTTCCACCGAGAAGTAAATTTGCAGCAATTCCTGTAGACACTGTGGGTAAAACAGTACCACCACAACCTCTAATATAATGTATTAAAACTTTATACAGATATGTAGGTGAATAGTATTCCTAGCTGGCAGGCCCCTGGCAGCAAGCTGGCCACCTGTGGATTCCGTGAGGAATGGGGCTCTCTCCTCCCTCCTTTCAGGGTCCGGGGTGAAGGTGAATGGGGTTCCTGGCTGGCAGACCACTGACAGCAAGCTCTCCAACAGCAGATTCTGTGAGGAATGGGGCTGCCTCCTCCCTACTGTCTGGGTCTGGTTTGAAGGCCAGTCACGTCCCCAGAGTTGGGCCAGACCCAGAGTTTTACCACGCTGTGGCCTCCGCCTCACCAACCTAGGACTGACTGCTGCTGGGCGCTCCCGGCCCTCTGAGAGTGGGTTCTTCCCTCAGGTCTCTCAGAAAATGGCTCGGGGAGGGCGCAGCCCTTGGCAAGGCAACCCAGGACTCAGTACTTCCACACTCCACTCCGAGGGCGGGTTCCTGCCTGAAACCTCACCCTCTGGGAAACAGCTGGGGGAGGGCACAGCCAGTTTCCAAGAGGACCCCTGCAGGACTGACTTTCTTCTGGTTGGTCGAGCTTCAGGACGTGATGTTACACCCAGGGTTTTTATATATAAGTAGATTGTTTATGGCTGCTTTCATGCTAAAATGCCAGTTGAGTAGTTGTGACAGAGACCAGATAGCCTGCAATACCTAAAATATTTACTGTTTGGCTTTACAGAAAAAGTTTGCTGACTATTGCTTTATACAATAGGTATTTACATTAAAAATTTTTGTTTTTATTAAAATAATACATGCACATGTGTGAATATCCAATAGTACTAAAGCTTTATTTTGTAAAAGGAGATTCCTGCTGTACTCTTCTCCTTCCCATTACCACTCCTTAGACATGTTACTTTCTTTTAACTATCTTCTGGCTTTTATAGTTACAGTCTAAATAATAGCCTTATTCCATTATTTGTTGATGTGTCAATTTTAGATCCTAATTATTAAGTAACCTAGGTTAGCCCACTACCCTACTTTTTAGTGCTATACTATCAATAAATTTATCATTCTTAGCTGAAATGTAATGTTTTTAGTTTTCTGCATTTTCCTCAGAAAATTAACAGGAATTTAGCAATAACTAACATTTATTTAGTACTTCATATGTGCCAGGTACTAGTCTAATGCAGTTTCATGCAATAAATAAAGATTAAATGAATATTTACCATTATTGTCTTTATATTCTACACGAGAAAACAGTATTTAGAGAGGTTATGTGATCCCCCCCCCCGCCCCCACTTGGTCAAGCACCTAGTGGGTGATAGAGCCAGAAACTGACATTTAGAACTTGAGCTCTTAACATTATAACTAGTGTCCCGGTGCATGGATATATGCACACGGAAAGGAAATTAATTAGAAGAAATATTTTAATATCGTTATTTACCCTTTCTCTAAAATAGAAGTGTCAACCAAATTCATGATGGACAATGACAGATCGAAACACATGCATGCGATTGGCGCCAGTGAGAGCTTTATATGTATTGCGCATGTGCGAGTCAACTTAGCCTTTTATTTTTTTTAATTTTTTTTATTTTTCAGTAAATCTTTATTGTTCAGATTATTACATTTGTTCCTCTTTTTTCCCCCCCATAGCTCCCCTCCACCCAGTTCCCACCCCACCCTCTGCCCTTACCCCCCCCACTGTCCTCATCCCTAGGTGCACAATTTTTGTCCAGTCTCTTCCCGCATCTCCCACACCCCATTCCCCACCTAGAATAGTGAGTCCATTCCCTTTCTATGTCCCTGATTCTATTATAATCACCAGTTCATTCTGTTCATCAGATTATTTATTCACTTGATTCTTAGATTCACTTGTTGATAGATGCATATTTGTTGTTCATAATTAGTATCTTTACTTTTTCCTTCTTCTTCCTCTTCTTAAAGGATACCTTTCAGCATTTCATATAATCCTGGTTTGGTGGTGATGAACTCCTTTAGCTTTTCCTTATCTGTGAAGCTCTTTATCTGACCTTCAATTCTGAATGATAGCTTTGCTGGGTAAGGTAATCTTGGTTGTAGGTTCTTGGCATTCATCACTTTGAATATTTCTTGCCACTCCCTTCTGGCCTGGAAAGTTTCTGTTGAGAAATCAGCTGACAGTCATCATATGGGTAGTCCCTTGTAGGTAACTGAGTTTCTTTCTCTTGCTGCTTTTAAGATTCTCTCTTTGTCTTTTGCTCTTGGCATTTTAATGATGATGTGTCTTGGTGTAGTCCTCTTTGGATTCCTT
This sequence comes from Myotis daubentonii, assembly GCF_963259705.1. NCBI lineage: Eukaryota > Metazoa > Chordata > Mammalia > Chiroptera > Vespertilionidae > Myotis > Myotis daubentonii. Next base: position 97,802,794 of record NC_081841.1, on the reverse strand, counting down.
TTGTTTGGGGTTCTCTGTGCTTCCTGGACTTGTAAGTCTATTTCTTTCACCAGGTAGGGGAAGTTTTCTGTCATTATTTCTTCAAATAGGTTTTCAATATCTTGCTCTCTCTCATCTTCTGGCACCCCTATAATTCTGATGTTGGTACGCTTGAAGCTGTCCCAGAGGCTCCTTACACTATCTTCGTATTTTCGGATTCTTTTTTCATTTTGCTTTTCTGGTTGGGTGTTTTTTGCTTCTTTGCATTTCAAATCTTTGCCTTGATTCTTGCACTCCTCTGGTCTGCTGTTGGGAGTCTGTATAATATTTGTTATTTCAGTCCGTGTATGCTTAATTTCTAATTGGTTCTTTATCACAACATCGAGGGTCTCATTAGATTTCTTGAGGATCTCAGTAACTTTATCGGCGGCTTCTAGACAGTTCTTGAGAGACCTTAAAAGTGTGGTTCTGAACTCAATATCCTCCATTGACAGTTTTGTCCTGTTTCTTTGTCTCCGCATTTTTTATGCTTTCTTGGTGCACCCCCTAGCGGTCTTTGTGCGCAGTCTTGTTGTAGTTAAGCCTTGATTGTTGTAGTTAATACTAGGGGGATTTGACCTCCAGGCCAACTGGCTGTGAAAATAAGCTGTGTCTGCAGTGGGAAAACTTCTGTCCTCTAGGGAGGTGCTAATCTAGCCTTTGCCTGAGGCTATCTGGCAAATGGCTCTGCGCAGGGCTTGGGCAGGGCGGGTTGCACGGGATCAACAGAGCGGGTGGAGGGAGCAGTTATGGCTGCTCTCAGTCCCGTCCCCAGAGGCTCTGCCTCTCATCGTCCCAGCAAATGCTGCAAACCTTGGAGAGAAAGCTGCCCTCGTGTTCCGACCGATGCCAGACAGTCCTGCTTCTCCCGTTTGAGTCTGGGTCCCTAGAGACTCGCCCAAAACTGGAGCTCAGAATCTGAGCCTCCCTCCGGATTGAAAACGACAACCGTGCCCTCAGCTACCAGCCCGCTCCGCGCGTACTTCCACACCTTTGTATTTTCCGCACTGTGCCTCCTCTGAGTCTCGTATGCTGTTCTCTTTCCTTCTAGTTGAAGAATTTCCCCTCATCCAGTCTTCCTGTGGTTCTGGGCAATGTCCGTTCCGTCTTTTAGTTGTATTTGTGAAGTGGTTGTTCGAGGCAGCTAACTCCGGTGTTTACCTATGCCGCCATCTTGGTTTTCTCAACTTAGCCTTTTAAAGATATAGAATAAACTTGCTTATTTAGACCTGCTTTCTGATTTAGCTAAACTTTTTCCAGCTCTGTGAAGCACCTCAACTCCTCTTTCAGGTAATTGTCAGCAACACAGCAGTAAATATCAACATGAAGCAGATTATTATTGTAGATCACACAGGGAGAACAAAGGGTAAAATATTTAACTGTAGCAGTGTTTGACTATATCCTGTGCAGTGAGAAAACCTGAAGTCATTTTCAAGTTCCACCATTTCTTTCTTCTTTTTAGTCGGGTCAAGTTTCTAAACATTCTAAATCTTCATTTTCCGGCTAATGGAAAGAAAATAGGATTCTACAGAGTCTCCTATCTACCTACTCCAGAACTTCTGTGAGAATCAAATGAGATGAGGCACGTGAAAACACTTCACAAACATTTGGTTAAACTATAAAATGTTTGCACCTGGCTATAAAGCAAGTTTGGTTCCTGGGCTGAAGAAACTCCAAGGAGGCTAGTTGCTAGGAAGAGGAAGCTGGGCATTGCTACATGATGTGATTGCCTGGCACCCACAGCAACTGTTTCTGGGCTGGGCTGTGGGCTGCATTTTGCACCATGGGGTCTTGGCAGCGTTGGCTGCGATTTGGTGGTGTGTCTCTCTGGGGTGGTGGTGGGGCCTGTGTCCCACTTCGGGGAAGCCAAGTGTTGTTGTCGGTGCCAGGTCTGTGGTGCCATATATATATTTGGTGGCAACTCCGTATACATATATATATATATATTTTTTTCATTTTTTACAGAGAGGAAGGAAGAGGGATAGAGAGTTAGAAACATCGACGAGAGAGAAACATCGATCAGCTGCCTCCTGCACACCCCCTACTGGGGATGTGCCTGCAACCAAGGTACATGCCCTTGACCGGAATCGAACCTGGGACCCTTCAGTCCGCAGGCCGACGCTCTATCCACTGAGCCAAACCGGCTATGGCATTGTGCCATTTATTTTTAAATGGCCAGTGTGTGTTATGGCAGCTCCTGCATTGAGCATCTGTCCTCTGGTGGTCAGTATACATCATAGCTACCGGTCAGATGGATGGACACTTAGCCTTTTATATATATAGATGCTATGTTGAGAATCATACTTGTTGACGTCCATAGATTTGTAGTTTTATTAGCAAATGTGAAGATTTATAATATATAAATTTTCTGAGGCATCAACTTTGATTCTGATGTGAGACAGATGTAGGAATAGTCAGATAAGTGGGCTAGCCAGTTGCAGGTGCTTTTCTGAGAGTAATTCTGTTTTCTAATGGATTATAAATTTGCATAGCCTCAGTCTAATTCACTGGTTCTCAAACTTGAACTTGCATAAAAATCATTAGGTAGGCTTGGTAAGCACTAATTCCTGGGCCTCATGTCTAGTTTCTGATTTAGTGGGTCTGGGACGGACTTGAGATTTCACATTTCTTACAAGTTCCCGGTGAAGCTGATGCTGAAGGGACCAAACTGGGCTAATGTTCCAGGAATCTGTGTGTTACCTTCTCTGTGTTACATGTTTCATGTCTGTTAGTCTTCTCCCACTAGCTGGCTTGTTAGCTCTTGGCAAACAGTTCAGTTACTGTGTCTTATGCATTTTGTTGACCCTACAGAGGCCAGGGTCATATTGCACATGTAGTAGGTAGTAATAGGTTCATATCTCTCCCTTAGAGTGTTTTTATAATTTCGACTTTTCACCTGTAAACATTATAATATGTAATTATAATACATTCTCATAAAAATCACCTTTAGTAGCACTATCATCCTAGCAAAAATTTTAGCAGAAAGCAGAAGCAGCCCCTAAAGGACTTTCGGGGGATATGAGACCATAGCTAAGCACCAAGGAATTTAATCCTTGACTGGGGCAGTATTTGGAAGTATTAAGTAAAGTGACTTGTAAAATCTTACATATGGATGTTTTATCTGATTTTTTAGTAGTGGTTCTTGCCTTTTGACTTCAGCATTTTTTGAGATCCCTTTTTAATCTTCTGTTTATATAGAGGTCAACCAGAATCCACATGTCTGGGACTGAGGAAGCAATTCTTAGAGGAGGTGACAGCCATCCCTCTTCTGCTGGTGGCAACTCTGTATTATGCTTTGGACAGGTAACGGTTTGGGTTTTTCACACTTGCAAAGAATGAGGTTAAGTGAAAAAGGTATGAGGAAGCAATTTGTAAAGCACCATCATGTACACATGTGTAAGCTGTTTATTGCTATTTTTCCTTTAGATGCATTATTTGGGAGCCTTTGATGAATACAGGGCATTTTGAAACTTTAGCATCAAAGTACTAACAGTACTGGGGATTACATTTAGCTTTAAATTTTATTTGGTCTTTGGATAGATTATATATTTATGTGATACAACATTCAAAATGAAACAAAGATGATATGTGAACACTTTACTGTTTCTCTATCATTCTGCCCACCTTCACCCAGTTCTTTTTATGGAGGCAGCCAGAATTTCTGGTGTCATGCTATGTAGAGATACCCTGTACATATGAAAGAGATTCTTGCTTTGTCCACCCAAATTCTGTCTTTCTCTTTACCAGAGATCTGCTTGTGAGTATTTATTTCATCTAAATGGGGCAAGGGGGAAACAACCAGGGAGATAAAAATCCAGACAAGCCCTAACCGGTTTGGTTCAGTGGATAGAGCGTCAGCCTGCGGACTGAAAGTTCCCAGGTTCGATTCCGGTCAAGGGCATGTACCTTGGTTGCAGGCACATCCCCAGTGGGAGGTGTGCAGGAGGCAGCTGATCGATGTTTCTCTCTCATCGATGTTTCTAACTCTATCTCTTTCCCTTCCTCTCTGTAAAAAAAAAGTCCATAAAATATATTTTAAAAAGTCCAAACAAGTAGTAGTATATTTATCTGTGTAGGGTGGGAAATGGTTCAATTGAAGAAGAGATACACAACTTTGGAGAAGAAAATGGAATAAAGACTCCCTGTCATGCTTTCTCTGCTCTCCTCCTTTGCCTGCATAAATGTTATATGCAGACTCAGAAGTGGGAATTTTTAGTTTCCCAATTCTGGCTTAAGAAAGTTTTGTAGGGATGGTAGTAACATATAAGGCAGTGGTTCTCAAAATGTGGTTCAGTGACCCCTAGGTATCTCTCAGACCTTTTCAAAGTCCATAAGATCAAAATTATTTTCATAATATTATAAAATACTACTTGCTTTTTTCAGTCTCATTCTCTCATGAATGAACAGTGGAGTTTTCCAGAGACTGCATAGTACGTAGTGGTATCATTGCTCTGATAGCTAGTGGAATGTGTGTCTTAAAAGTGTCTCAGTTGTAATTCCTAATATTAATAGACATAGCCCACATAAACAAAAGCTGTTAGGGTCCACAATACTTTTTAGGAGTGTGTAAAAGTGTGGAGACCAAAAAGTTGGAGACTTGCTGATAAAAAGAATGCTGGAAATGTGACTTTATTTTCCTTCTGGATTGTAGTACCAGTACACAGCAGAGGAATACCAGGCCATCCAAAGTGCTCTGAGGCAGAGGCTGGGCCCAGAATACATAAGTAGCCGCATGGCTGGGGGAGGCCAGAAGGTAGGAGAGTTTATACCTGAATAGTGGGTACCCCTAGGGCTGACTTCTCAGATGATCTTGCCAACCCCCTCTTTGTGTCCTCATGGATTCAGAAGGGCTCTTGTTTACTGATATTGATGTTTCCTACTGTCTTTGGGAAGAGATGGCTTCTAGACTTCATTGTCATCAGAAGTGACCCAAGCGTTGTCTGAGACCTTTATACCTGGCATCATAGGATTTTTACGTAATCCTTTAAAAATGTGTCTCTTACCATTTGTTTCTCATTTTAAGTTTTGTGTATGTTTTGGGTCTTCTGTAATATATGTCAACCTGAGATATGTGTTTTTTTGGAAACTGAGTTTTGGAAACCCCTAGGCAAGTGGATATCTTTATCCTTGAGTCTAATCCAGGGGTGGGCAAACTTTTTGACTCGAGGGCCACAATGGGTTCTTAAACTGGACCGGAGGGCCGGAACAAAAGCGTGGATGGAGTGTTTGTGTGAACTAATATAAATTCAAAGTAAACATCATTACATAAAAGGGTACAGTCTTTTTTTTTTAGTTTTATTCATTTCAAACGGGCCGTATCCGGCCCGCGGGCCGTAGTTTGCCCACGGCTGGTCTAATCCCTTCTAACTGGCTCCTTCAGGAAGGACCTTTGAAAATAAGTTCACTGAGAATTTTCCTGGAATATTTTAGGGCAGTTTTCCCAAAAACCTGGTAAGGAATAAATGAAGTAAATTTTGTTCTACATATAAGAATGGTAAGAAATTTTAACAAGCTATTTTTCTTTAATTTTTTCCTAGGTGTGTTACATTGAAGGCCACAGGGTAATTAATTTGGCCAATGAGATGTTTGGTTACAATGGCTGGGCACACTCTATCACACAGCAGAATGTGGGTGAGCAATGGTGACCTCTTCATTTCCCTGACTTGGCACTGTCTCATTTCTGATAAAAGTATTTTGTGGGTGAAGATGTTGGGTAGGTGTATGTGGTTGCCAGCTGGAAGAATATGGGCGAAGCCCAGGGATCCATGCCTTCTCCTGCTGGTTTTCTCTCCCACTCCTAGATTTTGTTGACTTTAACAACGGGAAGTTCTACGTGGGAGTCTGTGCGTTTGTGCGAGTCCAGTTGAAGGTGAGGGTGAGGAAATAGACTTGCTGCCTCCAAGGTTTGGGGCGGGTGGTGAGAGAGAATAAGCAAGTAGGGAAGTCTCTGGGGTATGGCACAACTAAGCTGCCAGCTAGGGCCCAGAGTTTCTTAAGATGGTGGTATTCAGTGTTTCTTAAGATGGTGGTATTCAAACATTTTTTCCCATGTGTTCCCTAAGACAATTTTGAAAAACTCTGTTCTCTGCACATTTTTAAGTTGACACTTAAAAGTTTCACCATAAATACAAGTAGTTGCAAGAATATATTGTAAACTTTTACATTCTAAAATAAATCTGTTATATCTTTTTATAATGTACCAAATGATTCTAATTATCATAGAGTATTAAATACTACTATCCATTCAAAAGTACATGAGCAAGCTATTCTTTTACTTTTAAGCAAGCTATTCTTTAATCATAAGAAATTTTACATTGTTTCTTCTTGAACTCATATTCCCATTCTATTTCTCTGCTGGCTTTTTTCCTAATATAATATATATTTCTCATAGAATTTTTTTTTATAAGAGAGAGAGAGGAAGGGAGAGGGCTAGAGATATAGGAACATTGATGAGAAAGAAACATCGATTGGCTGCCTCCTGCACATCCCTTACTGGAGATTGAGCCCACAACCCAGGAATTAAACCAGTGACCTCTTGGTTCATGGGTTAACACTCAACCACTGGGCCACACTGGCTGGGCTGAAACCTTTTTTTTTATTAATAACTGTACCAAACTTCTCTTCCTCGTTTGTGTATGTGTGTGTGTATAAAATTAAAATTTTTTGGTAAATTTCCAGTGACTTGAAGGATCTAAATAAAAATTTTTTTCTGAATTGAGTTATTGTTATAGGTAGTATTAGCATACAATTGATCAATCAATTTTGTTTATGTGGAAGAGACAACATAACTCCATCCAAATTTTTATACTTAATAAAAATAAAATTATATGGAAAATGCATTTCTTGGGTGGATAAAGCTGTTTTTTTTCTATTTAGTTAGTTTATATATCCATTAGTTAATGTTACTTATTCCTAGTCAGAACATTCAGCCTTAATTCTATTCTGACTTTTTATTTTATAAGTAGTACTGAAAAGCCTTAGTCATATAAATAAACTGGAAATGGAAAGAGTTTCGTTATAGTATCACTCATTACGTTGAATGCTTTCTGAGTTATATTTCAAAAAATCATACATTGCTATCATCAGGAATTGTATTCAGTTCTCTGTATGCTAACAACTTGATCAGATCCGTCTTCACTGGTGGTGAAGGCCAAGCTGTGGGTACCGCATGTCTTGCGAAAGGATTTGCTGTCCGATCAGTAGAGTGTTAAATACAATATTTAAAATTGTCCTTTTGTTAGGTGTCCAGAGGTTTTTATACCTTTAGGTAGTGCATCTTAGTGAGATTTTGGGTGGGTTGGATATGTAAAAGAGGAAGTGGGAAAGGAGAATTGTCTTAACCACAGTCACGTTTCCAAGTGGATCCGATTTAGGAAATAGTACTGGAAATTGAGTCTCTTAAACTCTCTGTGCCCATGTGCCCTTTCGCAGGGCCCTGGGTTATATGTGCCCAGAGTGAATGCTGCTGCTTGAGGGAAAGAAGAGCTGTTGAACCAGAGACACAGCTGCAGACTTTCATGTTAGACTTTGAACTCCTTTTCTACCTCCAGGATGGTTCATATCATGAAGATGTGGGCTATGGTGTTAGTGAGGGCCTCAAGTCAAAAGCCTTGTCTTTGGAGAAGGCAAGGAAGGAGGCAGTGACAGATGGGCTGAAGCGAGCACTGAGGTAAGCAAAAAGGGTTGGAGTCTAACCGCTTCATTTCAGTGCCTTTTTCAAAGCAGTTTTGTTCTTTTTGAAAAGGTAGTATATTCACACTAGAGGGTCAGTACACAAAATTCATGCACAGGTAGGGTCCTTAGTGGTTTCTGGCTGCCAGCCAGGGCCTCCCTTTCCCCGGCTGCCAGCTGCTGGCTGGGGCCTCCCTTCGTTCCGCGCCACCCTCTGGTGGTCAGCACACGTCATAGCAGTTGGTCAAACTCCCGAGGGGACACTTTGCCTATTAGGCTTTTATATATATAGATTGTCCAAAAATCAAAATACATAGGTCTCACTCCCTGTCTGCCCTGCTTTTCTATTCTTCCTTGTATTTTCCCAGTGCTATTTTATGCTTAAGTCTCTGCTTCTGAGAATAAGTAGTAGATTACTATGTTCTCTGTTTTGTACTTGATTTTGCACTTGCTTCTCCTCCACTCAGTAAGGTATTTGGGGACCTTTCGACATGGGTACATAAATAGTTTCCTCATTCTCTTTAACACAGCTAAACACCTCTTCATTGTGTATACATCACTTAGTTAATTAATTAATTAATTAATTTAAATCAAGGATTTTTTTTTCATTGATTTCTAGAGAGAGTGCAAGGGAGGAAGGAGGGGGAGGGGAGAGAGAGAGAGAGAGAGAGAGAGAGAGAGAGAGAGAGAGAGAGAGAGAGAGAGAAACACCGACTTGAGAGAGACTCATTGATTAATTGCCTCCCACATGTGCCCCAACTGAGGTATGTGCCCTTGACAGGGAATCGAACCCTCAACCCTTCTGTCCGTGGGCTGGTGCTCTAACCACTGAGCAACTGGCCAGGGCTCACTTAGTTAACTTAGTTATTAACCTTTTGGGGTCATAGATACATTTGAAATTTAAAGTGAATTGGATCACCAGGAAAGTACATGTATAAACATTCACTAAAAATTTGCAATACCATAGCCTGTAAGGGAGTGTGTACTAGTATATCCTGAGTAAAGAACTTTAATGGAGGATTGAGCCCCTAAGGGGGTGTGTCCCATTATTGGGGAATTGGAGCAGTCCTGGGGAATAAAAGATCTCTGCTCTGGAATTTGCGCTCCATGCCAGGAGGTAGCTAATGGGGTTTTGTGAATGGTGTCTGAGTCTTCTTATTCATTGCCTCTCATTGAGGACAGGGATTTGTGACTGTTATGCCTCCTGCTGTATTCTCACAACCTAACACTGTGCAGGAACATGGCAGATGCTCAATAACCAGTTTTAAAGGCATATTAGGATCTATTTTTTTGGCTGCTGTTGAGAAGCAGCTTGCACAGAGTTGTAACTCTGTTCTCTGATACTTACATATAACAATTCTCACCCCTGTTTCCCTTTTTATTTCTTACCCTTAGAAGCTTTGGGAATGCACTTGGAAATTGTATTCTGGACAAAGACTATCTGAGGTCACTGAATAAACTTCCACGCCAGGTATGTTAGAAGTAAATGAATGGAATGCATTGCAGTAAAGATATAACTAATTCCCTTGTGTCATGGGTTGAGTATTACACAGCTCTAGAGGGTCTGGAATGTGTATTTTGGACTCTGACTATCAGAGCTTATAAGAATCAGTCCCCTTATTTCACAGCTGAAGAAATTGAAGTCTAGAGAATGTTATTTCTGTCATTTACATAGAGAACTGTGGTTGTCAGTGGCCTGTGAAATCTTAAAAGAGCACATAACCCTCAGCTGCACCACTGTCATTTCTCAGAAGCACTCAGGGCCTCCCCTGTGCAACCTTCTTGCTTTTCATTAGTCTTGGTGTCAGGGTCAGATCTCCCTTGTTTCTGTCAATGTCTATCCCCTGATCTGAGCATTGGCCTTTGAAGAATTGGGTCTGGAGTGTCCCTGTGGCTGTTCCTCTGTGGCATTCTCTGAGGTCCCTGCAGTGCTGCCACCTGGGGCAGCATTCTCTTAGGGGTACTTTTTCTTGTGGAACCCCTAATAGAGGTGTGTGTCAATTGGCATCTGTCAAAACTCCATTTATTTTGTTTTTTAAAAATTCTTTTTATATGTTATTATATATGTACTCAGTTTGCTAATATTTTGCTATGGATTTTTGCATCTATGTTTACAACAGATAATTGTCATAGTTTTTCTTTTCTTTTTTTCTTTATAGTAAAAAACATATAATAAAATTTAAAATTTTAACCATTTTTAAGTGTACAGTTCAGTAGTGAAAACAGATCTCTAGAAATTTTTTATCTTTATTACTGACACTCACTATCCATAAAACCCTTTTCCCTTTCTTCCAGTACCTGATAGCCACCATTCTACTCTGTTTCTATGAATTTGACTACTTTAGATGTCTCCTAAAGTGGTAACATACAGTTTTTGTTCATTTGTGACTGGTTTATTTCATTTAGCATGATGACCTCAAGGTTCCATCTATGTTGTAGCTTGTGTCAGAATTTCCTTCCTTTTATTTTTTATTTATTTTTTATTGCTTAAAGTATTATAAAGAGTATTACATATGTCTCCTTTTACCCCCACTTGACAATCCACCAGCCTCCCCTACCCCCCAGTGTCTTATGTCCATTGGTTATGCTTATATGCATGCATACAAGTCCTTCGGTTGATATCTTACCACCGCCCCCCCCCCCCCCCCCAGCCCCACAACCCTCCCCAGCCTTCCTGCTGTAGTTTGATAGTCTGTTCGAGGCTGCTCTGCCTCTGTATCTATTTTTGTTCATCAGTTTATAATGGTCTTTATTATCCATAAATGAGTGAGATCATGTATTTTTCCTTCATTGACTGGCTTATTTCACTTAGCATAATGCTCTCCAGTTCCATCCATGCTGTTGCAAATGGTAAGAATTCCTTCCTTTTTACAGCAGTATAGTATTCCATTGTGTAGATTTCCACAGTTTTCTAATCCATTCATCTGTTAATGGGCACTTAGGCTGTTTCCAGATCTTAGCTATGGTGAATTGTGCTGCTATGAACATGGGATGTATATATCCTTTCTGATTGGTGTTTCTGGTTTCTTGGGATATATTCCTAGAAGTGGGATCACAGGGTCAAATGGGAGTTCCATTTGTAGTTTTTTGAGGAAACTCCATACTGTCTTCCATAGTGGCTGCACCAGTCTGCATTCCCACCAGCAGTGCACGAGTGTTCCTTTTTCTCCACATCCTCTCCAGCACTTGTCGTTTGTTGATTTGTTGATGATAGCCAATCTGACAGGTGTGAGATGGTACCTCATTGTTGTTTTGATTTGCATCTCTCAGATGATTAGTGACTTTGAGCATGTTTTCATATGTCTCTTGGCTTTCTGAATGTCCTCTTTTGAAAAGTGTCTATTTAGGTCCTTCGCCCATTTTTTGATTGGATTGTTTATCTTCCTTTTGTTAAGTTGTATGAGTTCCCTATAAATGTTGGAGATTAAACCCTTATCGGTGATAACATTGGCGAATATGTTCTCCCATACAGTGGGCTTTCTTGTTGTTTTGTTGATGGTTTCTTTTGCTGTGCAGAAGCTTTTTATTTTGATGTAGTCCCATTTGTTTATTTTCTCTTTAGTTTACAATGCCCTAGGAGCTGTATCGGTAAAGAAAGAATTTCCTTCCTTTTAAAGGCTAAATAATATTCCATTGTATGTTAGTATCATATTTTTGGGTTGCTGCTATTGCTTGGCTGTAGTCTATAATGTTGTTATGAATATGGATGTGCAATTACTACTTTGAGACTCTGCTTTCAATTAATTTGGATACATATCCAGAAGTGGGGTTGCTGGTCCATTTGGTAGTTATATTTTTGATGAACTTCTATTCTGTTTTCTATGAAGGCTGCACCATTTTGCAGTTCAACCAACAGTGCACAAGGGTCCCAATTTCTCCACATCCTTGTCAACATGTGCTATTTCTTTTCTTTTTAAAATATATTTTATTGATTTTTTACAGAGAGGAAGGGAGAGGGATAGAGAATTAGAAACATCAATGAGAGAGAAACTTCTATCAGCTGCTTCCTGCACACCCCCTACTGGGGATGTGCCCGCAACCAAGGTACATGCCCTTGACTGGAATCGAACCTGGGACCTTTCAGTCCGCAGGCCAATGCTCTATCCACAGCCAAACTAGTCAGGGCTGCTATTTTTTTTCTCATTGTTTTTATAGTAGCCTTTCTAATGGGTGTGAGATGATATCTTTTTAAAAAATTTAATCTAATTAAAAATACATTATTTTTTGGTTAATACTTACCCAAGGATATTTTTTCCATTGATTTTCAGAGAGAGTGGAAAGGAGGAGGAGGAGGAGGAGGAGGAGGAGGAGGAGGAGAGAGAGAGAGAGAGAGAGAGAGAGAGAGAGAGAGAGAGAGAGAGAGAGATTGATTGGCTGTCTCCCAGGGCTGGGGATCAAACCTACAGTCTAGGTATGTACCCTTGACCATGATTGAACCCGTGACCCTTTGATGCGCAGACCAACTCTCCAACCATTGAACCATGCTGGTTAGGTGATAACTTATTGTGGTTTTGATTGCATTTCTCTGATGATTACTGATGTCGAACATCTTTTTATATGCTTATTGGCTATTTGTATATCATCTTTGGAGAAATGTCTATTCAAGTCCCTTGCCCATTTTTAAACTTGGCTATTTGATTTTTTTGTTGTTGAGCTGTAGGAGTTCTTTACATATTCTGAATATTAACCTTTTTAAAAAATTTTTTAATTTTTAAAATATTTTTTATTGATTTTAGAGAGGAAGGGAGAGGGAGAGAGAGAAAGAAACATCAATGATGAGAGAGAATCATTGATTGGCTGCCTCCTGTACGCCCCCTGCTGGGGATCGAGCCCACAACTCGGGCATGTGCCCTTGACTGGAATTGAACCTGGGACCCTTCAGTCCATAGACCGATACTCTATCCACTGAGCAAAACCAGCTAGGGCTGAATATTAACCTCTTATCAAAGATGTGATTGCAAGATTTTTTCTATTCCATAGGTTACTTTTTAAGTTTTCAAGTTTGATGTAGTCCCTTTTGTATATATCTGCTTTTTTAGCCCATGTTTTTGGAGTCATATTCAAAATATCATTGCCAAATCCAATATCATGAAGTTTTCCTCTGTGTTTTATTTTATGAGTTTTAGATCTTGGAGACTTAAGTTTAAGTCTTAACTCTATTTTGAATTTATTTATTTTACTTTTTTTTAATCCTCATCTGAGGATATTTTTCCATTGATTTTTAGAGAGAATGGAAGAGAGGGGGAGAGACAGAGAGAGAGAAACATTGATTGGTTGCCTCCTGCAAGTGCCCCGACCAGGGTGGGGATTGATCCTGCAACCCAGGCATGTGCCCTTGACCAGAATCGAACCTGGGACATTTTGGTCTGCAGGCCGATGCTCTATCCACTGAGCCAAACCAGCTAGGGCTATTTTGTTAACTTTTATTAGCATTTATTTTATGCTAAATTCACTTCCTGGCCATAACTGTTTGTTTCTTCATTTTTTTCTGGGATATCTTATTATTATTATTATTTTTCAACCTACCTCTTCTGGTTTAGGAGCAATCTGCTCTTTTTCAGTAAGGATCATCTCAATGTGCCCACGAGGTCTGTAAGTTCTGCACTGCATCTTGGGAACTTTCACCTGGAGGAGCTCAATGACCAGAGAGTCTATATCTAAACCCTTCAGTTCAGCCTTACTCTGCATTTTTTAGCGTGTGCAGCAAAAATTTAGCACTCTTTTTGGGCCACCAACCCTGTGTCCACCCCCACTCTTAGGCCTGACATTTATCAATTTCACCATTGTAATGACAGAGTAGTACACATTCCTCTGTAAAGTGGCATTCTTCAGATACTCAGTGGCTTTTCAGATATGCATACCCTTGATGGCCTGGGAAGTTTCACGAGTGTTCTTAAAGTAAACATGATGATTTGAACCTCTTGATTTGCATGATTTTGAGAGGTTTTCTGGACCAAGTGAATAGTGAACCATTTTTAGAGGTCACCTCAGGTTGCTGACAGGAAGAGGTAGAATTTATTTTTGTATGTGATGTGGATTTCCAGTTTACCCAGCCTCATTTGTTGAAGAGACTCTCCTTTCCTTAGTGAGTGGTCTTGGCATGCTTGTTGAAGATCATTTGATCATATGTGCAAGGTTTTATTTCTGGGTTCTGTATTCTTTTCCATTGGTCTATATTTGTCTTTATGGCAGTACCATACCATTTTGATTACTGTAGATTTGTAATATGTTTTGAAATAAAGTGGTGTGAGTCCTCCAACTTTGTTCTTTTTTTTTTTTTTTTTTTTTTGCAAAGTTATTTTTGCTATTTGAGGTCCCTTAAGAGTTCATCTGAATTTTAGGGTGAATTTTTTATTTATGCAAAAAATGCCATTGAAATTTTGATAGAGACTGTGTTCGATCTATAGATCACTTTGGTAATGTGGACATTTTCTTTTTTTAACAAGCTTAAATTTTTTTTTTTAGACAAAGTATTAAATTTAAAATTTTAGAATGGTATTTGCTTTACAGAAAAAATGCAAAGCCTAGTACAGAGTTTTGTATAGGACATACTCAGTTTTCCCTATTGTAAACATTTTATAGTCATACAGTATACTTGTCACACTAATGACTTACTATTGATCTGATATTATTTACTAAAGTCCATACTATGTGCAGATTTCCTTAGTTTTTTTCTGTCCCAGGAGACTACCCAGGAGACCACATTATACTTGTCATGTCTCCTCAGACTCCTCTTAGACTTGCCTTAATTAGATGACTTTGATAGTTTTGAGAAATGCTAGAAGTATTTTGTAGAAAGTCCCTCAATTGGGATTTGTCTGATATTTTTCTTATGATTAGACTGGGGTTATGGGTTTTGGGGAGGAAGGTCATAGAGGTAAAGTGCCATTTCATCACATCAAGGATACATACTACCAACATGACTAATCATATTTGATGTTGACCTTGGTTACCTGGCTGAGTGAGTGTTTCTTAGGTTTCTCCACTGTAAACCCACTGTTTTTCTCCCCTGTTCTAATTGTCACTATGTGAGACTACACATAGCGGTGAGGAGTTAATCCCACCTTCTTGAAGGGGAATAGCCACACAAATTATACAAAATTCTTCTACACAGGAGATTTGTTTCTTCTCTCCCATTTTATTTCATTACTAGAGGCCCGGTGCACAAAAATTTGTGCACTCGGGGGGGAGGGGGAGTCCCTCAGACCAACTTGCCCTCTCGCAGTCTGGGACCCCTCGGGAGATAACGACCTGCTAGCTTAGGCCTGCTCCCGGGTGGCAGAGGGCAGGCCCAATCCCTAGGTGCCACCCCTGGTTGGGCTCAGAGCAGGGCCGATTGGGGAGTTGGGGCGCCGCGCCCTGTCACGCACAGAGCAGGGCCAATCGGGGTTGGGGCGATGCCCCCTGTCATGCACAGAGCAGGGCCCATCAGGGGGGTTGGGGCTCCGTACCCTGTCACACACAGAGCAGGGCCGATCAGGGGGTTGAGGAGCTCCCCCCTGTCACTCACAGAGTAGGTCTGATAGGGGAGTTGGGGCACCGCCCCCTGTCACACACAGAGCAGGGCAGATCAGGGGATTGGGGCGCCGCCCTCTATCACCCACAGGGCAGGGCCGATCTGGGGGTTGGGGCGCCGCCACTGTCACACTCAGGGCAGGGCCGATGGGGAGGTTATGGCTCTACCCCGTCACACACAGAGCAGGGCCCATGGTGGGGGGGAGGGTTTTGGGGCGCCGCACCCTGTCACACACAGAGCCGCAGGGTGATCAGGGGGTTGGGGAGCTCCCCCCTATCAGGCACAGAGCAGGGCTGATCAGGGGGTTGGCGGATAGGGAGGTTGTGGCCCCGCCCCCTGTCACACACAGCTGCAGGGCGATCAGGAGGTTTGGGCGCTGCCCCCTGTCACGCTTATCCTGGTGCCGGGAGGCCTCGCAGCTCCGCTGATCCCGGTGCTGGGAGGCATATTATGCCGGGGTCCAGCCCCAGCGGGTCCAGGGGTTCCCAAAGGCGTAGACGGAGTCGGCGAAGAAGGAAGGACACGGAGACAGTGTTCAGTTGATCAGCAGCCTAGCCAGGATCTCTAGCCAGGATCTCCAGCCAAGTTCTGGTCTGGATCTCCAGAGAGGTTCTGCTTCGGATCTCCAGCGAGGTTCTATAGCCATGTTCCCTCGCTAGGTTCTCCAGCCAGGTTCTGTCCAGGCTCTCCAGTCAGGTTCAGTGTCCAGGTTCCAGTCAGGTTCTCCTGCCAATCTCTGTAGTCAGGTTCAGTCCAGGATCCCTTGCCATGTTCTCCCGCTAGGCTCTGTCTCTAGGCTCCGAGGCCAGTCCCTCTCCAGGATCCTCCGGCATGCTCTCTCCAGCGAAGTTCTTCTGTCTCTAGAGAACATTCTGTGTAGGTTCTGTGCCTAGGCTCTGTCTCTCTTGGTCCTGTCTTCCAAGCCCTGTGTCCTTAGTTCTGTGTTCTGAGTTCTGTCTCTTGCTGTCTTGTTACATCTGTATTTATACCAGTTGATTCAATCCTATCAATCTCTATTACAAAGGTTAGGGCATTTCTTATCTCCATTCCAGGGAGTAAAGATTATGTAGCTTAAGCATGATTGTTTGTAGTGATTAACTACCCGCCTGGCACTTAGTTAAGGAGTTTCATCCCCTCCCTGACTTCAGGGAAAAATTCCTACCTGGGGAAACAACCTTTCTAGGAGAGGCATCCCCTCCCTGACTTCAGGGAAAAATTCCTACCTGGAGAAACAACCTTTCTAGGAGAGGTGACCTTGGTTAAAACACAGCGCCAAGAAGGTGAGCAAACATATTAAGAACTGTATGCCATATATGCCAGGTCCCTTGAAACAGCAAGGATGGACTGGCTCCCGGCAATATTACCCTTTTACTATATAGGATAGAAGCCTGGTGCATGGTTGGGGGCCGGCTGGTTTGCCCTGAAGGGTGTCCTGGATCAGGGTGGGGGTCCCCACTCGGGTGCCTGGCCAGCCTGGGTGAGGGGATGATGGCTGTTTGCAGCTGGTCACACACCCTTCAGGGTGGGGGTCCCCACTGGGGTGCCAGGCCAGCCTGGATGAGGGGATGATGGCTGTTTGCAGCTGGTCACACACCCTTCAGGGTGGGGGTCCCCACTAGGGTGCCTGGCGAGTCTGGGTGAGGGGCTGAGGGCTGTTTTCAGGCTGGCGGGTGACTGAAGCTCCCAACCGCTCCTTTTTTTCTTTATTCTGGGCCAGCTTTAGCTCTGGCTCCAGCTCTGAGGCCTCTGCTGCTGAAAGCATGTATCTGGTTTGTTTGGGTTCTATAATCGAAACACTGTTTCAACTCCAACTCTGAGATCCGGGCTGGCTGAAAGCAGGTTTCTGGGGTTTTGTTTAGCTTCTATATTTGTAACAATGTTTCAAACTGCAAGCTCAGAGGCCGCAAGGCAGGCGGGAACATTGGTTTCCTCTGTCACTGAAGCAAGCAAGCCTCATGGTAGCTTCAAGCTGCCTGGCTGCCGGCCGCCATCTTGGCTGGCTGTTAATTTGCATATCACCCTGATTAGCCAATGGGAAGGGTAGCAGATGTACGGCTAATTACCATGTTTCTCTTTTATTAGATAGGATGGTTTTAGTTGTATTTTATTTCATTTCTGATTTCAATTAAATAATCTTTTCTTAGATAAACTAGCTAAGGGCTTTTCAATTTTGTTACTCTTTTCAAAATAACTCTTAATTTTGTTGATTTTTTTTCTATTATCTTACTGTTCTCTACTTCATGTGTCTCTGCTCTAAGCTGTATTTATTTCCTTTCTTCTGCTAACTTATAAACTTCCCTGTTAGCATTGCTTTTGCTGCATACCATAAGATTTGGTAAGTTGTGTTTTCATTTTCTCAAGATAATTTCTAATTTCCCTTGTGACTTATTCCTTGATCAATTGTTCTTTTAAGAGTGTGCTATTTTATTTCCACATATTTGTGGATTTTCCATTTTCCTTCTGCTATTGATTTCTAGTTCATTTCATTGTGATCAGTAAAGATACTTTGTATCATTTCTGTCTTCTTCAATTTAAGACTTGTTTTATAGCCTAACATGTGGTTTATCCTGAAGAATGTTCTGTGTATACTTGGGAAATACAGGGTGTCCCCCCAAAAATGTATACACACCCTTTGAATAATTATAAAGGCAGTATTTATTAAAATATATTTTATTTTCAAAATTAAGCTATCAACTGTTAAAGTGTGTATACATTTTTTGGGGACACCCTGTACATATCTTATTGTTGGGTGGAGTAGTCTGTAAATGTCTATTTGGTCCAATTTGCTCTTACAGCATTCAAATTCTCTATTGCCTTAATGATCTTATGTCTGATTGTTGTATCCGTTATTGAAAGTTAGGGTATCAGAGTCTCCTGTTATTGTGTTGCTATGTATTTCTTTTTTACAATCTGTCAAAATTTGCTTTATAAATGTAGGAGCTCTGCTACCTAGTATATAAATACTTATAATTGTTATATCTTCTTAGTGAATTGATCCTTTTATCATTATATTATGTCCTTTGTCTCTTATAACAGTTTTTGACTTAAGTCTATTTATGTCTGATATTAGTATAGTCCTCCTGCGCCTTTTTGGTTTCCATTTACATGGATATCTTTTTATATCCTTTCACCTTAGGCCTATTTGTGTTCTTAGATATAAAGTGAGTCTCTTGGAGAAAGCATAGAGTTGTATCTTGTTTTTTGTATTCATCCATTCAGCCACTTTTTTTTTTAAATTGGGGAAGTTAATCCATTTGCATTTAAAGTTTTATTGATAGGGAAGCCCTTATTGTCATTTGGTTAATTGTTTTCTGTATGTCTTGTTGCTTTTTTGTCCCTCCTTCCTTCTCTTATTATCTTCCTTTGTGTCTTGAATATTTTTTGGTAGTGACATTAGATTTCCTCTTGTTTATATGTGTATATTCTACAGATATTTTCTTTGTGGTACTATTGTAATTATGTAAAAAATCTTACAGTTATAGCATTTTATTTTATATATTTTATATCCACTAACATAGATTTATAGTTACAAAAGTTTTAATGGTTTTAAAATTATATTTTATATTCATTATATATTTTAATGTCTTTCATATAAATTCTGTGCACCAAAATTAAAATAATATGTGCCGGGGTCCAGCCCCAGCGGGTCCAGGGGTCCCCAGAGGTGTGGATGGAGTCGGCGAAGAAGGAATGACACAGAGGCAGCGTTCAGTTGATCAGCAGCCTAGCCAGGATCTCCAGCCAGGATCTCCAGCCAAGTTCTGGTCTGGATCTCCAGAGAGGTTCTTCTTCGGATCTCCAGCGAGGTTCTGTAGCCATGTTCCCTCGCTAGGTTCTTCAGCCAGGTTCTGTCCAGGTTCTCCAGCCAGGTTCAGTCACCAGGTTCTAGACAGGTTCTCTTGCCAATTTCTGTAGTCAGGTTCAGTCCAGGATCTTTTGCCATGTTCTCTCCAGCGAAGTCCTTCTGTCTCTAGAGAACGTTCTGTGTAGGTTCTGTGCCTAGGTTCGGTCTCTCTTGGTCCTGTCTTCTAAGTCCTGTCTCCTAAGTTCTGTGTTCTAAGTTCTGTCTTGTTACATCTGTATTTATACCAGTTGATTCCAATCCTATCAATCTCTATTCCAAAGGTTAGGGCGTTTCTTATCTCCATTCCAGGGAGTAAAGATTATGTAGCTTAAGCATGATTGTTCCTAGTTAAAGTGATTAATTACCCGCCTGGCACTTAGTTGAGGGGTTTTATTCCCTCCCTAACTTCAGGGAAAAATCCCTACCTGGGGAAACAACCTTTCTCTGAGAGGTGACCTTGGTTAAAATACACAGCGCTAAGGGGAGCAAACATATTAAGAACAGTATGCTATATATACCAGGTCCCTTGAAACAGCAAGGATGGACCGGCTCCCGGCAAATATGGTTTTGCCCATGTATTTACCTTTACTGGAGAAATTTTATATTATATGCTTCATGTTGCTGTCTAGTACTATCCTTTTGTTTCAATTTGAAGGAATCCAGTTAGTACTTTTTTTTCTTTTTTGTGTGAATCCTCACTTGAGTATATTTTTCCATTGATTTTTAGAGAGTGTGGAAGGGAGAGACACAGAGAGAAACATCGATGTGAAAGAGACACATTGATTGGTTGCTTCCCGTAGGCGCTCCGACCAGGGCCAGGAATCAAACCTGCAACCAAGGTACAATGCCCTGACCGGAATCAAACTTGAAACCCTTCAGTCCACAGGCTGATGCTCTAGCCATTGAGCCAAACCAGCTAGGGCCAATTAGAATTTTTTGAAGAGTAGATCTAGAGCTACTGAACTCCGTCTGCTTTTGTTTATTTGAGAAAGTCTTAATTTCTCCAATTTTGAATGATAGTTTTTCTGGATATAGTATTCTTTGAATATGTCATCCTATTCCTTTCTAGCCTGTAAGACTTCTACTGAGAAGTTTAAGGATCTTTTGAAGGTTCTCTTGTATATGATTTGCTTTTCTCTTGTTGCTTTTGAGATTTCTCTTTGTCTTTGATTTTTTTTAATTTTAAAAATATATTTTATTGATTTTTTACAGAGAGGAAGGGAGAGGGATGGAGAGTTAGAAACATCGATGAGAAAGAAACATCAATCACTTGCCTCCTGCACACCCGCTACTGGGGATGTGCTTGTAACCAAGGTACATGCCCTTGACTGGAATCGAACCTGGGACCCTTCAGTTTACAGGCCAATGCTCTATCCACTGAGCCAAACCAGTTAGGGCTGTCTTTAACTTTTAATTGACATATAACATTTTATTAGTTTTAGGTGTACAACATAATGATTCAATATTTGTATATATTACAAAATAATCATATTAAGTCAGTTAACATCCACCACAGTACTAAGTTTTTTTTCTTATGATGAGAACTTTTAAGATTTACTCTTTTAGCAAGTGTCAGATATACCATACAACCCAGTATTATTAACTCTAGTCACCATGCTGTACATTATATCCCCATAACTTATGTTATAAATAGAAGTTTGTACCTTTTGACCCACTTCATCCATTGTGCCCGCCCTGTATTGCCTCTGACAATAAGTTCTCTGTACCTAGGAGCTGATGTGTTTTTTTGTTGTTGTTGTTGTTTAAGATTTCACAAATAAGTGAGATTGATATTTATCTTTGTCTAACTTGTTTAGCATAATGCCTTCAAGGTCTATTGATGTTATCATAAATGGCAAGATTTCCTCCTTCATGGTAAATAACATTCTATTGTGTGTTATTCTTTAACCGTTTTCTTTAACCATTCATTCATCAGTGGCTACCTCCTTTGCTCCCATGTCTTGGCTATTGTAAATAATGTTACAGTGAACATGGGGGGTGTGGATATCTTTTCAAGTTAGTGCTTTCATTTTCTTCAGATAACTATCCAGAAGTAAAATTGTTAAATCGTTAACTAACAATTCTCTTTTTAGTTTGATATAGTTTCACTTGTTGATTTTTTCTCTTTTTTAAAATTATCTTTGCTTAGATCAACCGTGGGCAAACTACGGCCCGCGGGCTGGATCCGGCCTGTTTGAAATGAATAAAACTAAAAAAAAAAAAAAGACCGTACCCTTTTATGTAATGATGTTTAGTTTGAATTTATATTAGTTCACACAAACACTCCATTCATGCTTTTGTTCCGGCCCTCCGGTCCAGTTTAAGAACTCATTGTGGCCCTCGAGTCAAAAAGTTTGCCCACCCCTGGCTTAGATCATATCATAGTGTTATTTAAAAAAAATTTTTTTTTTGTTAATCCTCACTTGAGAATATTTTTTTTCCCCATTGATTTTTAGAGAGCGTGAAAGGGAGAGACAAAGAGAGAGAGAGAAAAACATCAATGTGAGAGACACATTGATTGGTTGCCTCTAGCATGTTCCCCAACTGGGGTCAGGGGTCGAGCCCGCAATCGAGGTGCATGCCCTTGACCATAATTGAACCCATGACCCTTCAGTTGTTGGCTGACGCTCCAATCACTGAGCCAAACCAGCTGGGGTATTATTTTTAAGTAGAGGCCGGGTGCATGAAACTCATGCACGACGGTGGGGGGAGGGGGTCCCTCAGCCTGGCCTGCACCCTTTCCAATCCGGGACCCCTTGGGGGATGTCCGATTGCACTTTTAACAGATGACAGCTCCATTGTTGTTTCTTTCTTTTCATACTTAAACCCATTGGAATTAGTAGGTATTCAAAGTGTGTATACATTTTGGGGGGACATCCTGTATGTCTCTAGTCAGTGGTGAAAGGAACCAATGGCGGGTTTGGAACTCCCAGACAGGGAACCTCGCATCTCCCCACTCCGCTTTCCACCTTCGGGGGCAGTGGGAGAATCAATGTTTTCTCTCATTAACTCGGAAAAGCACGTCATGTCACCCTCTGCCCGGCAGGAGTGCGCTAGGCCCCGAGCGAGTGAGACTTAGGGCGGCCTTCACTCATGGGTGCCAGCACCCCCAGTGCACATTCCTCCTCTGCAGTCAACCGGACTCTCCCACTGTTTTACTGAGAGGATGGGCCTCCTTGCCTCCTCTGGGTTCCCGACTTCAAACGCTGACCAAAGGCACCTCAGGGAGGGCCGCTCCATGCCCACCAGGTGTGTCTGTCCACACCTGCTCCCGACTCAGCACATGCATTAGCCCCACAGAGGCGATCTCGTCCGCACTGGCCTCGCGGGAAGGGGTGTCACCACTCCGCCCTCTCACTGTCATATCACAGGTGCCCATCCTGAGCACGCAGACACGCTCCAAAGGACGTGAGCACGCTGGAGGGGACATGCGCATGGAGGGGATGTGTACACATCGTGTGAGGGATGTAGGCACGCCAGGGTTGACGGAAGTGTGGTGGAGGGGCGGGGGGAACATGTGGGCGCCGTGGTCCGGGACTGTTGCGGGTGCAGTGGGTGACAGCACGCTGTGGGACATTCACACGCAAGGGAAGTGGGGAGGGGAGAGGATGCGTGCCCCGGAGGCCTGCACCTGCGCAGATCCGCAAACCCGGGCGGCTTGGCCAGGAGGACATCAGTCTGGCCCGCCATGGTGGCTGTCCTTTCGATCGGCACCTTCTGGGCCAGGAGGCTGCACCGCAATCAGCCAGCAGCGAGGGTGAGGGTGAGAGCGAAGGCGGCTGGCTGAGAGTGCTTCACAGACAACCAGCACACCATCAGTCGCAGGGGCCGCCGCCACCAGCCGCCTCGTCACCGGGCCCTGTGCTACCTCGGTCACTGCGGTCCTTCCAGGCCCTCGGCACACAGGGAGCCGGGCTGCCCACCACAATGCCGTGCGCTCCGAGGGCGGGATCTTCCCACAGGCCTTGCAGGAAACAGCTCAGGGAGGGCGCCTCAGGGTCGGTGGGACTGACGGAAGTGGGGGTGTGGCATGGAGGTGGTGCCTGTGCTTCTGTTAACTTCACAATGTGTTTTATGCCACAGCATGTGGCGGCGGCTGTGAGCGGTGCCAAGCAGAGCCTGCAGGCCAACCTGAAGCAGCACCTGCGTGCTATCAGGAGCACTCACAGCCACTGCCATGTGGGGAGTACAGGCGTCCCTCCCCTGGGCCCGCCTCCCCCACCCCTGTCCCTGCTGCCGCTTGCCCAGGCAATCCCCCCACGTGGGGAGTAGATGCCTCCCTCCTCCGGGTCGCCCTTCCGCCCACCTAAGCCTGCTGCGCCTGCAGCCTGCTGTTCCATAGTCCCATCTGGTCGTTTTGGTCACGAGGGCCCCTGGCTTTTTATATATTAGGATTTTTTGAGGAACCTCCATACTCTTTTTCTATTAGCTGAACCAATTTACTTTCCCACAAATGGTATACAAGAACAAGGGTTCCCCTTTCTCCACATCCTTATGAACAGTTGTTATCTCTTGTTTTTCTGATAATAGCCATTTTAAAAAATTTTGTTTTTAAAACAGATTTTTTAATTGGTTTCAGAGAAAGGAAGGGAGAGAGAGAGAGAGATAGAAACATCAATGATGAGAAAGAATCATTGATCGGCTGCCTCCTGCATACCCCCTACTGGGGATCAAGCCCACAATCCAGGCATGTGCCCTGACGGAATCTAACCATCACCTCTTGATTCATAGGTAGATGCACAACCACTGACCCACACTGGTTGGGCTTGATAATACCATTTTTAACAGTGTGAGGTGATGATATCTCATTGTGGTTTTGTATTTTCCTGATGATTAGTCATGTTGAGCACCTTCTTATGTACCTATTGGCCACCTGTTTGTCTTCTTTGGAAGAATATCTACTCATATCTTCTGTCATTTTTTTTCATCATATTGTTTGTTCTTTTGCTTTGCATTATATGAGTTCTTTATGATTTTTTGGACATTAACCCCTTGTCAGGTATATCATTTGCAAACATTTTCTCCCATTTGGTAGGTTGTGTTTTCATTTTGTTGATGATTTCCTTTGCTGTGCAGACGCTTTTTAGTTTTATATAGTTCTACTTGTTTATTTTTTCTCTTTTTGTAAATTACCTTTTGTTGTCAAATTTAAATAATCATTACCAAGACTAATGGTAAACAGTTTATTGCCTATTTTTTTTTCTAGGAATGTTATGGTTTCAGGTCTTATATTCAAGTCTGTATTTTATTTTGAGTTAATTTTTGTGTGTGTTGTTACTACTGGTCTAGTTTTATTCTGTTACATGTTGCTGTCCAGTTTTCCTAACACCATAAATAATTTCTCTGCCCCATTCTTTCTCTTCTTCTGAGACTCTTTAAATATAGTGTGTGATAGTGTCCTATCAGTCCCTTATCTTTCCTCACTTCTCTTAATTTCTTTCTTCTTTTTGCTTCTCTGCTTAGATTATTTAAAATGACCTGTCTTCAGATTGGGATTAGGGTAATGCTGGCTTCATAGAAAGAGCTTGAAGTGTGCCTTCCTCTTGATTTTTTTGAAATCATCTGAGGAGGATAGGTTTTAGTTCATCTTTGAATGTTTGGTAATACTCCTCTCTGAAACTGTCAGAATCAAGGCTTTTGTTTGCTGGAAATTTTTTTAATCACTGCTTCAATTTCATCTGTAGTTATCAGCCTATTTAGGTTTTTTGATTCTTGCTGATTGAGTTTTGGAAGATTGTATTTTTCTAGGAATATGTCCATTTCTTGTCTAGTTTGTTGGAGTAGAGTTGTTTGTAGTATTTTTTTTTTATAATCCATAGTATTTTCTGTGGGGTCAGTTGTTACTTTAGCTATTTCATTTCTGATTTTGTTTATTTGGGTTCTCTGTGTTTCTTGGTGAGCCTGGCGAGAGGTTTATCAATCTTGTTTATCTTTTCAAAGAACCAGCTCTTGATTTTATTGATCTTTTGTATTGCCTTTTGGTCTCTATGTCATTTATTTCTGCTCTGATCTTTTTTTAAAATATATTTTATTGATTTTTTACAGAGAGGAAGGGAGAGGGATAGAGTTAGAAACATCGATGAGAGAGAAACATCGAACAGCTGCTTCCTGCACACTCCCTACTGGGGATGTGCCCACAACCAAGGTACATGCCCTTGACTGGAATCGAACCTGGGACCCTTCAGTCCGCAGGCCGACGCTCTATCCACTGAGCCAAACCAGTTAGGGCTCTGCTCTGATCTTTATTATTTCCTTCCTTCCGCTTACTCTGAGCTTTTTTTGTTGCTCTTTTTCTAATTCTTGAAGTTGTAGGATTAGATAATTTATTACCATTTTTTCTTGTTTTTTTGAGGTAGGCCTGTAAAGCTATGAACTCCCCTCTCAGGACTGCTTTCTCTGTGCCCCATAGATTTTGCATTGGTGTGTTTTCACTGTCATTTGTTTCCAGGATGCTTTTTATTTCTCTTTGATCTCTTTGGTAACCCAATCATTGTCTAACAGCATGCAGTTTAGCCTCCAAGTGTTTGATTTATTTTTTTACTGTTTTTGTAGTTGATTTCTAATTTTATGCCATTGTGATCTGAGAAGATGCTTGATATGATTTCTATCTTCTTGAATTTGAAGAGACTTAGCCCATGTCCTAATTTGTGGTCTATTTTTAAAAATGTCCCATGTGCACTTGAGAATAATGTATATTCCATTGCTTTCAGGTGAAATGTAATAAAGATGTTAATTAGTTCCATCTGCTTTAGTGAGTTATTTAGGATTGCTGTTTCTTTGTTGATTTTTTTCAAGACTATTTATCCAGTGATGTCAATGGGATATTATAGTCCCCTACTATGACTGTATTGCTGTCGGTCCCTCCCTTGATGTCTTCTAGAAGTGTTTTTATGTATTTGGGTGCTCATGTATAGGGTGCATATATGTTTACCAGAGTTATATCCTCTTGTTGTATTGATCCCTTTAGTTTTATGAAGTGGCCTTATCTCTTGTTATGCCCTTCACTTTGAGGTCTATTTTGTCATATATAAATATTGCTACCGAAGCTTTTTTTCATTTTTATTTGCCTGAAAATTGTTTTCCCATCCTTTACTTTTAGTTTGTGTGTCTTTTGTTCTGAGGTGGGTTTCTTGTAGACAGTATATATATGGATCATGTTTTCTTATCCATTCAGCCACCCTATGTCTTTTGATTGGAGCTTTTAATCCATTTATGTTTAAAATTATTATTGACTAGCTGCCTGGTGCATGAAATTCGTGCACGGGGGAGGAGAGGCTCCCCAGCCTGGCCTGTGCCCTCTCACAGTGCGGGAGCCCTGCAATCGATCACCCCAAAGAAGTAGGCCCCGCCCACCCATCCAGAGCTCCTTCATGGACTGCCCCAAAGAGGTAGGCTGGAGCTGCAGGACCCACCTCCATACTGCATGGAGCCGCGAGACCCCCGGCCTCACCGCGTGGAGCCATGGGACCCACCTCCGCACTGTGCACGCAGTGTCAAGCTCTCGCCCACACGTGCACGCTGGTGCACACGCAACCTCCTGGTGATTGCTTGTTAGTTTGAGGGCATCATGGTGTGTGGATGTCTCAACCACATAGGCTTTCATTAATAGGATAGATTTATTGCCATTTTTATTCTTTATGCCTGTGTTCCTTCTTCCTTTTCTGTTTCTTCTTTTTACAAAAGTCCCTTTAACATTTCTTGCATTGCTGGCTTGGTGATAATAAACTCCTTCAGCCTTTTTTGTCTACGAAGCTCCTGATTTCACCTTCAAGTTTGATTGATAGCCTTGCTGGATAGAGTATTCTTGGATTCAGTCCCTTGCTTTGCATCACTTTGTATACTCTTTTTTATTCCTTTCTGGCCCGATGTGTTTCTGATGAGAAATCATTTGATAGTCTAATGGGAGATCCCTTGTAGGCAACTTTCTGTCTCTCTCTTACAGCCCTTAAGATTCTTTCTTTGTCATTAATGTTTGCTATTGTAATTACATGCCTTGGTGTGGGCCTTTTTGGGTTCATCTTGTTTGGGACTCTGCTTGTGTGAATTTTTTTCCCCCCAAGTCAGTGGAGTTCTCTGTCATTATTTCTTCAAATAGGTTTTTCTATTCCTTGCTCAACTTCGTCTTCTTCGTTTCATGTTGTCCCAAAGCTCCCTCAGGCACTCCTCCTGCTTTTTAATTTTTTTTCCAATTGCTGTTCAGATTGGGTGTGTTTTCCACCCTGTCTTCTAACTCACTGATTCGATCCTGTACTTCTTCTAGTCTACTGTTGAAACCTTCCATTGTGTTTTTTATTGCAGCTATATCATTTTCCATTTCCTCTTGATTCTTACATAAGTTGATTTTCTCTTCCAATCAGTTTAGGAACCTTATAACCCTGTCTCTGAATTCTTTCTCTGACATATTGCTTGGCTCCATTTCATTTAGTTCAGTGGCTCTCAACCTTCCTAATGCTGCTACCCTTTAATACAGTTCCTCATGTTTTGGTGACCCCCAACCATAAAATTATTTTTGTTGCTACTTCATAACTGTAATTTTGCTGCTGTTATGAATCATAATGTAACTATCTGATATGCAGGATGTATTTTCATTGTTAAAAATTGAACATAATTAAAGTGTAGTGATAAATCACAAAAACAATATGTAATTATATATGTGTTTTCCAATGGTCATAGGTGACCCCTGTAAAAGGGTCGTTTGACCCCCCAAAGGGGTCGCAACCCACAGGTTGAGAACCTCTGATTTAGTTCCTTTTCTGACAATTTCTCTTTTTCTTTCCTTGGGGCATTGTTTCTTTGTTTCCCCATTTTTGCTCTCTGTTTCTGGTCCTGGGCACCCTGCTTGGGGTTTGAGAGATTGAAGACTCTATCAAGCCAATGGTCTGGAAATTGTCAGCCCAGAGGCTGGGTCTGCCTTGAGTCACACCCCTTTATTGTCTGTGCTCTGAGTTGCATCCCTTTCTCCCATGGATCTGGTCCCTCAGTTATCCACTTCAGATGCTCGGGGTGGCAGGAGCGCATGCACAGTTCCTCTGGTGTGCAACTCCCTGTAAGGACCCAGCGCTCCCTGACATGCAATTCACTTTGCAGCCCTGGCACCTGTGGCAGGGTGGCACCCAGATATCTCTGTCAGTGCACTTGCTGCACAGTCCTGTGGCCCCTGGCTGGGCACACTGGATTGCTCTGGTTTTCTCCAGCAGTGCTCTCCTGTGGCTCGGAGTGGGGCATGTGCTGGGTTACTTTGGGTCACACATTCCTCGCTTTCCTGTGGCCCGGAGTGAGGCATGTGCTGGGTTGCTCCAGGCAGCTCCAGCAGGACTGTCCTGGGGGCCGGGGTGGAGCGGGCACAGGTTGCTTTGAGTTGCACAGTCAGAGCTCTCCTGTGGCCCTCAGTGAGGTGCATGCTTGGTTGTTCTGGGTTGCACTGTTCTCACTTCCTGTGGCCCGGAGTGAGGTGTGTGCTGTGTTGCTCTGGGTAGCCCCAGGGTGGAGCAGGCGCGGATTGCTTTGGGTTGCAGTCAGAGCTCTCCTGTGGCCCGGAGTGGGGAACGCACTGGGTTCCTCCAGGTTGCCCTGGCAGCAGGTCCTGGGGCTTGGAGTGGAGTGGACACTGGATGGCTCTAGATCAGACTGGCAGCATGGTTCTGGGGCCCAGCATAGGGGTGGGGTCCAGGGTTCTCCCTGGCTTGTACTCACTGCAGGGTCTTGGAGCCAGATCCTGGGATACTGGGTCCCAGTGGGCTGGTGAGGAGGCCTGGTGCCGGAGGTCACTCTGGTGAGTGCTCACTGCAGAGTTCTGGGAGCCTGCCAGGAGGCACTGTGCCACTCACTGCTGGGGTATGTGAATGGTTCCACTTGGATTGTGGCTGGCAATTTGCATTCTCTAGGTGTCCTCTGCCCTTCCTTGTTGAAAATGGTCTCCTCAACTGTGTCTAATTTGTTAACTCCGGGTGGATGTTTTCTGATTTAGTTGCTTTTCTGGCTTGGCTGCAGGAGGAGGTGTGTGACACTTCTGCCTATTCAGCTGCCATTTTTCTTGTCTATCTGGTTTTAACTATTCTATGTGCCATGTAAATTGAGTCATATGTACTTGTCCTTTTGTGACTGGCTATTTTACTTAGCATAGTGTCTTCAACCCATGTTGTAGCATAAGGTCATTTCTTTTTAACCTACTCATTTACTTTCTCATGTAGATAAGAAATTTCAGTGTAATTTTCATTTTCAGGTTATCTTTATCAACTCAATCCCTCATTTTCAATGATTATTTCAGTATCCACATTATGAATTGGGAGAGAAGTTCTTCCAAAGTGAACGGTCTGAGTTTCTGTCGTGCTCATGTCTAGGAAGTAAAACAGTTTGCCCTGTGCTATGAAATACACAGTTTGTTTCTCTCATTTGGTCAGATCTAGAAACCCCAACTGGGCGACTCCCTAGTTTTGGTTTTTCAAGCTTTTTCTTCCTGTTATTTGAAGGACACATAATGGTGCCATGACATACCCAAGGCTTTTTCTGGGATGAATATTGTGTTTGCAGGGGGTAGTTCTGCCAGAAAGGGCAGAGAGGTATAGGCTTCCACAAAGACTGTGTGATCTTTTCCATTAAAAAAAAAAAAAAAAAAAGGGTAGAGATAAAATGTAGACAGCACCAGACAGATTCAGTTGCCAAGGAAAGATTCAAATTAGATTTTACAGACCATTTGCCCTAAATCAAACCTAAAATAAGATTCCTTTTTATCAAGATCATTAATACTGACCAGTATAAAGTAGGAAATGAAACTGTTTACTCCTCATGTAATTAAAAATATTACTTGAAGTGTTAGATCTTTTGTCTGAGTTTCTCAGGACCTAGAAGTCATGATGGATAGAGGATTGTCATGCTGTTTTCTAGGAATCTAGATCTTTAAGGCAGGGAAAGAAAGGAAGGGGAAGAGCAGTTGGAGGAAGTTATCCACCCTTTTTCTTCCTTCATTAGTTGCCTCTAGAAGTGGATTTAACTAAAGCAAAGAGACAAGATTTTGAACCATTTGTGGAACAAGCGAGATACAGCAGCTGCCGACAGAACATGGCTCTGGGACCCACAAAACCACAAGAGGCAACCTCTCCTTGCAGACCAAGCCACTCAGATGATCCCCACATCATGATGCAGGGGGATAAGGACAGCAGATCCAGGTACAGGACCTAAGTTCCTACCTTTCTCTTCTGCCTTCTCATGCAGACTAAGTTATCTCCATTTTTACCTTCAAAGCCAGCAAGTTGGTTTGTTTGCCCTTCAGAACTGTATATTGTTTGTTCAGGTAACTCAGGAACTCACTCCCACCTTGTTGCTCCCTATGCAGAAGCCTGGCGTCCTCTGCTGCGGAGAGTGATGCCACTTTGCAGCGGAAGCTCCGGCAAAAACAGCTGCAGCAGCAGTTCCGGGAGCAAATGGAGAAACAGCAGCGAGTTCAGCTATCTGCTCCATCCATTGAAAAGAAAAATCCAGGTTTGTGAGAAGGCTGGGAGCAGAGGCCCCAGGGAGGTGTCCTCAGTACCCCAGGGAAGGCTTGTGGTCTGAGGACTCTGATCCTCTGCCAGCGCAGTATGGTTAGGCCCAAGTCAGAGCTCCAGTTACACACAGGATAGTTGAGACAAAAAAATTAAGAGTGAAATCCTGTGTATTTTCCCCATTTCTAAAGACACTAATCTTTCGGGGGTGGGTGGGAGATGGGGAATGGGCCTTGACAAAATCCGGAACTAGAAGTTTCTTGGTTCAGAGGGTTTTTGGCTCGTTACTTTGACTGCCTCTGCATTACAAAGCCTTTCTGAGCTGATTTTGAATATAAGGAAGATTTGCATTTGAAGGTAAGGGGGCTTCTGGTAATTATGTATCTGTGACCTTGTTTATTTCAGAGTTCAGATTCAGTGGGAGTAGTATATAGAAGTTATTTTTGGAGTCTTTCCCAGAGAGTAGAAACAGAAGGGCTAATCCCAGATCAATGGGATTTTTGCTTAGCTTCTCCCTAAGAATTATGAAGTTTATAGAGGACTTGCTTTCATTAATATTCCCCTCAGCACTGAGGCTGAAATTAATGTAGCGGGAACAAAAAAAACAACATCAACTTACGGCGCTTGGATGTTCTTAGTAAGAATTATTCTAGATCGTTAGCTGCCAAACCATTGCAGAGTCCCTGAGGGCGGGGGGAGGAGTCTCCTCCAGGCCTTTCTCCCACCCCTGTCCAGAGTCATTGATTATATTGGTTTCTCTATATTGAATCTCTACTTAAGAATTTCTTGGAACAAAGTTATAGCTTTAAAAAGTAAAAACTAGGCCAGATGTCTTCTAATAACCCTTCTATTTATGTCCCTAAAGGAGAAATAAACTGTTTCTCCCTCCCCAATTGGGTAGGGGAAAGGCTGTTTTGAACCTCATATAGATCTACAGGGGGACTGCGACTCAGGGTGTTGAATTCTGCTATTGGCTGTGTTATGAACCAGTGTAACTCTAGGCTGCTTTGCACTTCTGAGGCTGCTCCCTCACAGTTGAGTTCTGCGGTCTCTCCTGTGTAGCAGAGCCACCGGTGCCACCTTTGAAACACAGCACTCCCAAAGCTGATGGTGCAGATCCAATCACCGAGAAAGACTTCCCTGCAGGTCAGTATATGCTAAAGGGATGCTAAGTATTAATCAGGAAATACCTACGAATTGCTTGTAAGTTACTCTACTGGATACCTTGGGTAGTTAGAAATGCATTTTAAAAAAGGCATAAAAGCCCTGGCCGGTTTGGCTTAGTGGTTGGAGCATGGTCCTCTGACTGAAAGGTCGTGGGTTCGCTTCCTGGTAAATGGCACATACCACAGTTGCAGGTTCCCCAGCTCTGGTAGAGGCACATATGGGAGGCAACCAATCAATGTACCTCTCTCACATAGATGTTTCTCTCTCTTTCCTTTCCACTCTCTCTGGAAATCAATGGGGAAAATATCCTCAGGTGAGGATTTAAAAAAAAAAAAAAAAAAAAAAAGAGGTATAAAAATCCCTTCTGCTTTATAGCCCCATGAAGTTTCAGGAGAAAGAGGACCCAGAGTGGATTGATAGCAGTTCTGACGGTAGCACAGATTTAGCTCCCTCACTGTCTATCCTAATAGAAGTTTCAATGTACTTTTAGGAGTTGGGGAGAGAGAATCTATAAACTATCATTGGGCACTCATGATATGATTTCTTATGACCTGCTTTTCCAGTACTTTATGTGAGAACACTCCCTTCTTTGTTGGTACTACATTTTCCTGTGACCTCTGTCTTTGCAGACAGTTTTGAAATATGGGATATGGTTCCTGATGCAGGGGACGGTGCTGTCAAGCCCTTGTCTATACCAGAGTCACACCAGACTGCTGCCACACCAGTCCTGAAGAACCAGATGGTGACCCGGAGCAGGACCCCACAAAGCCTTTGCCACCAGAATCCACAAGCAAAATCGCACCTCCAAACTCCCAACGTTAACCAACACATAATAGGTAGCAAAGTGTTTTAGGAACAGATATTGGAGAGCCTGGGTTTACTTCTATGAATTTTAAAGGTGGAATAGCAGAAAATAGAAGATAATTGGTTTGAGAGCCAGAATTTGTGCTTTGCAATCCTAGTGGGAAGCTTAGGCATGACTGCATTAGGAGCTTTTCCTATGAAAAGTGGGCCCGTCATGATTACTTACAATCTGGTCTAGAGTTAACAGAGGGATGTCTTCATAACAATTTTCATTCTTAGGTTTTTAGTTTATTAGGATCATTAACTAATTCAGAAATTACTAGCTGTGAGTTCATTTTAAAATCATGGCAGCTATATTTTAACAGCTTTCTCTTGCATAGGAAACTGTGATTCCTACAGGAAGAACCAGGAGTTGAAGAAAAGGAAATTGGATCCATCTTAACAGAGGCTCAGGTCACCTCACCAGACTCTCACAGAGGGGACTTTAGAGAACTGCTTTTTGGCCATGAAATTGTTCATTATATTCCTAGGGAATGAGCTTTATTTCCAAGGATTTACTTGGCTTCCTTCTGAACTTTTCCAGAGGATTTGACTACTGGAGCCTACTGCAGAGAAAGCTGAGCAGCTGGAAAACAAGTACTTTAAAAAAGCTTGTTGCGCCTCAGCGGTGGTCCCTGAGATCGGACTTCTCCCGTTCGTGCACCTTGCTCGGCGTCCTCTGCAACCATGTCTGACAAACCCCATATGGCTGAGATTGAGAAATTCGATAAGTCGAAATTGAAGAAGACAGAAACACAAGAGAAAAATCCACTCCCTTCAAAAGAAACGATCGAACAGGAGAAGCAAGCAGGCGAATCGTAATGAGGCACGCGCCGCCAATATGCACTGTACATTCCACAAGCATTGCCTTATTTTACTTCTTTTAGCTGTTTAACTTTGTAAGATGCAAAGAGGTGGGATCAGTTTAAGTGACTGTGCTGCCCCTTTTCACATCAGAACTACTGACGACGAAGGCCGCACCTGCCGCTCCCATCTGCCTGGCTGGCTGGTGGGGAAGGGGGACAACTTGCATTTTGGTGAAGGAGCGAGCTGGGTGGGACGAAGGTGAACTCTAGAGTTAAAACCAAGCTGGCCCAAGGGGTCCTGTGGGCTGTAAAATGCAGTTTAATCAGAGTGCCATTTTTTTGTTGTTCAAATGATTTTAATTATTGAAATGCACAATTTTTTAAATATGCAAATAAAAAGTTTTAAAACCTGAAAAAAAGAAACAAAGAAAAAGAAAAGCTTGTTGCACATTGAGTAGGCTTTGGGTAGATTAAATACCTTTTCTTGGGCTCTTGATGCTCATTATTTATTCTTAACTATTATATTAATAAATATAGAACTTTTAGGCATCACCAGTGGCTGAAAGTAACATAAGCCATACTACCAAGCACCAACTTTTAACAACGACCTACATTACTGGGTGTCTCTGCCTTTCACGTTAGGGCACCAAGTTCCAATGTTGCCCACACAAGGGCTTGGAACAAAGTGTGGAGTGGTGTTTGACTCCTGTGCATCAGAGTCGAGGCTGATCTTCATCCATGTTAATCTCTCATTTAATTAGGGGGACAATGATGTAAAGCCAAAGAAAAGGAATTTTAAGAACACAAAATAAAC
Source organism: Myotis daubentonii (assembly GCF_963259705.1). NCBI lineage: Eukaryota > Metazoa > Chordata > Mammalia > Chiroptera > Vespertilionidae > Myotis > Myotis daubentonii. The sequence goes on along the minus strand of NC_081841.1, from coordinate 97,768,635 downwards.
CCATTATTTGATAACAAAATAGAAAATGTAAGTTGCTGTATATAGTTCCCCATTCAGATGTGTGATAAACCCATCTTAACAATAAATTGTTTTTCCATCATGCTTTGTAGATGTTTCATAATTCTTTCCCTCAAATAATGAGTTTGCAAGTCTACTTTTTAAGGTGCATTTTTGGGCTGTACCTTTTAATATAATCTTGAAGCAGTGGCTTTTATTTTTTTGAATAACATGCATTTGTGGGAAGCTGGGAACCTGAGGCAAGGAACTCTTAAAGAACAGAAGGCAGTAATCCATTTCTATTTCTTGGGAAGATGAAGAGGGAGCGGCTTACCCTAATTTCTTTTTTTTAATCCTTACCTGAGGATAATTTTCCATTGACTTTTAACAAGAGTGGAAGAGAGAAGGAAAGAAGAGAAATATTGATGTGAGAGAAACACATCAATTGGTTGCCTCCTGCATGAGCCCTGACCAGGGCCCAGGCCAGAAAAAAAGCCTGCAACTGAGGTATGTGCCTTTGAGCGGAATCAAACCCGGGACCCTTCGGTTCACAGGCCAATACTTTATCCACTGAGCAAAACTGGCTAGGGCTGATTTCTCTTTTATCTCACCTATTGTGCAGATTTGGTTATATAGCCATCTTTTGATTCTGATATTCTTATCATCTTCAGAATATCATCTTTGTCTGCATCATAACCATAGTTCAGGTCAGACCTGCCACTAAAGTTAGGAATCCAGTTATAAATTGCACACAAAACAGCTGATGAAATCATGAAAAGTGAATTGGTTGGGAATGAAACCCCACAACTCATCAAAAGCAAGTTTGGTTTATTTGAATGGTTTCATTAAATAAGTCTACAAAGGTTACAAACTGAAGCACAAAGCGCAATCTTACAAGAAGCGCAACACCCAGAGTTAGTGCAAAATGTACAATTAACGGCTGCGGAGAAACCCAAGGTTTGAATTGTTTATTCATTTTTTTTTAAACAGTATACATTGTTAAATAATGTAAGGAAAACATTTATAATTCAGAAAGATTTTTTAATGTGGAAAAAGATACTCAAAGTGTACTATTAACACAAAAATAATTTAAACATTTCAGTAGCTAGTTCATTCCTCTAGGTTTCAGTTATTTCATCCACAGGAAGGAAAAAAAAATCAACAGTAAATAAAACCAGTTCTTTCTTTTTGTGAATGAAGAGATCCCAAAATTATTGAACCAAAATAACAAACAATGTGCTGCATTTGGCTTGTTTCTCTAGTAAAACGTATTGTTTCATTTGTCTCAGGTAGTCCATTTCTCGTTAATTTGGCCACCTTCTTTGTTCTATTCCTTACTCTTACCATCTCCCCAAGAATTATAAGCAGAGAATAAGTAAACAATTTTGAAGCAGGGCTTGGAACCTCTGCCCTTTTCATTTCTACCTTCCTAAAACCTTAAGCTTTCATTTGCATCACTGGGGCCTAGGCTAATGTAAAGAAACAGGGCCCACGAAGGGACAACCGGACAGGAGAGCCAAACAGGCTCTTCCTATTGTGGTGATTCCTGGGATGTGCCGTTGAGGTGGGTAAGAGGTTGGAAATATGTCAATTTCCCAACTCAAGAGTCAAGACAAGAAGCACCCAAAAAATTAAGAGTCCTAACTTTTTCCCCATCTTCAGAGATAATAGAGACCCCCAGTTAGCCAATTAGGAGAGTATTTCCTGAAAGCTCTGAAAATAATAGAACTGCCCATTATAATTAGGCATAGCACTAAATAACACTGGTTGGTTGCAGTTATTACTTAAGGAGAATATTTGTTAAAATGAAATGTGAGAATATCAGTTGCAATTGCAGAAATAAAGGTGGCACAACAGATTATGATCCTGCAACCATTTGGACATAGGAGAAGAACAGGAAGAATATGATTCTTTCCTATCATGCTTACTTCAGATGTGGTTCCACTTTCCACAAAAATGCAATACCCCAAGCTGAGAAATGCCTGGCACATTTGCAACAAGAGGAAAGCAATCCAAACAGTTTTTTTAGAGCAACTTTCTCCATCTGTGACACTTTTCACTATCACGTTTTCCAACTTCAAAACTAACCCCCTCTCGCTTCCCATGTTCAGCCATTTCTTCTAGGTCTGTTCAAGCCCAGCTCAATGAGTAAGGCTATGGCCAGGCATCACATTACTTCAAACAAGTTTGTTCTCCCATACCTTAGTCTTTTTCTTTCACTTGTCCCACGCCTCCTTTAATCTTTTAAATTGCCCAATTTTATTACAGCACCCCTCCTCACTATTCCTGAAACAGAACTTTCTGCTTTCAAGCACTGATGTCAACTTAATTTCTCAACCTGCTCATCTCACACCTGCTCTAGACAAACTTGTTAAATGACTTAAGAACACTCTCAATTTCCCTTTGGCATAACCCACTGCTGGGGTCACCTGGGCCTTAGATTTCCTCCCACATGCCCTTTGCTGATCTGGGGTCTGATGAGAAGTTGATGCTAATGGCAAAAGCAATAGAAGTCCAAGGCACTAAAATATCCAGCAAGCAATACTGGGAGAACAGAAGTATTCAAGTAAGTAATTTATACAATTTTACATTCACATTTATTTATCTAATACAATGGAAATACAAAGGAAAACGTTAAAGTGTCTCAATAAGTAAAGGACAGAGCTAGCTTTTTTTTTCAACCTTCTAAACCTTTCATATTTTCATCTTAAAACTACTGTTGTCCAACAACATTTATATATCACAGTGTTTCCACATCAAAACTGATGGCAAAGTTACATGTCCGCAGGGAACGTTTTTTTCCTAATTACTAATGCTGCAGTCAAAGCTGCTAATATCATCTGCTTAAAGCCTAATGACCTATCATAAGAAAGGGTTGAAACTTCAATCTTCTGGTGTTTTTCACTGGGTTCTAGAGAGAGAGAGAGAGAGAGAGAGAGAGAGAGAGAGAGAGAGAGAAAGGGGTGGCGGGGGAAGAGTAGGGGTGGGTGGAGGAACAGGGTAAGAAAGAACCCAATACTTTTGTCTTGTCGCTTAGATTCTTGAGGGAATGAGGGACTTGGGATAGGTACCAAAATTAAGAGCTACACCCATTTAAAAATACAGGTGGGGTTTGGTTTTCCCTTGAGCACTCTAATAGCTTCCTGATAAAAGCCCTTCTCTTTCCTAGCCCTCACTGTTGGGTACAGGTAAACAGGAAAGCACAAGTTGAAGCTACCCCACCACAAGAAAGCTGCTCTTTCCTTCTTGTCCCACTCCAATTAATGGTGAAGGGGAGGAAGACTCTCCATTTTGAGGGCTCTAAGCAGTATTAAAAACATTCCTTTCTGGCAAGAAATAATCAGTTAAATGCAGCACTAGTAGTTAGTATATAGGCTACTAACCCCTCCACCCCCAATCACTCAGCACTCTTTCCTGTCCCCAAATCTACTCAGTTAATGTCTCTAGGTCTAAGTGGTCCGCAGGTTGGAACCTGGGGGGTTGCTGATGGATTTCTGCAAATTGCTGATGTTGAAATTCTGTAAGGAGGCAGTCCCCACAGGCTGGAACTGCCCAAGTGGCTGTGGTGCAGGGCCACCCGTCCCACTCCATTGAGTGCCAAAGGGAGGAGCTGGAAAACTGTACTGCTGTGGGGGGCACATAGACTTGGTGAAGTGACCTAGAGAGGTAGCTGATGCTGCAGAGATGGGGGCAGGGCCACCCAGGTTTGAGGTCATGGAGATGCACAGCTGACCAGGTGCTGAGAACTTCCTTGCCATTCCAGGGCCCTGAAAACAAAACAACTCATTGTAAAGTGTGGTGTAGGCATAACATGCGTGAGTGTGAAATGGGCAATACAAAAATACAATTTTACAACTGGGGCTGTTCTACTCTTATAAATCCTTTCATAATAATAATTATTGGCTCTTTACACTTACCTGACAGGGGAGAATAACCATTCAGTCTGGAACTGAGTGGTGGTGTGTGTGTGTCTGTCTGTGTATGACGACGGGCATGCAGTTCAGGGTAATAAAGGAAAGGGAAGAAAAAATTGAGTTGACCAATAGGGAGTGAAGGATTCAGGGAAGAAAAAATAAAAGGGTACTTGGGTGATTTTTGTCTTGTTTTTCTAAAAGTATTAAAATTGCCTGGCTGGAGTGATACAGTGGTTGAGCGTCACCCCATGGACTAGGTCACAGTTTGATTCCCGGACAGGGCACATGCCAGGGTTGCAGGCTCGATCCCCAGTAGGGGGCGTGCAGGAGGCAGCCGATCAATGATTCTCTCTCATCATTGATGTTTCTATCTCTCTGAAATCAATAAAACCGTATTTTAAAAAAGTGTTAAAATTAATGAGCTAATAAAGTAGATCACAGCCTGAAATGTTAAGCATGGTCTCAGATGTGCTAAGTGACACTAATAGATTAGGAAAATGGAAAAAAAGGAAAACTTACCTCATAATTCATATGTCCTTTGCTTCCTCTCCTGCCTGAAAGATTCATGGCATCTCGGGCCCAATTGTCCACCAACTTGTGCAGGTCATCTGTGAATGTGCCCTTTCTGCTGGAGGTCATGGCAGGAGGCTGAGTTTGGGCAGCTTGGCTGTTCACTGTCCCCCCAACAGTGTTTGTGCTGCTGGTCCCTAGAGTTAGAAGAAGCAACAGAATATAAACATTACATGGTGTTTGGATTATAATTTAATGAAGAGGAAAAGCTCACAGAATGATGAATGGCAAGCCACAGAATGGGGAGGATGGATTGGGAAGCCATGCAACAAAGGAAGATTCGAAATCCTTATTTAGCCAAATGTTTTGCCATAACAGGGCAATGAAACCAGATTCTCTTCAGGAGCTGCAGGTAAGGAAGGCTAAAGAACTCAGGACCATGGTTGGTACAAAGGGCAGGGCCCTCTTTCAGCCCATTCACATAGCATCTCAGAGGACTGAAACATACTGCCAGCAAACGTTTCCAGCATCGGTGAGGGAAGAGTGGGACGGTCAGTGAGGCTAGCTTTTCTAGAGTGTTAGAGAACGCAGGGCAAACAAGGTGATTTCTTGAGCACTGGGACAGGGTTCGAGTAGGAGTTACAGAAATGCAAAGACAGGTGTTTGGCCCAGGAAAAGACATAGTTCCCAAGCCATGTGGGACTTGGCCATAATCTTTAGCCATTCCTTAATGGAAAGAGGTGGTAAGAGAAACAGCATGCTCTGTTCAAAAACACTTTTCACATGGACCCCATAAACACAAATTGTAAACATAAATTTGAGAGGAAATAAGGCTTCAACCTTTCCCAATTTCCTATGAGTGAAGAACCAAGTTTACTTGTGAGGGAGGTTTACTGTTTGCCTGAATCTTTCAACTCCAAGAAGGCATGCTTTTCCTGAAGATGACCTCAGTTTCAGCTGGTTCCAGGATCCTCAGCCCTTCCACCCCCTTTCCCAGAACAGCAAGCACTCTTATGTGGAAGCAATAGGAACACTCAGCTGAGGCAGGGGTGCAAAAGGGAGGAGGAAGCTTTGAGGTGCAATGAAGGAGTTCTATTTCTATAGTTTGATGAGAAGAAAGGAGTCTGTGTCCTGCCTGATTTCGGCTCTGCTGGAGGGCACACTGAAGATTATGCGAAGAGGCAAGTTTTAGGGAAGAGGGAGAGAAGAGTCATGGTCTTGTTTGTATACCCTCACCCCACCTTCTTAGCAGATATCACATTTGCTATAGAATAAATAAAAGCTACTAAGTTGTGAGCACTAGGCCTTAAGATATCCCAGTAATACTGGGGGCTACATAAATGCATACATTTTCCTGCTTTCAAGGTCAAAGCAGCACTGAAGCACAGCAGCATACCTGAAGCAACTCTGCCATTGAAAAGCCCTTTATGATCCTTGCTGGTCAAGTTTATACCACACTATCCAGAGATGGCACACACAAGCATGTCAGTACTCGAGAAATAGCTAATTCGGAGGTGAAGCTGCAGAGGAAGGTCACATGCTTCTTACCACCAAGGCTTGACATGGAACTACTGTAGTGTGTGCTAGCTCCCTTCTCAGTGCCCATGAGAGCCACAGGGAATTGCTTTTGCATGTACAGTGTAAAGGGAAGAGTAAATTCCCCTATGGCACAGGAAACAGCCTTCCTCAAACAGCGAGAGTGAGACAGTGGTGGAATGGGAGGGAGGAAGAGGCAGTGAGGATGGCAGTGATGATGGTGAAGTCCAGAAGGCAAGCATATCATGCATGAGGACCACCATCTGGTTCGAATGGTGATTGCTTAGTGAGCTTGATGGTAAGTGAGCCAATTAAAACAAAACCAGACACTATCCCAAGTGAGCAGAGCTGTCAAAGCCAAATACAAGAAGCTCTGTGAGGTGAACACCAATTACAAAGCTCGTGCTGGGAGACCGCCTGCTCTGGTCTCATGCTTGTTGCCTTTCATGCTGTGAGGCCCCTGTATGACCAAATCTCATGTCTCACTTTAACTTATATCACACAGCAGTGGATTCTGAAGGTACGGTTTGTACCTTGAGGGAGAGTCAACCATACAGTTGACCTTATTCTGGCTTCTGAAAACAGGTTTTCCCGTTAAAGGAAATAAACACATCCCTTTCTGACTAGAAATAAACTCCTGGGAAAAGTTGACTATAAACACTAGAACATGTTGTGGATTTTGTCCATTTCAGTAATAAAGTGTCTAAGAACATTTTTAATGCAAACATTTCTGAGAACACTGTGTTCCTTCCAGAGTATACTGACTAACCTTTCTCAGTTCTGCTGAAAAGCTCTCAAAAGTAAGTGTATGCTGAACCACCCAAAATCTATTCTTCAGTTTTCTCCTGCTATTAATACGTTTTCCCCACCTTGACACCGCCAGATCCTAGTAACAATAACCTATTAGTAGCCACAACTTACTGCCTAATATATCCCAAGTATAGCGTTTTCTGGTTGACCTAGGTGGTCTGTGGGGTTGTTGAACTGTCTGCACTTTAATGAAAAGCTATCAATCTAAGAAGCCAGACTCTACAAAGTTGTGCCTTTCACTTCACCAACCTAGCAGATGTGGGGTAATGGGCTCTTGTATGCTGTGACCACTGCTGATTTTCCAGTGGCCGGCACATTTTGTTAACTAACAAATTCTTTCACAAAGGAGTCAGGAGTCCTTGATCTCTCTGTACATATCCATGGGCTTATCAAGCCATAATGTCACAGAGGTAGGCTTGCAGGGCGTCATCAATGAAAACACTGACTATGAGGTGATTTCTTAATCTGGAAGGATAGCCAGTGTTCAGCAAATAAGCATGTTAAATAATATATTAGAAAAGGGTGCGGAACTAGAGAGATGGAAATTGGGAATCAGGGAGTTGTGAGGCTTCAGGGTCCAAAGAACTCAAGGATAACAGGATTTGCAATCAAGGACCAAAAGTAACAGAAAAATAAAAGATAATTACTACAGAGCTGGTTGCAAGGACAGACTTTTTTCACCATCTTCCCTGAAGCACAAAGAGAGAGCAATGTGTTAAAAATAAAGAAACATCAGTATAAAATATTTAGAATCTCCAAACAGCACACAAAGTCCCAGCAAGAGAAAGCAGGAGGGGAGACAGACTGGTAGGACCTGGAGCCCTTGCCACAGATGTAGTTCTATGGGATGTATTTTATAGGCTGTTAGCTTTGACTTGGTTATATGATGGGCTGTGGTACCTAGCTGACAAAAGCTGGATTTCCATACCCAATCTTTGTATCTAGAAGTGCAATGCTCTGCATTAAGGTCTGGGAGGGGAGGAACTCCAGTCTCTCAGATCTCACTGCTTGAATTTCAAATACCCAAGCAGTCTTTCCATTGACCCTGTCCCGCTTTCTGTTTCTCCTGCTGGGTTGTTAAAAAGCACTCAAGTAAATGCATTAGCAATTCTACCACAGTGGGCTGATAGATATTACCATTGTTACAGTTTTCAATTAATTTAAATTGGCTAATATATTTCCACATCCTAGACATACTAGTACATACTAGTACTTTCCCCTCTAGAAAAATCTTTAAAAGTATATGGAAAACAAGCAACTTTTGAACATAAATAAAGCATTAAGGCAAGCCATGCTTCCAAACCATTATCTATTTGGAGAGCATAGAATAATGCATCCCAAACTAGTAAGACCTCCATGCCTATAAGCACCTGGTTTTTCTTTCCACATTTGCTTTAAATCTGCCTCCTGTAATTTGGTCACCAAGGCTTATAAGATATACTAGTATACTGATGTCACCTTTCATTTTAGACCTAGCAGGAAGCGATAAGATTTTAATATTTCTAAACACTTTTATTCAAAAATAGTATAATACCACCTACCTTTAAGAGTGTGATGAGAATTCATTGAATTAATTTGAAGTGGTATCTACCATATTATATTTTACAAAAAAGCCTTGGTTCTCTTTATTCCGTTAAACATTTCAGGCTGTATAACACTTGCCTCCTACTATTAATGTCTTTTCATCTTTCTAGCTGGACATATAAATTAAATGCTTATTTAAGCATCAAGATGTTAGTATGCTTGGTCCAGCCTAGTTTAACCAGAAAGTTATATGAATGCTCAAAAATCACACACGCTTGGAAAACTACCAAACTGGTAACGCCTTCCACACCTTTGTTAATTAGCTTTGGCTAGTGATAAGAGAGGCCCAAGGACCTCTGAACCATACTCAGAAATAGTGATGGCCTTAGCACATGCATTTAAAAAGCACTTCAATAACCACATCAGAAGTTTGAGGCCTTAACAGAGACCTTTATTTAAACTCTAGCAGAAGTTTTCTACTTAAGCCCTACATTCATTTAAAAAAATTTATTTCCATTTACATTTGCGGGCCAATTAGAGGGAAATGATGCATGCTTCTCCCGTGCTGCCTGTTTCATGTATGTGATTTGTAGAACAACCCTAGAAGACAGGTGTCATCATCTTTTCACCGTTGGGAAAGATGGGTGGAGAGGTTTTGCTATTGTGCCTTTAAGGAGAAGGCTTGGAAATCTCAGCAGTTAAGGTAAAAATACCATTTTTACTTGCAGGTGCTGGGATTTGGTCTTCAACAGAATAAATGCTTTATGAGAGTAACTACACTGAAACCCTTTCAACACCTGATTTTATGAAATTAAAAGGTAGTGGTGGTGAAAGGATCCAATGAGGAAATTCTAGCATCTTTTCAACTGATAGATGGTTGCTTAATTGACCAGAAAAAGATTCCAGTCTCTGAAAATTAGGGTGTAACTTTTACCTGCTGCCAGGATCTAAGTGCATCAGTGATCAACATGGGCAGTACTGAATAGGACAAAAATTGTCTTCATTCTTTTTTCTTTAAAAAAATCATTGATTGATTTGAGAGAGTAAGGAGGAGGAAGGAAGGGCAGCGGGGGGGGGCATGGAGAGGGGCGGGAGGGAGAGAGGGAGAGAGGGAGAGAGGGAGAGAGAGAGAGAGAGAGAGAAGAGAGAGGGAGGGAGGGAGAGAGAGAGAGAGAGAGAGAGAGAGAGAGAGAGAGAGAGAGAGAGAGAGAGAGGCGCATTGATTTGTTGTTCCACTTATTGATGCATTCATTGGTTGATTCTTGTATGTGCCCTGACTGGGAGTCAAACCCTTGACCTTGGTGTTTATCAAGAAGATGCTCTAATCCAGTGGTTCCCAATGTGGGGCACACACCCCACAGGGAGGCAGTTTGATTTTTAAGGGGGGCCAATTCAAGAATGAGTTATTAACAGTGAATTTTTGCATTTCTTATGGTTCTAAGGGCCTCATATACATATATAAATATATAGTGACATATTTATGAATTTCAGTTCTCTATTATATGTTTTGAAACTTCTTCATATTATTTTTTAACACTTTCTTAGTGATTTCTTCCTCAGTACTTCACCTCTGTCCTTTCGTTCTTTTATTTTTCTCTTTCATGGATGCCATGTTCTTTGGAAGCTTGTTTAGGCCAAGTTAACGGCCTTTTAGGCTTCCTAAAATAGTGAGTAGGAGTTCACTTTTTGAATAATAAGAATTATATGTCACAGGGGGGGGGGCATCTGGATTTTAGAAATGCTTAGGTGGGGCATGGCCAAAAAAAATTTGGGAACCACTGCTCTAACCACTGAGTACCCGACCAGGGTCCAGTCTTCATTATTCTAAAAGACCCAGCAATCTATGTAACCTAACACCATATCTACATGGATCTATGAAGAAGCAATTCTATCAGAAAGTTATTTTGAAATTTATAGAAACCTATTATTATTTCTACATCTTTTATAATAATTAATGTAGGGACCCAAACTTCTGAGGGTAACAGTAGTTCAGCCAAGCCGCTGAGTAAATGATATACAAAGACAAATGAAAATGGACTGCGTGAAATATCAGATCCAAGCAGCAGAAAAACAAGGGCGAGGAAGGAGTAAAGGTGTTACACACAAAGAGCCAAGCAGGGCGTACTCAGAAATCGGGTCCTCCTGCCACCAGGTTTGAATGTCACCTGCTCAGATGCACAGTTAAACTTCGCACAGCCTGTGGGAGGGGAGAAACAGGGAAGAACAGAGAGAGAAGAGACAGAACACAACTACAAGATGTTAGAAACTTGAGGCTGGAGTGGTGAAATGCGCTACAATGACACACAGAACAAGCTTCTAGGGAAAGGTCAAATATACAGGACAGGAAAATTAGGCCTCAATTCCCTCCATCTGCAAAAAGCTTTTCACAGGGGAATAATGCTAGGTAGTTTGAGCTCTGGCCAAAAAGTACATCTTCAATTTCGGTGAAATTGTGACAAAGGTACCTAAGCTACCTATCATATTTTCCCCATTCTTTTCTCCCCAGACAGTGAACTCCTTTCATACTTGTTCTAAGGTTACTAGAAGCTCTTTCCTCTACAGGAATGTTCTGAGCAATCATTAATAAATAAAACTATTTGAAAAGTAAATAATCTATATAAAAAATTGAATTGTAGGGCAATTCATCTTAGTATGCTACTCCCATACTTAGAAATTTAAAAAGCCCACATTAGCTAATCCAGCAAATTAGCTTTCAGAAACTGCTAAAACACCTTAGAATTTAGTGCAGGAAATCTGTCTAGTCATAAGTTGCAAATCCCAAATGAGTTCTTCATATCGGTCACAAACCTAAACATTTGCTGTAATCCTTTGAAAAGAAGCTATTTCACCTGATAGGAACAATGAGTGCACCTACCTAATCACTTCCCACCCCTTCAGCTCATAGATCCTTGGAAGTGTACAACACACAGGCGATATTCTGGTCAACTGGTCTTCCAACTCACCTTAACAATAAGCTACTCATTAGGCTTTTGTCCTGGACATGGCAATATCTCCATTTTAATGTTTTTGGAAGATGACGGTTGTTTTACTTTCTTACCTTGACTTGGAGCAGAAAGGCTTGGTACTGAAATGGCACCATCACTGGTGAAGGCTGAATAGAGGTTGTCACTGGAGGGAGATGGCTTTAGAGGTTGTAATAACTGATTTTGCCCAGTCTCTGGGATGTTGCCAGGAGGTTGGAGGGTTTGCTGGGGGTGCAAGCCTGAAGCTGCACTCTGACCAGACAGATTACCTGCCAGAAGACAAAGTGGCATGAAGAAACAAGTACAGCTTTCCCAATGCACTTTAATAGGCACTGTCCTTATTCTTCCAATTTGTCCCATTGAGTGATTAATGGGCCAAAAGCTATGACTAATGAATAGAAGGGGAAGTGTGGAATGGCATGAGAATCAACAGTTAATAGGGCCATAGGAAATTATCCTGAAAGTTTTTTAGCTTTAGAAAACCTAGATGGATCACAAATCTGAGCTGAGTGGATGTGTAGAACAGTGGTCACCAACTGGTGGTCTGCAGACCTCTGGTGGTCCATGAGGTCCGAAAGGTTGGCGACAGCTGGTTTAAGGAAACTTTTGGAGCAGCGGTTGACAACTGGTGGTTCGCGGACCACTGGTCTAGAACAGTGGTCGGCAAACTCATTAGTCAACAGAGCCAAATATCAACAGTACTTCTTCAAAATAGACTCGCCCAGGCCGAAAACTGACTTCTGCGAATGGGCCACGAAGTTTCAACCACACTGTACGTGCACGCCCGCACGTGGTATTTTGTGGAAGAGCCACACTCAAGGGGCCAAAGAGCTGCATGTGGCTCGCGAGCTGCAGTTTGCTGACCACTCGTCTAGAATATATAGATACGAGAGAATTCCATTTTGCAGTTCCACAACTCTACTATAAAACACTGAGTTGGATCATGATACAAATAGGTTTGGCAAGCAGTGTCTGCTTAATTTTTCTTGTAAGCATATGTCAGATCAAGTACAGAAGAATTGTTAAAAATAGTTGCTATTCCTTAAAATCACATCTCTACTACTGAATTGGTTCTAATGTGCTAGAGAAAATTTGGGTCTCTAAAACTTCCAGAGAATGGAAAGCTGCTAAAAAGTTTGCAATTGCTCTCTAACATATTTGCTAGCCCTGCAGAACAAATATGAGATATACACTTATTTCAGACTTTTTTTTTACTTTTCAACTAATTATCTGTGTTTATCACAATTTAAATAGACATAGAATTCATTACAAGAGATTATGATTTAACTATTTTTTAGTTACAAACATTAGGAAATTCTTTGTCCCAATATAGGTAAATAAAATAAAAACTTTAACCAAGGAAATTATCACTTAAGACATACTCAAATATCTATATGAAATTTATATTTATTCCAGTCACAATTATGACCAATTCATTCATTGAAAGGAAGAACCAAACTGAACTTTACTAAGTACAGGTGAAATATATTTTCTTCTAACTGCCCAAGAGTTTGGAGAAATATGAGGTATGTGTTACCAGGCAAAGCTAATGTTTTATCCTTAAGAACAACTATAAATGAAGACTACCCATGGATAGCAATATAGATTACAATGAAATAGGCCATTGAACTCAACCAGTCCACTTCCATAAATTAAAAAAGAGGTACTATAAATATGGGGAGTAGAGAATTCAAGGAAGTAAGAATATTAGGAAAGTCAATTAAATTCTTTTGATATTTAACAAAAACAACAAATGTTCAATAGGTTATATACACTGTTGAAGACAGAAATAAAAGACGGGACACCATGGCTGACCTGGTCCATGGCTTCTTACCTGAAAGCTGGGGGCTTTTACTGCCCAAGGAACTGATGCGACTAGATTTGCTGCCTTTACTTTTAGTGGGTCGCCTTCTTCTTCCTGAAAGAGGGGCAGCTGGGGGAATAATGACAGCAGGGGGAACCTTGCCCAGTTTGGTATACAAAGATTCAATTTCATGTTTCTGGCGACTCTGCAGATCTTGAATCTCTTTAAGATGTCTATGAAAGATAACCAGACATAATTCAAAAATATTAAAACCACCTTTGTTCAAACAAGACTTAACCACATATTCTTTAACCTCCATTGAAGTGCCTACTTTTGAATCTTTGCCCCAAATGTATTTAATCTAGTTTCTACTACACCTTGAGATTCTAGTTTGTCAACTCATCTTGATGGCCTCCATTACCCAAGCCAAAATCCAACAAGCTCCCAGGCAACAAATGGTTGATGATACAGTAGGAGAAAAAGATTAGGGCTTCTGAGGTTATACACAGGAGAACTGAATTTGCTACTCTGATTCAGTTTGTCAAATATGACCAACAAAACATTTCAACACTGGTTCATTTGGTAAACTAATAAATAACTAGGACTAGGTCAATAATTATAAAAACTGCTGTTAATAAAAGTAATTTAGTAACAATAACACAAAAGATGCCGACAAAGTTCTATAACTAGAAATGATGTGGGTCCTGATGAGTACAGGAGACCCAATGAGAACTACATTCAGATACTAGCTCTTGCCCATTACCCTTTCTTTAAAAGAAATGAGACATAGCCCTAACTGGTTTGGCTCAGTGGATAGAACAGGGGTGGGCAAACTTTTTGACTCGAGGGCCACAATGGGTTCTTAAACTGGACCGGAGGGCCGGAACAAAAGCATGGATGGAGTGTTTGTGTGAACTAATATAAATTCAAAGTAAACATCATTACATAAAAGGGTACGGTCTTTTTTTATTTTAGTTTTATTCATTTCAAACAGGCCGGATCCGGCCCGCGGAACGTAGTTGCCCACGGCTGGGATAGAATGTCGGCCTGCAGACTGAAGGGTCCCAGGTTCAATTCCGATCAAGGGTACATGCCCAGTTGTGGTCTCGATCCCCAGTAGGGGGCATGCAGGAGGCAGCCAATCAATGATTCTCTCTCATCATTGATGTTTCTATCTCTCTCTCCCTTCCTCTCTGAAATCAATAAAAATATATTTTAAAAATCCTATATAATAAAGAGGGAATACGCAAATTGACCGTCACTCCACCACAAAGATGATGGCATCCACAGCAGAGGCCGAATTCCTGTAACGAGCCTTAACAAGCAATCAGCAGGGACTTGAGGCTGTGCTTAACTCCCCCCCCCCCCCCCCCGAGGCTTGACAGGGGACCTCAGGCCACGTCCCCCGCCCCGGCACCGGGCAAGAGGACCTGAGGCCACACCCCCTGCCTAGCGGGCTTGACAGGGGATCTCAGGCTGTGTCCCCCACCTGGTGGGGCTTGACGGGGGATCTCAAGGCATGCCTCCTGCCCCGGCCCAGGCTGGGGGACCTCAGGCCGCGCCCCACACCCTAGTGCCGGGCCAGGGAACCTGAGGCTGCGTCCCCCCGCCCAGCAAGGCTTGACAAGGGTGGGACTGGCTGAGTCTGGATCTAGACTGATGGGGGGGGGAGCACGGCTGGGTCTCAAGCGATTTTGAGGCGCATGTGGGTGGGTGGGGACTTGACTCTGGGTCCCATGGTGTGCCCCAGACTCTATCAGGAGGAAGATTTTCATATACATTTTACTAATATTTTTCATCTCTGACACTTCTTTTATAGAGATAGGGCAAATAGCAATATTAAAATATTTCCTCTAATTAATCCCCTTTTAATGTGCACAAATTTCATGCACTGGGCCACTAGTCCTATATAATAAAAAGGTAATATTCAAATTGACCCTAACAGCAGAATGACTGGGAATGACTGGTCTCTATGACACACACTGACCACCAGGCAGAGTGCCCCCTGGTGGTCAGTGCACTCCCACAGGGGGAGCTCTGCTCAGCCACAAGCAAGGCTGATGGATGCCAGCACAGCGGTGATGGCGGGAGTCTCTTCTGCCTCCTCAGCAGCGCTAAGGATGTCCGACTGCAGCTTAGGCCTGCTCTCCTCTGGCAAGTGGACATCCCCCGAGGGCTCCCGGGCTGCCAGAGGGATGTCTGACTGCCAGCTTAGGCCCAATCCCCCGGGGAGCAGGCCTAAGCCAGCAAGTGGACATCCCCCGAGGGGTCCCAGACTGCGAGAGGGCACAGGCCAGGCTGAGGGACGCCCCCCAAGTGCACAAATTTTTGTGCACTAGGGCTCTAGTTTATATATAAAAGCCTAAGCAACTGGTCGACTGGTAGCTATGATGCACACTGACCACCAGGGGGCACTCAATGCACAGGCATGGAAACATGGAACAGAATGATGAATCTCACAGGGAAGGGGGGGTAGGGCGGGAATTAACCAAAGATCTTATATGCATACTAAGGGCCCCTCAGCCTGGCCTGAGGGGATCGGGCCAAAATTGGCCCAGTACATGGATTTGTGCACCAGTGGGGTCCCTCAGCTTGGCCTGTGGGGATCAGGCTGAAACCTGCCCAGTGCACAGATTCATGCACCAGTAGGGTCCTTTGGCCTGGCCTGCAGGGATTGGGTCAAATCTGTACACTGGGCCTGCAACATCCCTGAGGGTTCCCGGATTGTGAGAGGGTGCAGTACAGGCTGAGGGACCCCACCGGTGCATGAATCCATGCACCGGGCCTCTAGTAAATAAATAAATAAAAGAAATGAGACATAAGCATATTGTAGTGAAAAGAATACTAATATAGGCACCACAAGTTAGGTCTTAATTTTGCCATTATTCTTCATAGGAGAAAACATACGTACTTTTCTCGTAGTCGTCGCAGCTCTAACTTTAAGTCTTCATCTTCAATATCTGACTCATTGTCACTACTCATGTAAGAGGAGTTGAGTGAGTTACTAAGGCTTTGACTTAGATTTTGGATAGGAAGGCTCCTTGAGCTCAGTTGAGGGGGGGAGTGTGGACTACCTGAACCATCATCCACATCCCTACTTAGGAAGGCAGCCTCCAAGTCAGAAGATGGTCCATTCAGATGCGAAGGATCTGACAGTTCAGGCTTTTCTTTCTTTGGTATCGCAGCAGGAAGAACAGTTTGTTCCAAATCCATAAAAGGAGATGCCATTGGTCCCTCTTTCTTTGCCTCCGTGACCTTATCTTCAGTTCTTGATACAGAGAAACGACCTACTTGGTTTGCTGTAGTTGTCACCTGAAAACGTCCAACCTTGGTAGGCTGCCCCATTTCTGACTTTGCTTCTGAGGCAGGAGCTCTGTGGGCACTATCTGGCATATCTGAAGAGATAGCAGGGATGGTCATCCCATTAGGGTCTGGCTTCACCAGGGTACTCTCTGGACTACTACTTGATAGCACTGAGGATTCTGAAGTGCTGGATTCAAAACGAACAGACTTTGCATCTTCAGACTTATTTTTACCCTCTTTCTGGGCATCATCCATTGCAACTGAAACCTAATGAAAAGAGACCAAAGTAAGATTCTTTTAAAAGTCCCTAATATTCAATTTTTAGAGTGGACCATTAAAAAAGAAAATAACAGAAACACTATTTCCTAGCCAGTAAGTAGGCTGATTATCCCTGTACATAGTCCCTCCATTTTTTATTGTGAAAATAAATAGAATATCATTATAGAGAACAACACATCTGTACTGAGATATACAGATTAGATGTATATTCTGAGTGCCTGGCTAAGCTTACTAAGTAAATTACTACTTTTATATCTAAAGCATCGGACTCACATTCAAATCTTAGTAAAAATATAAGTAACAACAAGTCATGGAATGTTGGGGATTTCTTGTGAATAATAAAAACTGCAAAGATTAAAGCCAATAAATGTTAAATGCCAGCTAAGCTTCAAGAATCAACACAACCAAGCATTATCATGAAAATGTGAACCCTGAGAAAAAGATATCTACTAAGAAGGGCTCCTGGTGGCAAACTGGCCTCAGATGAAAACAAAACAAAACAAAAACAGAGCTTAGCAGCCATTTTCATACGGGGGCCTCTCAAACAAACTGTCCTTTAGGGAGAAACCTGCACTGAACTACCTGGCTGCATTATTTCTGCCATTTGATCCAGCCCTTATAAAAGAATTCCTAGAATATTTTAACCAATAGGACAGATGCTTTCTCCACCAAATCAGAGTTGAGCAGTTATCAACTTCTTCAACCAATCAGAGTGGCTCTATTCTGTCCTGTGCCTTTTGGACCAAATTGTGAGGAATTGGGAGTCTTCATTCGCATGAGGATGGATCAATCAGGGACCATGGATGGGGAACTTCAGTCTATATAAATCAGCTCCTTTCTGGCTCTGGGAGCATACTTTCCCTCTCCACCAAAGGCTGATGATTGCATTTCCCTAGCTGAAGATATCTCACCAGAGCAGAGCAAAGCAGATCAGTGCAGGCCAGAGTTTACAGTATGGAGCAGCCCAGACCAGCAAGGAGCAGAGCTGTCTAGCCAGAGTGGAGCCTGGCCTCAGGCCTGCCTCACAGCCATGCTGTTTTCATAGCCATGCTGTATCACAATTGAGATGTTTTGCACTGAATAAAGTTTCCTTCTTCACAGCACCCCAAATTGGGGATTCTTATTGCTGTTGAACTGATGCCAACAACCATTGGCTGACAAGAATAATTGAAAAGTAGTTGTTAAATTAGTAATAAAAATGATTTTCTAAGCTTGCTTGGCACTGTATCCTAACAGCCAGAACATGTTCCCTTGTTGGGCCAACTGGGAAAATAAAATTATATAATCACTTGACCTAGTATTTTTACTTCAGAAATTAATCCTAAAAGATTTTCCTAAACATGAAAAATATTTTATATACAAAGTTGTTTACTGTTACTTTAATCATTATGTTGGAAAAACAACCTAGTGACTAATAAAATAACAGGTGAATGGTTAGGTAAATAAATCATTAGATGGGGGAAAAGCTATAAAGTATTCAGCGTTCAGTGAAGCAAGGGCAATTTTAGGTATACACATATACAGGAAAAAAGGAATGGAAGGAAAGAACACCCCAAAAAGTAATCCTGGGGAGGGTGGAAGGATAGGCAGATAGTATCATTTTCTATTATTTATCTACTGTTCTAAGTATTCTGTATTTTCTTTAATAGCATGTATTATTTTGAATAGGGAAAAATAGTAAGAGCTATAAAGTTCTATACAAAAGAAATATATCATCAAATTGGCAATTAGGTCCCAAAAGGTAGGTAATAATTCCGTTAAATATATATTCCCCCCAAAAGGGGAATCAGAGCAAGGAAAAGTGATTGTCTTACCTGAAATCGCCCCGTCTTAAAAACACCAGTTCCTGAACTAGCTGCTGTGACTTGTGACACTAGAACAAATAAATGGAGGAGGAAAAGAACTTAAATCAGCATCTCTAGTTAGCTTCTTTTCCCACTGGCCAGAAATACAGCAAAATGAAACTATGTATCGGATGAAAGTTGTTAGAGGCAAGGAAAATTTCCTTACCCCCCTGTCCCCTTGGGCTTTGTCCAACAAGGGAAAAGTTATTGTTTGCTCTCCTAGAAGATACCTTTAGTATGAAAGATTATATTGTTTGGGAAAAATTGTCAAAGTCTGAAAATTTATCATTTACCCTCTTCCTTTACTTGTACACATGTTGATATGGCATGTTTGAAGGAATAAGTTCCCTATAGAAGTCCTCCTTATCCACTAGTCCACTTTCAGTGGTTTCAGTTATCCACAATAATTCCATATTTTGAGAGAGAAAGTGAGAGAAAACATGCACATAACTTTTATTACAGTATATTGTTAGAGTTGCTCTACTTTTTATGAGTCGTTGTTAGTCTCTTACCGTGCTTAATTTATAAATTAAACTTTATCATATGTATGTATGCATAGGAAAAATAGTATACATATAGGGTTTCATACTATTGGCAGTTTCAGGCGTCTACTGGATACATCTTGGTACGTATCCTCCACTGGTAATACTGAGTATTGTATAACCAAAGTAGCTTTATAGCTTAACTATAATATTAACAGATACTATAAAACTAAGGTTAACAAACAGTTATACTGTTATCCACTCTTTAACTCAAAGATATAAATAAATGAAGAGAACAATGAAATTTCACCTAGAATATTAAGACCCATTTTTAAAAAATAAATATTTTTATTAATTTCAGGGAGAGGGAGAAACAGAGACATCAATGATGAGAGAGAATCATTGATTGGCTGTCTCCTGCTCGATCCCCAGGGATCAAGCCTGCAACCCGGGCATGTGCCCTTGACTGGAATTGAACCTGGGATCCTTCAGTCCACAGGCCGATGCTCTATCCACTGAACCAAACCAGTTAGGGCTATTAAGACCCACTTTTAAATAAAAACCAGCTATGGCAAACTGGTTAGGTAACATTTAGGCAAAATCCTAGGACAAGACAGTAAAGGTGTTAGAACCATTAACATGCAGTTCTGAGCAACTTTAAAGCCATGTAGGTCCTCTCTAGGGTTAATCACTTGTTTGAGTTTCTTTCTAGAGATAATATAGAATCTACACTGGCATTTTCTTTATTTCACACAACCAGATTACTGATTTTAATATCTATCCTGTATAATAAAAGAGAAATATGCAAATTAGCCACCCTTCTGCTGCACTCAAGCCACGCCCACCAGCCCATGGGAGTGATATGCAAATTAAACCAACAAAGATGGCGGTGGCCACGGAGCTGGAGGCTTGGGTTGCCTCTGGTGACCCACGGAGGAAGCCAAGCTTCCTGCCTGCCTTGGCCTCTGCTGAAGGGGTGGCTGGGGGGCCTGGGTCGCCCGGCCGCTGGGAGCGGGGCGGGAACTGCCGAGTCGCCATGGTGATGCGGCAGAAGTTCCCGCCCCATAGCCGCTTGCTCATTCACTTCCTCGCTCATTAATTCACTCATTCACTTATTCACTCATTTATTCACTCACTCACTCACTCACTCACTCACTCACTCACTCAGCAAACACTCCCAGGTCCCTGGCACCAGGCCAGGCACTGAAGGTGAACAGGATAAGACAGAGCTATGTCCTCAAGATGTTAGTAATTCAGTAGGGCGAAGCAGGCACATGAATGAGGCAGTTGTACGCACAGACACACTGCACTGGGTTCGGTGAGGGCTGTAACTAACGCCCACTTTGTTCTCTTGATAAAATGGGGCCTCGGGAGCCAGGCCCCCCCAAGTCTGTAGGCCTGCACCTAGGCCCGGAGCGGTTGGGGTCCCGGAACATGACAGAGGGTGCAGGTCGCGCTGAGGAATCCCCCTCTCCCCCCCCCCCCCCGCATAAATTTCGTGCACCGGGCACCTAGTATATATATATAAAAGGCTATTATGAAAAGTGTCCCCTTGGGAGTTCAATGGGGAGACCGGGAGTTAGATCACTCGCTATGACGTGTGCTGACCACCAGCGGGTGGTGTGGAACAAAAGAAGGCCCCGGCTGGCAGCTGGAAGGAAGGCCCTGATTGGATCGCCAGCAAGGCCTAGGGACCTTACTCGTGTACGAATTTTGTGTACCAAGCCTCTAGTTTTCATATAATGTTATAACTTAGAGAACATTCTGTATCGATGTTTCATTCTTTTTAACGGCTGCATAGTGTTGTACTGAATGTATGCAAAAAGTAGATATAATTTTTTAAAAAAATGTACCACATTTTAACCAAGCTTCTACTGAAAATTTAAGTTATTCAAATTTCTTGCTATTATACAAATGCTCTAATAAATATTTTCTTATAGATCTGTGGAATATCTAGGTATGAAAATGCTGAATCATTTCCATTTAAAACATCGATAGACATAACTAAACTTATCTCCAAAGAGATTGTACCAAGTCAATGGTGGCTGTTAAACTTCTGAATTTACCAACGAGAAATGAGAAGTGCTACCACTTGTGGTTTTATTTTGCATTTCTGTTATCATAAAGTATAGTGGGGCCTTGACTTACGAGTTTAATTTGTTCCATGACGGAGCTCGTAACTCAAATTACTCGTATGTCAAATCAACAGTGAATGAGTGAGACACGTGATGCTGGGCTGATGTTGTGGCGTTCACTGTGACGTTCGCTGCGCCAACTAGCGGTGGGGTATCTGAAGCTGGCTCGTAACGCGAATTTTAGCTCGCAACTCAAAGCAAAAAATCGGCCAAGAGACGGCTCGTATCTCGAAAAACTCGTTAGTCGGGACACTCATAAGTCAAGGCCCCACTGTATTTTCATGCCTATGTTTCTTTTTTCTTAATCTTTTATTTCTTGTCTATGCTCAATTTATAGAACTCTTAATATTAGCAAAGTAGCCCTTTTTGTGATATAAATACATGCACATGCATACATTTCCCAGTTTTTCATTTATCTTTGGACTAAATGGCATGTTTTTTTTCCAAGCAGAAAAACTAAAATCTATTACCACTTCTGGGCTGGGTATTAAACACAACACCTTTCTCTGTATGAGGGATCAGCAAGCTACAATGCATGGACCAAATTCAGCCCACTGCTTGCTTTTGTAAATAAATTTTATTGGAACACAGTGAAACTCATTCATTTATGTATTGTCTACTGCTGCTCAGGAGCTACAATAGATTTGAGTAGTTGTGACAGAAATTGTATGGCTAGCAAAGACTAATATATTTACTTTCTAGCCTTTTGCAGAAAAAGTTTGCTGACTCTGATCTAGACAGTTAAAATTTAAGAAAAAAGAAAAATTTTTCTTTGTCTTCCTACAGCACCATTTGTATAGTATCATTTAAAAAAAATATATATATATTTTATTGATATTTTTACAGGGTGAAAGGGAGAGGGACAGAGAGCCAGAAACATCAATGAGAGAGAAACATCGATCAGCTGCCTCTTGCACGCCCCCGACCAGGGATGTGCCCGCAACCAAGGTACATGTCCTTGACTGGAATCGAACCCGGGACCCTCCAGTCCACAGACCGATGCTATATCCACTGAGCCAAACCGGTTAGGGCTAATATCATTTTTTATCTTTGATCCATTTGGAATTTATTTTGGTCTAAGCAGTGGTCGGCAAACTCATTAGTCAACAGAGCCAAATATCAACAGTACTTCTTCAAAACAGACTCGTCCAGGCTGAAAACCAACTTCTGCGCATGGGCCATGAAGTTTAAATCGCACTGTACGTGCGCCCGCACGTGGCATTTTGTGGAAGAGCCACACTCAAGAGGCCAAAGAGCCGCATGTGGCTCGCGAGCCGCAGTTTGTGGACCACGGGAAGGCTAGTGATCTTTGCTTTTTTTCCAGATGGCTGTCCAATTGCCCCAAACCATTTACTGAAATATCCCATCACATTATGATTTGAAAGGTCACCTTTTTAATATTCTACTTTCCCTTGTAGTTTGTCCATTTCTAGAATTTATCATTTGTTCCAGTGATTTTTCGAGTCATTCATTTTAAAACAAGAGAATCAATTCCCTTGAAAATATTTTGAGAGGTTTTAAGCAAAATTTAGCATTTAGGAAAGATAAGAAATAGGAGCACTTAGGTAATCTTATTAATAGTTATATGGGGGCCCAGCCAGTGTGGCTCAGTGGTTGAGCATTGACCTATGAACCAGAGGTTATAGTTCGATTCCCAGTCAAGGCACATGCCCAGGTTGCGGGCTTGATCCCCAGTAGGGGTCACGCAGGAGACAACCATCAATGAGTCTCTCTCATCATTAATGTTTCTATTTCTCTCTCCCTTCTCTCTGAAATTAATATATATATATATATATATATATTTTAAAAATATTTATACAGGGAAGTACATTTATGTCAGGTGGTATTGAGAATAGATTTTTATAAAAAGGTAATTAATATTAAGCATGTGGTATACAAAACTCACACTGCATAAGTATAGCTCACATTTAAGTATTTTCACTTTTAAACTTGATTCTGAAGGAAAAGGCAACAAAAAAATAGAACCTTTAAATTTCCTAGATTCTGTGGGACTGATGATTTTAAATGAAAAGAGATTCACTACAAAACTTTAGAATAGCAGTAATTGATACAGACTTATGACTAAGTACAGGGTGATAAAAGTCCTAATAAAATATTTAAATTGATGATATAGGTAATTTTTGCAAAATTAAGTTGGAAGTATGCCTTTCTAAAGAGATTACATTTTATGAACATGCCAATTTTAATGACTCCAAAAAGAGATAAAAATGCTTAAACTGATTAATTGAAATCTTAAATTTGTATTTCTACAATCTTTGCTACTCAAGTTTATCTCTATATATTTAGTGTCACAAAAGCCAAGAAATTTATCAGTAAATTAACTTTTATATGTGCTTGAATTTTTTCATCTCTTAGCAAGAACCTAGGCCTAACTAATAACAAAGGGTTTTATGCTAAGAAACTATCTAAAAAAAAAAAAAAAAAAAAAGAATATGTCTTTGAAATAGTAATCATTTATAGGGAGGTTTGAAAGTGGTAATATAAGAGGAAGGATGCTTCTCACCATCCTTCTGAGGCTGAGCTCCTGCTTCTGTAACTGCTTTTGGAGGCACCATGGACCCAGGCTGCAAAACACAGATACAGATACCACAAAAATCTTTAGCTTTGGTCAGTCTTAAAATTTGGCCTGCTGCTTTTCCTCTTATAACGAGCATATGTGAAGAAACACTTATGTCTGAGGGAATTTTTTTTTAACAGCCTAAAAATAGATCTAATGTAAAGAAAAAAATATTTTAATGAAGAAATTGAGTCTTAACACTTCTACATGGCTGTCTTAATTTTTCCTATGGTATACTTGAGTATAAGTTGAATATTCATAGAAAACTAGTTTTAATCAGAACACTATTATGTCACATGCCTGAAAGGATTAGAGTATAACCTCCTCTGAATCATAAATACAAAACCTTTAGTATAATTCTAACCAGAGAAAAAGAAAAGTATTTTTCAAATAAAATCTTTTCCAGTTACACTACTGGGTCAGTGTTAATTTTTCATTAACCGGTTTCATTTCTGCTAGCTTGAACAAACAAAGACAAAATAGGTGTTAAAGGTATCAATAGTCAAATTTACAGTTTATGTTCTAAGAACATAATACATAGGGTTATAGGAAGATTTTATCAAGATTTTCAAAACTTACGCCAACTGCAGATGTTACTGCAATAGTCTCTGGACTAAGTGCTCTTCTCAACTGAGCATCAAGATCTTCCAGAGGTTGCTGGGATTGAATGAAAACAACCATAATAAATATAGGTCTTTGGCATATTCAGAATCTCTATGTATAGACCATTTATATAGGACATACTGTTTTATGCTTTAGATTGACATGACATAATGTGTGTCTATTCATGGAATATGAAACTCAATATACCAAATTCAACTTAGATATACTAGTACTGCTTGAATGATTTACCAGTCTCTCAAAATGTTATGTCAACCTCAAACTTTAGAGAAACTTGCATTTATGTTTTTACAGTTTCTTAGAAAAACTGTTGCATTTGTTTTTATAGTTTCTAAGTTTTCTTTCTTACCTTTTATGTTTAATGTTACTGAAAGTGATAAAAAAGTTGTCTATTTGTCCTCTCCTTAAAATATATTCTGAAAAATTTATCAAGGTCTATTGGTAGATTAAAAGTTATCACATGTTCCCTATTTTCTTTTTCAGTTTGGTACATCTTTCTGAGACCTTGGCCTTACAAATAAAAGATGGCACTATCAAGTAATATTATTCTTTTTGTAAATCTTTAATAATCTATACTCTTATACCTGCCCTATAAATGACAGAAAGGAGGAACTGGAGGTCTGAGTATCCCATCCTATTAACCAGGTCTTACTACCATCCATCTCAAGGCCATAAACTTTACTCTTGCCACAGTCTCTTAACATCTGTCTATCTTGGCTACCAGCAACCTATTCTTCTATAGCTTTTACTTATGCTATTCCCTGTCTATAGGTAGGCTCTATCTACTTACCCCTCCACATGTCTTATTGCTGTTTCTCATCACACTTACAGCTCTCTTAGAATTATAAATACATGCTTCTAATGAGAAAATAGGTGTGAAACTCCCAATTTACAGACTTCCACAATGCAATTTTTTTTCAAAACTTAGTGGCTGATGAAGTGGTTTCTCTGTTGGAGTTAAAACTTTATTATGGTAAGTTCATTAAATTATGTGCTACTGTATATCTGGGATCAAAGAAGTAAAGACAAATTCAGGCTTTTCAAATTAGCAATTTACTATGTTTTTCTTTTACAGTTCTAAAATAAATTCCTAATTTAGTTTCAATGTTTACTAGGCTTGACCCACACAGAAGTTTTTTCACGGTTACAATGGATGCATAACGAGTACTTCCTATGGGAATTCAACTAAATGTGTGGGGTGGTAGAGTAGGGTGGAAAAGGAAAGAATTTAAATACTGTAAGCAATTCTGACCACCATTCTACCCAGTGGGTAGAACTGAGTGTGAGATAGGAATCTCAGATTCACATCACTGGTCTTAATTCCTCTATGAGGAATCTCATTTCATCTGAGCTGAGTGATTTTTCTATTTAAAGATATATCTTTTTCATGAAATATCACCCTATAACCATCTATATATAAACCAATTACTTAATTTAATGTTCATTAAAAGAAATGTCAAATTCAAGAAAAAAAATGATTGTACTAAACTCATAGAAAAAGGGTATTATCAATTATTAGTATGGTACCCTTTCCTAAGGAACTTTCAAAGTTAATTCTGTATACATGTAATTTTTACTTCCATGAAATCTAGAGCAAATTATCTCATACCTAAGATGCAATTTCACTATTCTACGAATGAGAGAAGGAATTTTATTTGTTTGGCAAAATATCAATTTTGCTATTTTCTTCCTTCGTAAAATATGAAAAAATATTAATATTAAATGTTTTCTGGATGACTTGAAGCAACATTACAAATAAAAGAACTATGAAGCTTCTTACTTTAAATAGGGCTTGGGTCATTAGCTACACTATTTTAAAAGAAAGCTGTTACTAAGTCAAAACCAAATAGAAGCCAGAAGCCATGATCCCACAATGAAGAATTTAAATACCCTTTGTGAAAGAAAATAGGGACACATTAAGAAATATGCCAAGTCTTGGGGCACCTGAGTTTGTGA
Organism: Myotis daubentonii; assembly: GCF_963259705.1. Classification (NCBI taxonomy): domain Eukaryota; kingdom Metazoa; phylum Chordata; class Mammalia; order Chiroptera; family Vespertilionidae; genus Myotis; species Myotis daubentonii. The sequence goes on along the minus strand of NC_081841.1, from coordinate 97,742,358 downwards.
AGGTCCTGGAAAAGGTGGCAGCTGCTCACTGGATGGAATACCAGCTAGAAGTTCAGAACCCACTGACACAACCTACAGACAATGAAGGGAAATTCAAGTCCATGAGACACTGAAATGTAAAGACTGGAGAACAAATCAACTAATTCAAATTGCAGAAGCATAAGAATAACATGTATCTAGTTAACGCATGCTTGTCATCTGGGTTATACTCTTAAATAAAGGACATTGTAACCATGATACTATTATAGGGATTACTGTGACATACCAATAAAATGAATAGTAAAATTTAATAAGAAGTTATTCTCTAGGGAAAATAGAGGGAACAAAGGTTGTGTGGACATGAGAGGCACAGTCCAGATATTTTTGAACCACTGTCGTGGTACAATATAATCAAGCTTTTCCAAAAACAAACAAGACTTTTCTGAGAAAACAAAAACAATTCAGAAGTAACCAAGGGTCAGACCTGATAACAAAAGGCATCAGAAATCCAATACTATCAAGCAATTTGTTTTCTGTCTGAGTAAAACCTCTATATTAACTACTGTTAAAAGCATTTCCTATCAATGGCAATGCATACAATACAGTAGAAAAAAAGTACAGCCTTATTACTTGGAAAAGATCAGAGAGATTGAAGATGGCAGAATGAGAGGAAACCCACCATAGCAGAATTAGAAAACACCTTCTAGTTATTTTATTCTTAAGATTAGATTCTTTTCTCCTCCTTTGTATCACATTATTAACTTCCAATTTTTTATTGGCCCCATATTATACATCTATGGAATCTAAGCAAAGCAGATAATTTGCTTCATTCTCATTGAAACAAAGATTATGAACTTCTGTTACTGTGTATAATTGCCAGTAGAAGCATTTAGCTGTCTTTTGGGATAGAGTCCTTCAATTTGTACCAATTAGGAAGAAATGTCTGTAATTTTACCTGATTATTATAATTCTTAGAAAATCGTGCAGTATAGGTAACCCCCAAATCCTGCCATATTTTAAAAGGAAAAATCTCTCATGTTCAATGTACATATACCCTATCACCTTCAATCTATTTATTTAATAAATACCAAGTGCCTATTATTAGGCAGACATTTTTATAACTTCATTTGTAATTTGCAAGGCTGAGTGGAAAAATGCATATATTAGAAGGAAAAAGAGTGGTTATATTAATTTAATTATTTCAAAACAAGAATCTTACTGGAGCCTTAGTTAAAGGTAGCTTTGATGGAGCAGTTCCAGGTTTCACTCCTGGTGTAGTGCTGACGGGGGCTGAAACATAGCTGACTGAAGTAGAAACTTGCCCAGGTGTTACCACTGGTATAACAGGCAAACCAGTTGTTCCTAATGGCAAACTGGTTGGTGGTAAGCAAGTACTTGTAGTTGAAGTCATGAGTTTGCTGGGTGCAACAGCAGTCGTTGGGATACCTGGTGTGGCATTGGTTTCTACTACTAGTGATGTCTCCAATGAGACAGAGGCATGTTGAGTTCCAGATGAGCCGTGTTCACTAAAGAGAGATCGCAGCTTTTCCTCCAGAGTCTTTATGTCATCAATTCCAGGAGCTTTGGGCTGTGTATCAGCATCTATTTCAGGACAGTGTGTATGAGGCTGGTTGGGAAGCAAAGCTGGTTGAGGCTGACTATGAATTAGTGTCTGCTGTACAGCAGGCACACTAGCAACAGGCTGTGCCAAAGGTGGGATAGTAGGTCCTTGGGGTAATAAAGGTGTAGAAGTAGGTCCTGCTGCTTGGGCAAGGACAGGAGTAGAAGCTATAACTGAGGGAATGACCAAAGGATGCACCCCGCCAGGTTGAGAAATGGAACTAGATACTGCTGCTCCAGGGGAAGAGGAGGAGGAGGGTGCAGAGTGGGACAAAGCCAATCCAGCTGTGCTGCTATGAGATATTTTATCAAGTGAGTGTGCACTAACCACTACTGTCTCAGCTAGTGTAGGAGCAGAGGTGCTGCTGCTAAGCTGAAGAGATGGCTGTGAAGCTATGCTTGGGAACGGAGTGGTGTTAGAAACTGACGTTAATGTGGCTGCCCCTGTAGTAGTACTGCCTGCTGATGGCTGAGATAATGCAGGTGGAGGATTAGCCCCTGGAGCAGCAGCACTGCTCACTGCAGAGGCTGAAGTTGTTGAAATCGGTCTAGAGGGTAAAGTACCTATACTAGAAACAACACTTCCAGATGTGGGAGCCAGAACCGACTGGGATGTTGCTGATGTTGAGACCACTGCAGGTATAGTGATGCCTGAAACCATGCTGGAAAGCACTGGTGATTCTTCAGACACAGGTGGTATACAGAGTTCACTTGAAGTTACACTTGTGCAGGTGGTAATCCCTTTTTCAGTGGGCACTGTAATCTCAGACTGAATGACTGATGTGGAAATGTCATTAAGAGGGCAGCTAGTTACAGGGACTGATACTGAAAGTGTGGCTGCTGTGGTGGGGACTCCAGCAATGCTACCCATGGAAGGAGGTACTACTGGAAATGTTGGTCCTGTCTGACTAAAGTTGGGAGGTGCTGTATTGGGTCCTTCTGTCATCTGGGCATTTTTAAGTTCAGAAAAGGCCTGCTGTAGACTAAGGGATGAAGCAGAGTGAGACAAATTCATTCCAGCACCATGAGACGTAGAGGCAGCAACTGCAAAGGAAAAGAAAAAATTGAGAATCAGTCCATTTTTAAAGGGTGGATTCAAAAGAATGTCCTAGCAATCTGTTTTTGGATTACCAACTAGGCCACATACCAACAAGGTTTAAAAACTCTTCCAAGGGCCCTGCTGGCGTGCCTCAGTTGATCTATGAACCACTAGGTCACAGTTCAATTTCAAGTCAAGGCACATGCCCCGGTTGCGGGCTTGATCCCCAGTGTGGGGCATGAAGAGGCAGCCGATCAATGATTCTCTCTCATCATTGATGTATCTATCTTTCCCTCTCCTTTCCTCTTTTAAAACAATAAAAATATATTAAAAAACAATAACTCTCCCAAGGAAATGATAGGCTCTAAAACAGCAAAGTAACTAGATCAAAGTAAGTTAGTGTATACGATTATCTGTTTCTGAAAACAAACACAAAACCATGAAGTAACCTCAAAGCATATGCAATAGTACTAAATGGAAAAGCAAATACATATTACTGTATCTACACAGTATCCATTACGTGGACTGTATCTAGTTATGGCTGTCCCTTTGGCTCTTTTTCTTTAATCTCTATTCATCACTTATTTCCTTTCTTCATATGTTTATCTGTTAGTTATAATTCCAATTTTCTAATCTCTTTTATTGTCTGTGTCATTATTTGAACTACTGCTAGATGACCTATCTTCCAATATAGCAGAGATGCCACAAAATTTATAGAAGTATGTGGTAGAAGCAATTCCTTACCCGTATCTGATATTTCACCGGAGAAAACTTTTGATTCTCGTAATCGACTTTCTGGCACAGGACTCACTATAAACCGTCTTCCAGCAGAATGAACAACTTGAGTTAAAGAACTGGTAGGAATGCCTAGTTTAAAAGAAACAAACCACTTGATTGCATTATTATTATACTGTATATACTGTCACTGACATGAAGCTTTAAGATTTCATTATTAGCACACTTCGGTCAAAGGTAAGAGCAAACACAGAAAGAAAAGAGATTCATTCACCTATTTGTTGTGTCATGGAAGATGCAGGAAGTGGTTGTTTGAACTCTCCTTCCAATTTCTACAACAAACAAAAGTAGTTCAATTCATTCTCAATGCAATCTGAATTGGGCAAACTGCCACATGCAAAGAGAACACAAGTGTGTGATCATCTCAGACATATGATCACTGGATATTTTGCTTGGCACTACAGTAATATGTTAAACAAACAAACCTTCACTATGGGAATGTTGAACCTACTTGAGAATCTGAAAAGCCATAGTCATCCTTTCCCTGTAGACTCTCCAATCCCTGGTCACCCTCTGGTTCCACACTGACATCCTCACTGAGCATTTCATCAGCTTTTTCAATAATTTCCCGCACTTGATCCACAAAAGACTCTCTCTCTGTTGCTAGAATGAAGTCATTGTTCACCTGTAAAAGAAATGTGATGTCAGTCTGATTAGTAGAATGTTTCTCAAGCTTTAAGTCATCCAATTACCAACTTCATGACTTCTGTCCTATCTGCATACCACCTATATTATTATTTACTTGGTATGAAAGTTCTTCAATACTAGTTAGGTATGTCCTATACAAAAACATCCTAAATCACAGGCTTGGTGTACTAGTTATATTCACATAGAAATAAATGTAAAAATATATTACAAAATACTGTATATTTGGCTAGGGCAGTGGCTACTTAGATCAAGTACTAAGGTAAAACTGGAATTCCAAATGGAGACATACCATAATTGTTGCTATCTCCTCGGGATTGTCACCATCTAAATCAAATTTGAATGTAACCATTTTCCGATTGTGAGTCTCTAACTGACATTCTACTACCCGGTCTCCTTTATTTGAAACCTAAAAAGAAAAAGAAAAGGTACTTCATATCTTGGAAAACCACATTCACCTTTGTTACTGAATTTGAGAAAGTAATGCAGATTATCACTTGAACTTAAGCCTGATGTTACCACTGGTATTCCTGGCACTGGTACTCTGCCTCTTAAACTGGTAGAAAGAAAATATTAGCCTTTGAGACACATACTCATCTTCCACTAGTTTGAAAGAAATGTAAACTAAAACTGTTCTTTTTCTAAAAGGTAAATAGAGTCTTATCATAGAAATATGGAATTTAACTATCATTTGAGTGATTAGAAAGTCCTAAAATTTCATCAGTACACCTGAGAGTTAGAAATATCCACATAATATAAACTATAGGAAACCCACATATCAGCAATACTTACATTCAAAATTCTCAATTTTGGGCGAGAAGTCTTTTCATGACGAGATCGACTTCTTACAGATTTTCGATAATGCCGTTTTGCAGTTCTCCCTTCATGCCTTCCACTGGATGATGGGACATTCTCATTGCCATCACTCATACCTGAAGCAACATCTGAATGTGCACTTCAAAAAAAGAGTTCAGTTTACAATATGAGACTTAAAGTTTTGATATTTTTAAGTTTCATATCCTCTTACTACCAGTCAAGGACAGAGAATTTTACTTACCTGTCTATAGAAGAGACCAAAGTGGTAGGCTGGGTAGGTTGTGGCTGTGCTATTGGAACTGGCTCTGGAGGAGCAACCTGAGACACTCCCTGAGTACTCTGTGAATAGAAAAGATAATTCAAATCTTGGCAGTAATACATTTCATTTACTATTCACCATTCCCAAAAAGCTACTCTTTTTACTTTCCTTATCCCTCCCCTAAGTCCTAGAAGCACTAAATTTACTAGTAATTCTCAATATTCAGCATCTAGAGATAGTGGTCTTAAAATTCCAAAGGAAGTTTCTAAAGCTAGTCTCTGATATAGACTGCATGGTGTGATACCAGCCAACATAGCTGCTAGATAGTGAGAAACTATAATTTGCCATGCAGCCAGCATCTTACCAGAAGTGTGCAATAGGGCAGGCAGAGTAAAGTGCAAAGATGATTCAGATCTTTCTCCTAGCAGGGCAAAAATGATTACTGGGAGCACAGCAGGATAAGATATTCTTACAACTGCCAATGGCAAGAATTTGTGAAAGGAGAAGAATAATGGCTAAAGTACTAGCTAGAGAAGTGAAGTGCTAATAGGGTTAATCTTCTCCAAGGCACACTCACTTCCCAACAGAACAACCAGTGGCAACAAGGCCCCCACATTGGCATTTCATTCTGCTGTAAGAAAAAGTCATTCAGAAGTTAGTTTGAAATAGTCTCCAAATGAGTTCTAAACCAGGGAACCTATGTTTCTGCTCTGTAATTTTTATCCCATTACATATATATGTTTTAGATGTTAACATGCAGAAATTCCATTTACCTCCAGAGCTGCTTGCTGGGAGGATGTAGTGGGGGCTTGTGCTAAACTCACTGCTGGTTGGGACACTTGAGCCTGTCCTCCTATACTGCCCACAGGAACTACAAGATTTGATTCCATATAAGGCTGCACCACTGTAGGAAAGTAACCTGGTGTAGCTAATGCTTCTGTAGGCATGGGAGGGGATAAGACTGTAGAAGGGATGCAAACAGAAGCCACGCTGGAAGAGGGAGCAATATTTGAATCTCCTGGATATTGTAGTGGCAATCGAGGTGGGAAGCCCTGTGATAGAAATGAGGAAGGTGAGTTAGTGCAGGTCAGGTAATCAAATTAGCACAACAGCAAGACATGCCAAAAAAAAAAAAAAAAAGGGGGAGAGAGAGAAAGAATGCACATAGCAAAGAATAATAGCCCACTCTTTTTCTAATAATTTAAAGATCTCTGATTTCAATTTAGGGGACAGGATTCTACAACTGTGCTTTAAGTTGCTGTTTTGGTTTTTTTCCCCTTCCTCCTGGAGATTATTTAAATAGGAGGAATAGACTTAATACCTTCCAGAAATATCTACTTTCTAGTCAATCTTAAGTGGAAGAATGAAAAAGCTCTTCAAGGTATCAGTCATTCCAGTCATATCATGACTTGCTAATCTTCTAAACCCAAACCCTGAAGCTTTTTATTGATACCATGTTAGCCACTCTATTTATTCTTATTACAAAAGTAGCCTGATGTACTCTTAGTAGCCATATCTAGCATTTAATTAGCTTTCGCTGAGTTTTAAATGAACCATTTTTCTCCCAAGAGGTATCTTCAGAAAAACGGAAATGAATCGTTACACATCATCACCCTATCCTTTCTCAGAATTTTACTATTTTAGTTTCTCTAGGAAAGATCAGCAACTACTGTTATTGCTAGTTATTCTGATATACAACTATTATATTTTCAAGTCCTTGATGGTCTACTATAAGAACAAAACCCTCTGGTGCCCTCCTTTTTGCTAGGTAACACAATACCTGGTACAGAACATCTCCAGAGGGAAGTGGAACCTCAGCAGCTTGTCCAAGGTTAGCTGGTAGTCCCATGGACTGAACTGCTGGCTGCAGAAGCTGTGGGTGAACCTGACTTGGCAGCTGAGTCACAGGCTGCAGAAGAGTTGGAAGCTGACTAGAAGCCAGAGTTGATCCCCCTGGGATCACAGATGCTGTAGCCGATGAAGCCAAGGTGAGCAGAGGCTGATTAATGCCAGCTGCAATTGTGATGGGAAGGGTTGAGAAACCTGTCTGAGCCGCAGACACATGAGGAGCTGATACAGGAATTTGAGAGACAGAGTACTGAGGGAGTAAGGAAGTAGGGAGTGGCTGTCCCATAGGGAGGAAATGAGCACCAGAATGGACTGGAACAACTGAGGGTTGTGTTGCAACTGAGATCTGAGGTTCGCCTTGGATAGTTGGTACTGGCTGGGAAACTGGAAGCTGAGAAGGTAAAGAAAACAAAACAGACAGATTTAAAAAAAAAAAAAAAAAAAAAAAAAAAGCAAGGCCACCAAAGCAAGATTTATGTATTAGCCCAAAGGAATGAAAATTTAAAAAGAAAACAACAAGAAGAAACTCTGGATACATTAGTGTAAGTTAATATGCCACATAAAAATAGGGAAAGGATTGCAGGATACAAAGAGGATGATTGGCTACTGTTCCAGATCTTTGTAGAGAAGTTTACTAATGCTTCATTTTTTAACAATAAAATGAGGACCCTTCCACAGGCAAGGCTTTTTTGTTCATAGCATTAATTGAGATATATTTCCCATACCATAATTCACTGGCAGGTTTGCAGTCACTAAATCTATGACTGCTATTACAATAGTTACCGAAATTCAAATGAATTTCTTTATTCCCAGTGGAATTATATTTCATCAATATTGCCTGTAATAAAGGCCTATAAAAGTAGGTATATTTACCGTATTTCACTGATTCTATGATGTAATCATCCCTCTCCAGCACTCTGTCATTTTAACATTTGTGAAACTGAGATATATCTTACAATTAATGGTGTATCAGTACTTAGAGATACATAAAACAATGGTGCATTTTACAATTGATAGTATCTCAGAGCAATAAAATATGACAGAAACAATATATTGTGCCAAAATACAAGCACAACAAGCCCCAGTGTTAAAGTTGGAAAAAGGTAATTCAGAAGAGCATTCCTTCTATGGGGCACTTTTCAAGTGATTGGAAGGATGCCTTAGAAAAGAAATCATTCTATAAAAGGGGTTTTTATGACTTACTATCATTAGGCAATGAGGGATAAAACAATGCATAAATCTACATGAAAATACAGCATATTCCCTGGAATATTAGATAGCTGACACAACTCTAGAAAATGTAACATTTATTAACCCACCAGTTCTAATTCTTGTCAAAATGATTTTAGACTCTTGTTAAACCTAAAAGTTAAATATTTTTAGATGGTCACTGCTCAGTATGTATCCATTTACATTAAACAATGCATATGCACAAAAGGAGCAATTTTTTACTTCATTTTTGCAAAGAAACAAACAACTTTGATATTGCACTATTAGAGAAAGTAGAAGTCTATCTACATGAAAGAAAAGGTTACATGGAATTCCCTTTAGCATACTCTTAGGAACCATTTACCTGTTTTCCAGCTGATACTTGAGGCAAGACCTGTGAAGCCTGAGGCTGACTCACTGGCTGTGCAGTAGTGGCCTCACTGGAGGTTGTTGTCTGTGGAAGTGAATACTGCACTGTCTGTTGAGGGGGGGCTGTCTGTTGTATTCCCTGTTGCTGAGAATAAAATATAATTACTCAGTTTTATTTCAAGTCATTAATAGCATGTTTTCAAGGAATTACGTTTACCTAAGGCCTTCAGTGTCTGAAAATGATTTTAGTAATCAAGACAAACCCAAATTCATCAGTTCCCCTTTACATTTCTCTTTTTCCTCTGGTGTTCTTTACTTGTGGTGGTACCACCAAGAACAATTAATCAGTGTTTCAAAACTTGAGTCACCACTGGTTCTTCACTCAGCATTCCCCCTTGCCTCAATAGCATGTCATTTATAAAGATCTTTAGATACCATATCCAAATAGGTCCTACCTCCTCCAACCCCACTACCCCTTTTTTTCCTATTTCTCCATTATCAGCTCTCACTTTGGTCCTCTATTAAACTAATCCAATCTCCCCCTTTAATCTTTCCAAAATCTATTTTATAAACTGTATAATTAATTTACTTGAAAAATAGCTCTGGTTATAGCTACAAAATAGTGAGAAGAGCATTGTATTAGGAATTTTAGTTTTATCATTTACTAGCTGTAATACCTTAGAGACTGTTCACTTTACTGCCAAAATGAAGTTTCCTTCTTTGAAAATAAGGATACTGTCAACTCAAGTCAAAGCAGGACAAAGGAAATGACTTTTGGGAGTCAACATATGCTGGCCACTCTGGTGTAACACACTTAAACTTAATGCATGACACATATTTGTACTCAAATACTAATTTTTATAATAAATTAATTGCTCCCTTTTGTGTAACAAAAATCTGAACTTCATAGCTGACTTAAGGTTTTCTAATACCTATAACTAATTTAAAAAATTATAATTCAAAAACAATACCTGTTTGTAATAAAAATTTTAACAAATACATCAGATTATAAAGTTAAATGAAAATACCCCAACCTCATTTCTCAGTGGCAACCACTATTAGTTTAGTGCATCTTTATGATTTTTTTATATATATAAATACATTTTCCTTTATTAAAATAAAAACATGCCTATTATATAAAAAGTGTTCTCTAACATGTTTTCATTTCATTTATCAATGGCATCAATGTTCCAATGATGACTATTTTCGTTGATTTCTTAGAAAAATAAAATCACCAGTAGTCATGTTCATTTTATTCTTATTTAACTATTTCTGATAATGCAATTTTCTTATTTTAACTTAAAAAAATGAGGGACAAATGGCTGTTGAATTATGTAAAATATTTTCAGCAACTAAGATATATCTATCATATTTATGCAACTATAAGGCAACCCTGAATATAAGAAAACTCTGTTTTCCCACTGAAAAGAACAACAAAAAACTGGCACACTTTTTTGGTCAACTTGAATATATTTAAACTTTAAGGAATTTACATGGAAATACTACAATTATCTAAGGTATTAATTCATATACCTAAATAAGATTGCATATTATATAAGTACTAGAGGCCTAGTGCACGAAATTCGTGCACGCGAGGGGGCGGGGGAGGGTACCTCAGCCCGACCTGCACCCTCTCCAATCTGCGAGCCCTCGGGGGATGTCCAACTGCCAGTTTAGGCCCGATGACAGATCAGGCCTAAACTGGCAGTTGGAGATCCCTCTCACAATCTGGGATCTCTGGTTCCTAACCACTCACCTGCCTGCCTGCCCCCCTGATCCCCCTAACTGCCCTCCCCTGCTGGCCTGATCACCCCTATTAACTTTTTTTTTTTTTTTAATCTTATCCCCTTCACACACAGTTGTATTTGACTTCCTTATTGGCTTCTCCCTCTCACACAATTTTTCTCTCTCCTTTATTGTAACACTTTTTCCTACTAACTCATCATTTACAAACTTTTTTTCCCTCCTAATTTCCTAATTCTGTTCCATCATCCTTCTTCCCATCTTTCTCTTACCCTTCCTCCCTCCCCACATTCCTTCTTTCCTTTATCTTTACCCTGCCCGCCCTCCCCTTTTCCTTCCTTCCCACCTTAATATTTTTCTTCACTTCCTCGGACGGCTTTGCTCCCTCCCCCATTTCTTCCTTCTTCCCATTCTCCTTCAAAACTTTCCTTCCCTCCCTCTTTCTCTCATCCTACCTTTCCCATACATTGTTCTCTACTTAATTCCACTGTTTTAATATCTATCTACCTGCCTAATTTTTCACTATCATTTATCTTTTTTTCTTTTCTAACTCCTACTTTTAAAATCTGTCCCCAGTACACAACTATATTTGATTTTCATTATAGCTCCTACAGTTCACTCATATATCCTCTTTCCTTCTTTAACTCTGCTCTCTATTGACTCTTTTATAAAAAATTTCCCTCATTCCTTCCCTTCTTAAAACTTCTGTTCGGGGGTGGGGTGGGGAGGTGCATTAACTCCCAGCCCAGGGTTCAGCCCCAGCCAGAGGTTCACCGTCCCACCCCCTGCCCCGCCCTCCCCGCCGTTGTCCTGCTCCCATTCCCAGCGGGTTAGCTGAGGTCCGCGCAGCCTGGGCGCTGCTGCCACAAAGCAGGAGTGCCTCCACATAGAAGGCCTTAGACCGTCCACCACTCCATCCTGGACCCGTGAGCACCTCCCCACCAACGGCCCGCGTCGGGGGCCACTGCCCTCCTCCCGAGTCTGGGTGGGGCTCCCCACTCGCCACCTGTGCCCTGCCCCTCACCAGGTGCACCTGCCCGCCCCCCCCCCCCCCCGTGGTTGCCACGCCCTCCTGCGTGCAGCCCCATGTTTCCTTCCCTTTTCTATTCCTGCATCTTTTTCTTGTCCCGTTTCTGTATTTCTCTTTCTCCTCTCAGCCTGTCTGCATGCAGGCCTGCCTTCCTCTCCCTCTCCTTTCTTATTCCCTCCTATCATATCCTATCCTACCCCGAGCCTTGCAGCTGCCTGAGCAGAGGGCAGGGATGCAGCCTGTTGACCTTGTTGTGATGTGACGCTGTAATGGATGATATGTATTTTCATCTATTATTATATAGGATAGTAATTTCTTGACTTTTATTTTAAAACCCATCCTGTCAGAATTTGTTTATAAATATTTCCAAACACATAGATTATTTTTAAGATCCTTACATTTGTTCTCGCCAGTTTTATTCCATTAATATTTTTTGGTTATTGTTCAAAATAAAGGACATTAAGAGCTCTGTGACATGAAAGTATGATAAAGCTTGAATACAGTATATGGTGATTCCCTTCTTCATACTAAAGAAAATGGATAAATTTGAGGAAAAAAAATCCCTACCTTATATTTGGGTATGTGATTATCTCTCCCAACAGCATAAATGCAGAACCATGTTTACATCAAGATTGAGACTCAATCAGCTCACTCCAATCAGCCTTTTTTTTTTCTCTTTAGAATATTCTTTATTCTTTTTAAAAATATATATATATATATATATTATTGATTTTTTATAGAGAGGAAGAGAAAGGGAGAGGGATAGAGTGTTTGAAACATCGATGAGAGGAACATCAATCAGCTGCCTCCTGCACATCCCCCACTGGGGATGTGCCCACAACCAAGGTACATGCTCTTGACTGGAATCGAACCTAGGACCCTTCAGTCTGCAGGCCGACGCTCTATCCACTGAGCCAAACCAGTTAGGGCTATTCTTTATTCTTACATCTGAGACTAACCGATAGTTAGAGTCCAGTTCAAATGGGATCTCTTTCACAAAGCTTTCCTGATATTCCCCTCACTGTTATGTAATGTCTCTCATTTCATGAAACAATTGGGTAGCAGTTAAATGGTGAATTATGAAAGCAGATTACTTGGATTAAATTCTGTTATCCATCTTTTATAAGCTGTATAAGCGTGAATAAATCACTCTACTTCTTTAGATCTCATCTTGGCTTTCCCATCTGCACAATGGAAATAATGATAGTACCTATACTACAAGGTTCAATAAGGATTAAATAAAAATGCAGGCTAGTGCTCTGTACACTGTATATAATGTTAGCCATTATCCTTATTTGTTTTGTAGGAGTTGACATATATGTCTACTAGGGTAGTTAGGGTCCCTGAAAGAAGTCAGAGCTGGTCCCTTTTGGGCCTCGGCATAACCTGTGGCTCTTCAGAGCATGAACTCAATTAGGAAAATAAATTGCTTACTTAGTTGGGAGGTGGTGCTGATGAGAACAGTAAAAAATGAACAGTATTTATAGACATAAACCCTCACTCTTTGCTTAAAATAACTGAGAGGCATGTACGCCAATTGTACCTTAGAACATTTGGGGAGAAGTGGCTCTTTTGGATAGACCAGGAGTATGTGGTGATTTTTTGTGTGCACAATCACACTGGCTAATAACCAACACATCAGCCAACCAGGTATTATTTAGCACAGTAGCTTGGCACCAGCTTTGCATAAACTTGCCTCATGAAACCAGTTCAAACCAGCCTATCCTGACTGTGTACTATCTGTTAAACATGGGTGCTGAATAAAAAAATATTCATGAACCTCAATTAAACAGAAACTAAGAAATACCTGAAGATTTTACATGTGCCCTTCAGAAGAAGTTACTAAGTAAGTAGGGCAGCTCATGAGTTTTCTTGTGGAAACAAACTAAGTTTTCCAGTAGAAAGAAGCAGCTATTTTTTAGTACCTCATACCACTAAAAGGTATTCAATAAAAACACGAGGGACTCTCATAGCCAGTTAGCCTGGAGGTCAAATCACCCACGGTATTGCCATCAACAATCAAGGCTTAACTACAACAAGACTGCGCACAAAGACCACTAGGGGGTGCACCAAGAAACCATAAAAAATGTGGAGACAAAGAAACAGGACAAAACTGTCAATGGAGGATATTGAGTTCAGAACCACACTTTTAAGGTCTCTTAAGAACTGTCTAGAAGCCACCGATAAATGTAGTGAGATCCTCAAGAAAACTAATGAGACCCTCGATGTTATGATAAAGAACCAACTAGAAATTAAGCATACACGGACTGAAATAACGAATACTATACAGACTCCCAACAGCAGACCAGAGGAGCGCAAGAATCAAGTCAAAGATTTGAAATGCGAAGAAGCAAAAAACACCCAACCAGAAAAGCAAAATGAAAAAAGAATCCGAAAATGCGAGGATAGTGTAAGGAGCCTCTGGGACAGCTTCAAGCGTACCAACATCAGAATTATAGGGGTGCCAGAAGATGAGAGAGAGCAAGATATTGAAAACCTATTTGAAGAAATAATGACAGAAAACTTCCCCCACCTGGTGAAAGAAATAGACTTACAGGTCCAGGAAGCGCAGAGAACCCCAAACAAAAGGAATTCAAAGAGGACCACACCAAGACACATCATCATTAAAATGCCAAGAGCAAAAGACAGAGAGAATCTTAAAAGCAGCAAGAGAAAGAAACTCAGTTACCTACAAGGGAATACCCATACGACTGTCAGCTGATTTCTCAACAGAAACTTTGCAGGCCAGAAGGGAATGGCAAGAAATATTCAAAGTGATGAATACCAAGAACCTACAACCAAGATTACTTTATCCAGCAAAGCTATCATTCAGAACTGAAGGTCAGATAAAGAGCTTCACAGATAAGGAAAAGCTAAAGGAGTTCATCACCACCAAACCAGTATTATATGAAATGCTGAAAGGTATCCTTTAAGAAGAGGAAGAAGAAGAAAAAGGTAAAGATACAAATTATGAACAACAAATATGCATCTATCAACAAGTGAATCTAAGAATCAAGTGAATAAATAATCTGGTGATCATAATAGAATCAGGGACATAGAAAGGGAATGGACTGACTATTCTTGGGGGGGAAAGGGGTGTGGGAGATGCGGGAAGAGACTGGACAAAAATCGTGCACCTATGGATGAGGACAGTGGGTGGGGAGTGAGGGCAGAGGGTGGGAGGGGAACTGGGAGGAGGGGAGTTATGGGGGGAAAAAAGAGGAACAAATGTAATAATCTGAACAATAAAGATTTAATTAAAAAAAATAAAAACATGAAAAAAGCAACAAATCCCTTATCCATTATATTTCAGAAACCCATGAAATAAAGTAAATTTCAGCTAAAATACATTTCTTGCCTAGCTCTAATAAAACTAGAGATTTGGCTTCCTAAGGGGTAAAATAAAAATTATATCTAAAAACAGACTCTACTCATATAGTACAGAAGATTTACAATCTTTCTTTAAAATTTATGGAAACCCAGTAGCTACAACAAATAAGTGCAGCTTCTTGGGTACCTCTACAGAATCTTAAGTCCCTACAGAACTTTAATACAGAAGAAAAGAATGCTATAGAAACCTTGAATTCTGGCTTGTAATTTTTAGTTCTATTCATTTACAGGTTTATATGAGCATGGAAAATTAAGTATTTTAAACTGCAAATACTTGACCCAATTTTATGATTCTCCTTAACTTAAATATCATGCTATATTTAAAATAAGTCACAAAATAAAAGTTATCTAAAAAAAAAAATCACAAACATAAATTCTTATTTGTACTGTAGAGATAGCCATTTAGCCATATTTTTTTCTACAGAAGAGTCAACTACCTAATTCTTTTAACCTGATATTTATGGAATTGTTTAAATAGAGTAAGATATATAAGAAATTCCTATAGAAAGGGAAAAACAGAGTACACCCTTATATTTGCTCAGTTTATTGGTATTGGCTCTGTGTCTAAAAACACACAAATTAGGAGACTGGTATCCATGATAATGCTTCTATCCTCAGCCAGCTTTATTTAACTTTTAATCTGTATTCTTATTGGGGGTTAATATTAAAATAGAATTTGTTAAGGTTGGCAAAAATATGACTACTCAACTGAACTATAAATATATATACATTCAAATATTTGTCTGAAACAGAAGGAGCAAGACAAAGCATATAATTCCCAACAGTTACATTCTATAAGATAGAGGTGTTCACAGAGTTAAACGTGTATATAGCCAAAGTAACCTTGTACAAAGAACACCTGATCTTAAACTAGTATCATATGACTACATGGTCACATGCTGGACCAAAAGCAGGCAATTTGTAATAAGAATTACAAGCTTTGGCTCTGGCCGGGTGGCTCAGTTGGTTGGAGTGTTGTCACTTATACCAAAAAAGGTTGCCGGTTCAATCCTCAGTTGGCTTGCATGTAGGAGGCAACAGTATCAGTGGTTCTCAACCTGTGGTCGTGACCCCTTTGGCGGTCAAACAACCCTTTCACAGGGGTAGCCTAAGACCATCCTGCATATCAGATATTTATATTACAATCATAACAGTAGCAACATTACAGTTATGAAGTAGCAATGAAAATAATTTTATGGTTGGGTCACAACATGAGGAACTGTATTTAAAGGACCAGAGGTTGAGAACCACTGAGTTAGATGATGTTTCTCTCTCTGTTTCTCTCTCTGTTTCTCTCTCTCTCTCTCTCTCTCTCTCTCTCTCTCTCTCTTTCTTTCCTCTCTCCCTCCTGCTAAAAATCAATAAACATATTCTCAGGTAAGGATTAACAACAACAAAAAAGAATTAAAGGCTCTGTTTCAAAAATCAATAGGAACAGAAGCCAATTTACAATTTGGTGGTTCAAAAACACACTTTGTAGGAAACTATGTACCATATAGTAACTATAAATTTTATTTGAAACAGTTAATAAATATTGAATTGTGCCAAAAAGCATTATTTCCATGCAAATAACTATTACAAATATCACCAGTGATGATGCTCACAAAAGAACAAGTCATATATATATAAGTGAAAATAGAATTGATATTCTTTGTATTGTTAAATTATGTATTGAATTATCTGTTTAAGAAGGCAGATAAATTTGACCAGCATCAATGATTCTTTTAATCTAGAAGACTGTTCAAAAATACATTAAATAAAGGAGAGTTTCTAAAATGTTACTGAATATGAGATATGTTATGCCTCTTGATTTTCCTTTCAAACACTTAGTAAGTAGGCCATTTACATCAGAAATTTAATTCAAGAAAGATGTAAAACAGTGTATTGGCTACTGCTAATCCATAAAATGTAGCAATGAATTGTTCTCACCTGCTGAGAATGTTGTATGGGTTGGGAAGATGAAACCCCTGTTACAATACTTGAGCATGGCTGACCCTGGCTCTGCCCCTGTGCCTAGAGAAAAAAAGTAAATACAACAAATTAGAAAAGCACTGAAGTAAATGTACAGAGAAGTCAGGCTTTGGCAATAAATGTTAAGCTCCTGAGAGTTCGCTTGAGTAAGATGAAACATTAGATTGATAAAGTATATATGAAGAGACTGTTGGGGAATCTTTTGTAAGAAAAGGTTAAGAAAAGAACATACTCTGATCCTATGCAAAAACCACTGATAGTTAAAACCTAACCATTTCTGCTCAGGCTATAATTTTAGCTAAAAATTGTAAGATTCCTAATATAATTGTTAATGACAATAATCAGGAAAAAGTAAGAATATCAATGTAAAAAATACCCCTCTGTATGTGAACAATTAAAGAAAAAAGGGCATTTGATAATGCTAATTTGGTTCCTTTTGCTATTTCTTGTAGTGCCATGGTGACTTTTATGAAAAAGTGCAAAAAAAAAAAAATCTGTTATCATTAATTGCTTACAGTATTAGTTCTCAAGCAAGGACAATTTTGCCCTCACCTCAGAGGACATTTGGCAGTATCTGGAGACGTTTTTGGTTGATGCTACTGGAATCTACTGGGAAGAGGCCAAGGTTGCTGTTAAACATCCTACACTGTGCAGAACAGTTATCCCAAACAAACAATTATCCAAAGTAAAACATCAATAGTGTTGAATTTGAGAAAACCTGACCTACAAAAGTCTAAGTTAAAATAACAATATGAGAAATGAATGTGGGGCTTTACAAAAGGTTTCTTTGAAGGTTCCTTGGATATAACATGTCACTACATCTTAACCACTATACACATTCATTGTTTCTGCAATAAGTCTATAAATTAACTACTTGATATTTGAAATTTTATTTTGGAAATTTAAAGAAGAACGGCTGGCAGTGCATTAAGATTTACAGTACAGACTGACAACTAGTGTAATGATGTGAGTGTACTGTATACCCATGCAGTATAATTTTAAAGTTTCTGGATCTTTTTTATTCTTGTTACTATTCTAAGTAAATGATACACGTTAGGTACACTTTCAGGGTTCTTTATGCCCACATAGGAAGCAAGTACAAAGGAGAACATACAGTTTTTTATAAAAGAGTGGAATATTTTAAAGATCCAAATGATGTCTTAAATATATAATTGCATAATCTCCTACACAGATCTTAATAAGACTTATAAGTTTGATAAAAATGTATCAAAATATATAAAATAGCTAATACTAAATTCACATCTTGAATTCTATTATGGACATTACTTGGTCTTTATTTGTAAGAGTGCATAAGCTCATAAACATAAATAACAAAATTTATATTTGTTGATAAAAACACCAAGGCCTGGGATATTTAATGTTCCTTAGCTTGCAACATATATCACAAGTTCTTAAAACAAATGTTAAAAAACCCCACCACCCACACAAGATTCTAACTTAGTTGCTATAAATTAGAATTAGTTAACTTTATGGATTAACATTTTATTTGGATATATACAGTGACTTGTTAGATTGATGCCTTTTTAAAAAGGCATCTTCATTTTGTTAAAACAAACTCTTGAGACGTTTCCTTTCTGTCTTTTAAAATCCTTCCACACTAATGAAAATTCTGTGTATTGTTTATTCTATGTAAAAAAAAGGTTTTTGGTTGTTGTTTTTTAAACTAGCCATGTTTATTTCTAGGGAGGAAGAAATACTTTACATTAGTATTTATAAATAAGTAATGTTGAGTCAACATCACAATATAGACATCTACTTTTTTACTACTAGTTTTAAATATGCTATCTATGGATAAAAGTAATTGATTTTGATAACCAACTAAAATTCTAGTTTTTCTTTTTCTAAGGGTTTGCATATATTATAGGTAAATTAGGCAGCTTCTCTCTCATATTTTGTTCTTAAATACAAATAGTTTATAATACTCCCAAATGAAGAAATTCAATAATAAATTAAATAAAATAATATTCCTCATAAATGAAAAGGAGGGACAGAAAATTTAAATGTAATGATGCGTAGTAGGGTAGTTTAAAATAGTGGAAGTTTTCCTATAACCTGTGGATGGAGTGCAGATCCTCCTGAAGAATATGAGGCAGATAAAACCTGCTGAGATGTGGTTCCTTGGGGGAAACAGAAGAAAAGTGGGGATTCTTGTAACACTGTCTGAGGCAGACGGATAAAGGGTAATGAGACGTCAGAGCCATAAGGTGCAGCTGCTCCCCCTGTAGGGGGAGGTGATTGAAAATCACTGGGGTCTGAAGAAGTAATTTGTGAGGAATCACTGGAATATTCTGGGCTTCCTATTGGCCAGTTCTGTCCGATAGGCTCTATCACAGAAACGGTCAATTCTGGGACATAATTATGCTGTTCTTCAGTCACAGGCTGCAGGTGGCCATGTAATCCAACTGGTTGAGGAGGTGATTCTTCCTGATTCAAGTCCATTGCAACCTGTCGATTTCGGTAAGCACGCTGAGGTAAAACTCCCCCTCCTTCTCCTGAAGAGGAGCTTGGAGTGTGAACATGAAATTCAAATACATAATTGCTTCTGCTCTCATTGTTATGAGTTAACACAGCAGGCGCAGAATGAGGAACAAAGACAGGGTGAAATTTCAAACATGTAGCATCTGTACTGATAGGTGCAGAAATGCTAGAGAGGGGAGATCCTGGACTCAATCCAGAATCTAATCTTAAATTCTGAAGGTGTCCTACCAAGAAAGCCTGTCCAGACGGAAATTCAAAGACAGAACGTGAGGTAGGGCCCCCTTGTACTGGCTTCTGTTCAGGTATCTGTTTCATAGGACTTGACAGTACTGGTGAGTTGTATGGAATACCCTCATACTGTTCTGCCACCCGGGCCTGGTATTGTACCCCAGCTAGATACAAGGCTTCCTGAGGAACAAAACTGTGAGCTTCTTCTGAAAGTACTAGTCCAGGTCTACAGTCACTGTAAACTTGAGGTGGTTCAAACAAAGGATTGACCGGTATCTCACATGGCTCTCCAGTTATTCTACTGGCTGTAGTACCCAGCATAACTACGGCCTCTGGTGTCCAGTTAGCTGGGCTGCCACCAGGTGGAAGAAGATTTTGGCCAACAGTCCTCAGCAGGGGTTGGAAGTGGTGAGTTTGGGCTTCCAGGAAGGAGGTGCTCTTACGCCGCTGGGAAATGGCCACCTTCGGTGGACAGGTGGGAGGTGGTGAAAAGGAAACTGGACGTTCATGAATAGTTGGGAAAAATATCTGTGATTCTGGGTATGTTGGGGTCCCCCCACACGGATGCACCATGGACTGAGGCTGTATCAACATGAATAAGACAAGTAATTCATACATTCATATGTGAAATTACATTTGACATGCACAACTGGATAGCTCTGTGTAACCCTATGAAATGGTTACACCAAATTTAAAATTAATAAAGAAATAACAATACTTGTAGAAATTATGTGCATAGTGAAAATCCATTAAATACATCCAGGGTCCATGTAATTATTTTGTGGGACTCTTTGCATCAGATAAAAGCTACTTTTCCACAAATTTCCATTCTCAACTTTCCTTTCTCAAAAGAATTTAACTTTCTAAGTGATTATTTTACTTTTACCTACAATTAACATGCTTACTCTTTTTTTTTTAACATGCCAACTCTTAGACTTAATATAAATTACATCAGTAGAGAAAGAGTTAAGGAAAAACAATAAACCCAACAATTTTTATAATATAAGAAATGCATTTTAATTTAAGCTACTATACAAAGTCTATCTATATTTTCTATTTATTATCCTCTCCTGTTAGAGGCTTCAGTGTTATTTTCTTATCAAGTAATCATATATCTTCTAAGTAGAAATCAGAAGAGATTTTTGGTGGATAGCAAAAGATACACAACTTGACTAGTGACAGTAATGTCTTTTTTCTGGTCTATCCCAAACCAGATACAGTTAATTTTACTACATGAAACATGTGACAGATGCCAAATTACTAAATGTCCACTTTTCTGGTTCTAGTTAAGGGTTGAATACTCTGGTGTTCAAATCAGTTGAAAAGAATATAAATAACAGCTGACTTGATACAACAGTTTTTTTTTGGGGGGGAGGTCAAAGAAGAAGTTCTGGATTTAAAACTCTAACTTTAGAATCCTACTTTGCCCTTGCCAAGTGCAAAAAGTGCACACTGTAATAATTCACTTTCATAGGCTCATTTTTTAAAAGAGTATGGTTTCATTTTTTCAATAGGGAAGACCCCAATCAAGTTAGCAAAATAGTTCTATTGTTATTTCATCACAACATCTAAAAGAGGGCTTCTATTAGTATTCAAAAGCCATATCATTCTCCTAGGTAAAAATCTGGAAGATTTGGGCATTGCTAGATCAGAATGTTAACTATATTCTCTATCTGGAAAAGCAACAGCAAGGTCCCACAGTGTTTAAAGCTTTAAAAGATAGATCTTTTATAGACATGGATGGGCCAACGAAAATCATATGTACTATATATGTGACTAATGTATTCATTAGAGTCAAGATTCCATCTTAATCAATCTAAGAAAAAAAAAATTTCATGAGGGAACATTATGTGGCCTTTTAGTTAGCTGACACATCATTTCAAACAGCTAAGAAATTAAAATCAACTTTCACTCTTCAATTATTATTCACTGACTATGGGGGAAAAATAGATTCATCCAGTTTCATTAGCATCGCTTTAGAATCAAGTGAGGAGAAAACATTTTTTGGGTATTGTTTGATAAAGGCAAAATTTGCCTTTGATTAAGCCAACAATGAACTTAAAATTAAATAATACTCATATTCTTTACTAGGATATGAAAATGCAAGGATTTGTATAGGTCAGTGGGGGATAGGAGGATATTTTTTAAAAGCTAAATTTTATTGTGTGCACACTGATATGTGTCAAGGGTGTTATAAGCATTCTCTCTCATTACCTCCTTGCATTTCCCCCCCATAAAACCTTATAACAACAAAAAAAATTTTCTATAGAAGAACTGATATCCTAAAGCATAATGTAATACTAAGTTCAGTGCTGTTATTTAATTTTTATGAAAATACTTGATGCCTGGATGTATTCATTGGTAATAAATTTTCATTTGTCAGGAAGTTTATGGTTACATACAGTACTGACAAAGAGGGAAGGCAGGCTGGAGCGTCGGTGCTTGCGCTGAGTGGCAGAGTGCATAGGCAGGACACTCTCCAATGCTTTACAAAGCTTTTCGGCAAAAGTTTCCTCAGGGGCAGTCCGAAGGAGGGGAGGAGAAAGAGGTGCAGACTGCACTGGTGGTGGGGTGGAAGGAGCACTGGGAGAGATGCGGGACAGAGAGGGAACAGCAGAAAGATGGGGAACACAAACCGACATGCTACGGCCACGACGAGGCTAAACAGAAAACAAACACACACATGAAAAACACAGTACTTTGAAAACAAAATAACCAAATGTACAATGATAACAGGGCAAAGCTGACATAAAGAAACATTCTTTCCCCCCCAATTCCACAAAGCCAATTTTTTTTGGAGAGAAATAATTCCAGAAAGCACACCTGGCTGATCATATTTATTCTCTCTATACTGTTGGTCAAGTACAGGTTTTTTTAATGAAGAACCATGATAATGATCGATTATCTTCCTAAATATTCTAAAATAACATGAATTATTGTGATTGTATGAATAAGAATGAGTGACTGAGGTAGCAGAACATAGGGTAAACAATGAATATTGGCTTATAGTTTCTGCAAACTTCTAAAGATTAGAAAAGAATGAATTCTATTAGTTGAATGCATATTACAAGATACAGAAGATTTTAAGTCTGGATTACTTTGCAGGAGCTCTGGAAGCCTCAGAAAAGGTTTCTCATTTCTACTGAGTAGGCATCAGATTAAAAAAGTTATTGGCTCACAGTATTTTATTTATTTCGCTTGCCTATATCTGTAAAGGTAATTTAAAAAGTCATTTTCTACTAGGAAAAGCATTATCTTTCTAGTAGTAATTCACAATAGATACAGGAAATATTGTGTATTTATATTAAAGTAGTCAATGGAAAATATCTTAAATGTGAATCTTTAAAAATTAACTTAAAAATTTTTTTCAGGTACATCAGAGATTCAATTTAGGTTTACAAAGTTTAAGGCACCTTAACACAAAGGTTATAATACAGCTACAAAGCAGTACATCTAATACTGCAAGGTTGTCCTGAGCAAGATTTTTATTTCCTTTTGGATATTGTAAACTGCAACTAATTACATTTTTTTCTCTCCTAAAATTGGCTGCATAGAATGCTATGAGCCAAATTTATGTCCTGCCAGCAGCAAGTATTTAAGTATCATTGTATGATTATGTATTTCATTCCTGGTTCTATTTTTCTCCACCCTTGTTTCTCTTTTATTCTAACTTCTAAATTCTACATATAATTGATATATTATTGTAAGTTACAATAAAATCTTTCTTGAATAAGAAAATTATAAAAATTTATTAAGTTCTCAATATTTAATAACTTCATGATACCTCCAAAGAATATTGTCATTAAAAGGCAAGAATGTTATTAGCAGCCTGCTTTTAGCACATCAATAAATATAACTATGTTTGTGGCGCAAATAGTTAAAATCTTCATAAATGATCACTCCACTTCCTTTTCTAAAGAAGGGGCCCAATGTTCATAGCCCTGTAATGAATTAATAAAGCCAAAAATTAAAAGTAGTTTTCAAAAAGTCTAGTGTGATGATGAGAAAAAAGTCAATTATAACAAGAGTAGAAACTGACAAGAAATTCTGACAAATAATATTGCCAGATCACAGAAATACATCTATACACTCTTTATAAAGTTTTTCTAACCTATCTAATTATCTTAAAGGTCAGAAAAGTAGATTGTTAAACATTTGTACATTAGTAGTTTTCTTTGTGTTACTATGGCCATTCATCTTGAGACCTAGCCAATGTAGGACTGATAAATGGACTCTGAAATAAACACCTTTTATCCCAAGCTGTAGGATAAAAGACAAGAGCAAGCAGAAGTATTTCTTAACAGAGAAATATTTTCATTTATTAAAGAGCAAGAGTTCCACAAAATTCAGATTAAAAGCTTTCTGCGAAAGGGAAATCTACCTGTCTAAAGAGATATTATCTGATGGTCTAGTTTAATATTATAAGAAGCAAAAATGGCTAATGTAAAACATGGGGTAATAATGTGTATATATGTGTCTGTGTATGTATGTATATATAAATGTATAAAACGTTTTAGGAAATAATCTCCACAAGTTGATTCTAAAAATAAATCAGTAAGAAACAGATACCAAATAAAGGGAAAAAGCACATGAACATATAATAAGGAAGGAACTGTATCCAACACAGACTTAAGAAGGAACATACATAGCAACTAATGATTAAACACAAGCGCTAAATTAAATGGTCATACAAATAAAGGATTCTTTCACTCTGGAGTACTCACATGCAGCATTCTATAATGGTCTGAAGCTCTTACCTGTGTTTTATACAATAAAAAATCTTACAGAAAATACTTAGTAATTCTTTTAATAAGTAAGCTTTGAAAAACTCTCCTTACCCCCAACCCCCAAACATTTGTATATCTAACTTATGCTGCTCTGAACAGTTTCAACTCTAAAGTGCTAAAGAGAACATTATCATTATCTTTAATCAAAGGCAGAACAGCCTAAATCTTATACCCAGCTGACCCTTCCATATGTGTGTGTGTGTGTGTGTATTCCCTGCCCTGCCTGAACTACTCTTAATACACTCAATAATAAACCTATTTCTTTCAGAAATACACCATGTATATTTTCTACTTCAGACTCATGCTATTACCTGGATATGAGAAATAATTTAAATTTAGCACATTATCTATTGGCTCTCATTACAGGTTTACACTCTCTTAAGCTGTTACTTACCATACTTGAGGGTGGATATACCCCATGGGGCTGAGATTGTGCTTGGACAACAGAAGCTGTGTGCCCTGGGAGTGTGCCAGTAGAATGTGCCTGTTCATGTTGGGAACCATATGAAACTGTCTGTTGGCTGCTCACTCGAGATTCTGTGAAGACAGAAGATCCCTGACCACTGTCAACAGTGCCGTCAGCTGAAGGAGAAAAACAGAGAGAGACAAATCATAAAATGGAGGTTCACATTTTCCTCATCACAAACTGATGACTTTAGGATCAAATAGTTCTTATCTTTGCACAGACCTGAACTAAATAAATAATGAATACTAGTTAATTTACTAAGTATATTTCTATATTTAAATGAGAGATCCATATGGAAGAAAGTTTTAATGTCTTAAAAAGAAAAAAATCCCTGGCTATCACAGACTCTTATTATCTTACAAATAAAGGAATTAAATGGAATGCTGTTAGCCTTAAGTTTGACATAACTTTCAAAGTCCTGAATTTGGAGATCAGTGGGTTCTTAGTATTAAGCAGGTAGTTCTGTAACTTCTAGCAGTCTCATTAGTTTCCAATTTATACATTATTCAACTTTGTTAAGAGCTAAACCAGATTAATGGGTTTAATGTAAGTTAGCTCTTAAATTATAAGTAGCTAACATAAACTTGTTCATTTTTTATTATAAATTACACTAGAGGCCCAATGCATGAAATTCATGCACTCAAGGGTGGGGTGGGGGGTGTCCCTCAATCCAGTCTGCACCCTCTCACAGTCTGGGAGCCCTCAGGGGATGTTCGACTGATGGCTTATGCCTTCTCCCTGGAGTGGGCCTAACCCAGCAGTCAGACATCCTTAGCGCTGTTGTGGAGGCGGGAGAGGCTCTGTGGGAGAGCACTGACCGCCAGGGGGCAGCTCCTGCATTGAGCATCTGCCCCCTGGTGGTTAGTGCATGTCATAGCAACCAGTGGTTCTGTGGTTTGGTCTATTTGCATATTAGCCTTTTATTATATAGGGTTTCATTTTAAGGATCTGTGAAAAGTAGAACTCCCTAAATTGGAATTTCCAAGATGAAGGAATCTGTAAAATTATCTTATATCCTTTTCACATTTCCTCACTGCCCCATCCTTCTTTCTATTAGTCATGAATGTAAGAATAGAAACAGGTAGATGGTAACCATTTCAAACTTATTATATGTTGCATTCATAATTCAAAACCAAGAGACCAGTGCAACATCATTAATAAGAAGATAAAAAGTCATGGACCTGTAGAGCATTATGCTAAGTGAAATAAGCCAGTTGGAGAAAGATAAATATCACATGATCTCACTCATTTGTGGAATATAATGAACAAAATAAACTGATGAACCAAAATAGATCCAGAGACACAGAATCTATCGAACAGATCGTCCAACCTCAGAGAGAAGGCAAGGGAGGGGAGAGTGTAAGAGATCAACCAAAGGACTTGTATGCATGCATACAAGCATAACCAATGGACATAGAGAATAGGAGGTGAGGGCATGTGCTGGGGGGGGGGGGGGATGGGGTGGGATGGGGTGAGAGCAGCTGGGGAGAGATCAATAGGGGAAAAGGAGACATATATAATACTTTAAACAATAAAGAATTTAAATTAAAAAATTCAAAACAAAACAAACAGAGGCCAGAGGGGAGAGGCAGAGAAAATAGTATCATCCAGATATGGGCCCTACCAAGTATGGGGTGGCTATTAAAGTATTCTTAGAGATGGATGATACAACTCTGCATCCACAGGAAGTAACGAGACCTCAATATAAATCTAGAATCAGAAAAGATAGTTCCCCCATTACAGTAAAACAAAATAATTTGGCCCTCTATTAAAAAAGTCAATTAGGAGTATCCTTAAAATACTTGTCCACTTCCCAAAATACTTACATAACACAGATATACTAGGTTGTTGGTACTGTAGTTGCTGATGTTGGTCTGCCTCAGGTTCTTCAGGTTCTACTTGTGTAGACACTGAAGCTGAAGTGGTAGTGGCAGTAGGTATGCCAGTGCTAGCAGAGGGGAGCTGCTTGATTCCTGCCTGGGAAGCACTTGATTGTTGATCTACTTGCTGTTTGAAACTGCTCTCTTCCTGTTTTCTTTTTTCTTGCTCCTCCCGCACCAACTGCCGCTGCTCCCGTTTTCTCTTAATTAATGACACTCTATCTTTGATGGCCTTTGCCATGGTCTTATGATCACCTTCACAGACATACCCAGACTCTACCTATAGGATAGAAATGTACATTAGGAAGCAGTAGGTTATCAAAAGAAAACAAACCAAATATAAAACAAAAAAGGCCCTTTTGGGAGAAAAGTAGAGAAGGAGAAGGCTCTCTAAGACTTGATCTTAACCAAACTGTGAAATTACTGGTCTAACATTATGCATTTTCCCACCATTTTTGTAGATACTCATGGGGTGGGTGCCAAGGCTTTGTAGAAACTTGAGAGGTGGGTAAACCTTCACTTCTTACAACAACAAAACAATGGGAAACCTAAAACCAAAGTTTTTCAATCAAATTAAGTCCCAGGAGATTCTATTCATTCTATTTCCCACTCACACATAACCATTACTATTAACCTGTGTTGCTTGACTTCCTTTCACTCCCATGGTCGGCAAACTGTGGCTCGCGGGCCACATGCGGCTCTTTGGCCCCTTGAGTGTGGCTCTTCCTAAGCCTTAGGAGTTCCCTAATTAAGTTAATAACACTGTACCTACCTATATAGTTTAAGTTTAAAAAATCTGGCTCTCAAAAGAAATTTCAATCGTTGTACTGTTGATATTTGGCTCTGTTGACTAATGAGTTTGCCGACCACTGCACTAGGCAACCACTTAACCAGATAAAACAACTGTGGTAAATATGTTAAGTAAAAGTAACAACAATTTTATTTTATTTTTTTTTAAATATATTTTATTGATTTTTTACAGAGAGGAAGGGAAAGAGATAGAGAGTTAGAAACATCGATGAGAGAGAAACATCGATCAGCTGCCTCCTGCACATCTCCTACTGGGGATATGCCCACAACCCAGATACATGCCCTTGACCGGAATCGAACCTGGGACCTTTCAGTCCGCAGGCCGACGCTCTATCCACTGAGCCAAACCGGTTTCGGCAACAACAATTTTAAAAGTAAAAATAATTAATTTAGGGTTTATACAGATGACTGCTCAAAGGCAAATGTATCAATATTTAGAAGACCTAACTTTGCATTCTCACTAAATATGCTTATACAAACTAGGAGTCATTTAACATTAAATTCTCAAAATTACTTCAGAATGTATTCTAGTTTCTTTATTTCCATAGTCATATTCTATTCTATTAGATCCATCCATCCATCCATACCTATCTAAGTCTTTTCCTCAAAAGTAATTTTGGGGCCATTAATCAACACAATTTTATATCAATGGGATATGCCATATACACTGCTTCATAAACTGCTTTTTTGTTCAATAATATCAATATACATAAATCTGCATCAATTTTTAAATGGCTGATTAGTGATAATTTACCATTTCTTGAGCAACATCTTCTGGCACATCTCTGTCCAAGTCAAAGGAAAACTCAATAGCTTCATTGTCTTTGTATTTTCCCTTTAATTTCTTAATATCTTCAATACGTAGCCATAATTTAATGGCTATCTTTTCTCCATCATCTTCTTCTGCTAATTCTACCCGTACCCCTGTTTCCTCCTGGAAGAAGGCATGGTTCAAAAGGTCTTTGATAGAATATCTTCCAAAAAGAGAAGGGGGGAAAAACACACATAAAGCGCCATTAGATTTAAAAGATAATTTTCAAGTGTGGCTAATTATTGTTATGCTTGGAATAATGAAAAGGATTGACAAAGAACAAGGGAAATTTGTAACTCATTTTTACATTGCTCCATTTGAATAGTGTTCATAGAATTTTACTCTCAAGTTACAGAACATCATAACAATCTCATATATAACTATCATTTATGAATAAAAATGGAAAGTATTGTTACCTTTTTAATATAATTATCTAATTTAAGTTAATAGTGTACTAACAATACCAAGTAATACAAAGACTATCATAGCTTCAAAATACCATATAATTGTTTATATAGCATTTATAGTTACCAAAAAAAAATCCTCATATGTAGGATCTCATCTGATCCTTGACCAACATTCAATAAGATATCCTAATTAGGATATGGAAGTTCAGAGAGATTGAAAATCTTGCTCATAGTTATAAAAGTAGTAAATGGTGGAATTAAAACTCAAAAATAAATCTTTTGATTTCAAGTTCATTACCTTCTACTACTAGAGAAGCTTTATTTACCCCCCAAAATTCTCTCAATTCCTGTTCAACAATTTGTGTACTAGGCAGAAGTCTGATTGTGGAACAATCTTCTTTAGATAAATGGTCTCAAAATACCAGTAATCTAGTGAACTGGTCCATCCAGAAAAGAAACAGAGTAATATGTTTGAAGACTGGGAAACAAATACTCCTTTGTTTATAGTAAAAAAAGTTCTTAAAGAGATTAAGGACTCTCCAATCAGTGCATACAAAAATAGAAACCCAAATTAAATTTCTACTAAAAAGCCTTAAAGATCATGATGTTAACCTCTTCCAAATAATGAAGTTATGAAAAGAGCATGAGACTGGAGAAGGGAAGATATGGAATTCTTTAATTTGGTTGATATACCTGATTGCTCACATTCTTCTGGAGGTAGACTATGCTCAACTTACAATTTATATTTGTACAGGCTGATCTTTTTTTTTTTTTTAGAGTGTAAGGGGGGGGCATTGAAAGTGGATTATTTTTCAAAAACAGACATTGGACCTTTGCCATGCCTAACGGGTGATGAATCAGCTATATGGCAGATCAGATACCTGCCACTCCTCTGAGAAAAGTCCTCTGTTAGTACAAATGACTAAGCCAGATCTCCTCCTAAGCTTTGGGCAAAGTCGTCTCCTTTTACTCAAAGGAATTTTGATGTTTTGCTCTTCTTCAATTCTGGCACAATAAAAGCAAATCAAGACCTGTATAGTTGAGTTGATTTTCAAGAGCTAAGATTTTATTTTACCTTTTAGAATTCAATGGATAAAAAACTAAGGAATAGATTTGCTGCATTAGAGATGGAACCCTACTGAGTTTTCTGTTTTGTTGTTAATCCTCATGTGAGGATATTTTTACAATTGATTTTTAGAGACAGTGGAAGGGAGGAAGGGAAGAGGAGAAACATCGAAGTGAGAGAGACACGCTGATTGGTTGCCTTCCTGCACGCACCTGATGGAACCTGCAACCAGGTACATGCCCTTGACGGGGGAATCCAACCCACAACACTTTGGAGCATAGGCTGACTCTCTAACCACCGAGCACACCGACCAGGACTGAACTCTACTGAGTTTTATACATCAAACTGATGCTATACAAAGTTATCATTAAATGTTGATGTTTCAGGTAATTTGGTTTACTTAAACTCTACTAAACCATAGTTTTAGAACCTTTCAGTATATCAAATTTGAATACTTCAATGGACAAAATTCTACTTTTAAAGATATTATGACATTAATTGAAAACTAATTACAAGTAAAATACACCTTAGATTGAGTGTTATATTCACAGCATGTTACATTTTAGGTTTTTGTTTAAGCAACAGGTCTAGAGGCAACTTACCTTTCATCTTTGTTTTGCCGAATGCATCCTTCAATAATTTCCTTCACTTCAGGAATTGCTACTTTGTCAAAACTGGCTGGCTTCACCCCCTGAAACCCATAAAAACAGTGACAAGAACACATTAATAAAAGCAGAGCCTTTGAACTTTGACTTTCAATTGACTTTTAAGGTTCCATTAGATTGCTTTCTTATCAACCTGGCTTTTTTCTGATTTGTCTGCAGGCGCTGGTTCATGCCGGCTGAGCTGAGTAGTGTCAATGTAACTCCCACAAGACAAAAGAAAGAAACAGATGGTAGGGGTCACTTACTTCCATGGCTTCTATATGTGGCTAGCGAAAATTTTAGAATGTTGTCAACATTTTCTGCTTTGTTTTAAGTAAAAGAAGTTATTGGCTAAAAAGAAGTCCAAATACTCTAATTGGTTAGAATGTCTTTTGTTCAACCTTGTTACTTAACACATTAATCAACACAGCAATTAACTGTTTTGAACACTGAACTCATGTGTGGACATGAATTCACATGCTCAGTTTGGCAGGTATTCTATGATTACAGTACTCTCTAACAAACTCACCAAGTATAGAAGGAGTTAAGGATTTGGGCTGGTTTGGCATGAGAACTGAAGAGCAAACTGTCTTATACATATGAAACACAAAATGAAGAGTGATACATTAGACCCATATGAAAGACTAAGTGTTTAATTAATTTCAGAAGAACAGTCAATACAACTATTACATGTAATTCTAAATAGCATCACAGTGATATTTTAGAATCTTCATGAGAATTCTTTGCAAATAAAAATTTCAGCAATGTGTTGAAAGATACAAGAATAACAAAATACCCCTATCTGAGAGGTGATGTGGACAAAACCAACTCATTATTCCCAACTCATCTGATTAACCACAGACACTATCCAAGTGACATCTAAATACACAAAACATAGGAAAATAGGGCAGAGGAACTAGAAAAGTTAGAATATATATAAATTCTAATAATCTACAGTCTCAGTGACAAGATATATTAAACCAAAGTTAATGATAATTTGATAGATCACAGAAATGCATGTAATTTCTCATAGATTGAAATGAAATACAGTTGACCTTTGTGGCACTGAACCCCCCTGGGCAGTTGAAAATCCACTTGCAACTTTTGACTCCCCCAAAACTTAACAACTAATAGCCCTCTGTTGACCTTATTAGTAACATAGCTGATTAACACATATTTTGTATGATATATATTACATATTTTTTTTAAATGTAAAAAGGGACCTGCATAGTTTAAACCTGTGCTATTTGAAGGGTCAACTCAACATCAAATAGTTAGCTCAAAAAAAGTTTTCAAATACTAGAGTTGTAGTGAAATAATTATCATTATTTACTCAATGCATTATTCAAAAGTCCTAATTTAGAGGATTCTGCCTCTATGGCTAACCTTCCACAGCAAGGAACTGTGTAGTAGTGCTGATCCTAAAATTGAATCAATGTATTTAAAAGGTTCACTTCTGAGTAATGACTACAAAGATAGCAGTTTGTATTTTGCTTACTTTCAAATCCAGCAAATTAAGTTTTCCCAACTGGTCTTTGAATTCTAATAAAAATAAGAAAATAATGCTTCTGAAGCAAAAAGCTGCTTTAATTGAGCAAGGTGGTATGGTATTTCAAATTAAGGCTTAAGAAAATAGGAACTGTTTTAAGAAAAAAAAAAAATAGATGATGCATACTAAAAGTTCTCTGGTAGTAGAAACACTAGAGATTTTGTATTATATTTGTTTATAATGTTCTACAATAAACATGTAGAACTGTTTACTGTAGCAAACAAAAAAAAGCAAATTTTATTCATTAATTTAAATATATTTTTATTGATTTCAAAGAGGAAGGGAGAGAGAGAGAGAGAGAGAGAGAGAGAGAGAGGGAGAGAGAGAGATAGAAACATCAATGATGAGAGAGAATCAATGATAGGCTGCCTCCTGCTTGCCCCAGACTGGGGATCGAGCCCACAACCCGAGCATATGCCCTAAGCAGGAATCAAACTGTGACCTCCTGGTTCATAGGCTGACGCTCAAACACTGAGCCACGCCAGTGGGGCTAAAAGCAAATTTTAAAATGCTATTCATAAATGTAATGGAAAAACATTCTAAAATACTATATATTGAGTTCATAGAACATTCACTATTGGCAGAAAATTATCTGAAAGACAATTCTTTGCTAAAAGTGGACACATATATAGTTGGCCTTTGCATGTAAAAACATTCTAAATGCTACAGAAAAGCAGCAAAAGAGAATAAAGAATATGATTAGGAAAATGTTCCTTTTTCCATAAACACATTTTAGGGGAATGTAGTTTGGCCTTCTGGCAGTAAAACTCTACATCAGGGGTCCTCAAACTACGGTCCGCGGGCCACATGTAAATACAAATATTGTATTTGTTCCCGTTCTGTTTTGTTTTTACTTCAAAATAAGATATGTGCAGTGTGCATAGGAATTTGTTCATAGTTTTTTTTTAAACTATAGTCTGGCCCTCCAACAGTCTGAGGGACAGTGAACTGGCCCCCTGTTTAAAAAGTCTGAGGACCCCTGCCATATTAAGTTAATAAAGTACATATATACTGATTCTATCAAAAGTCGCTTCAATTTAGCTTAAGCATATTGGAAAGATAAAAGGATTTAATAGAAAAGTTGAATTCCGTGTGAACTGGGCAAATAGAAACAGCTGAGCTTCAGATTCCTTGTCAAGCAAATGGGAATACTTGCACAATTCACTTATCTATATTCACAGCAGCTAGAATCAAATGTAATATCTAGGTTGAAAGCTCTTTGAATTATTAAGTTTGCTGATCTAAAGCCATTTTAGACTTCAAGGAAATCAGCAAAGATAATAAAGTTTAGAGTTAAAAGGAAGCAGAGAATTCTCTTGAATAATAATCACCAAGATCCACTGTGAATCTGCTTTCAATCCTTGGTCCTTTTGTTAATCCTATCCATGCAAACATATATACACTCATGACTTTACAAATAAGAAATCAAATCTTATTTACAAATAGAAATAAGAGTGGAACAAATGAGATATAAAGTCACCAACAGCAAAACCAACTGTGCATTGTATAACACCCTGAACTATACTAGGTTATGCTACTTTTTCAACCTCTAGCTAAGATTTAGGTATGGAAAATTCCATACCAATGCTATACAACACACACATTTAGAGGAATGAGTTTGGCCTTCTGGCAGTAAAACTCTACATATTCAAATGTTACTGCTGCCTTCAAAAATGTATTGCAGGTGCCAAAGTAGCCCAATAAAATGGAGACACACCTTACCAGTCCAGCAGCTGGTATTAAAAGATTAAGGCTGCTTATTGTTAGTCACTTAGGTAATGAAAAGAATAAAAAGGTATTTCACCAGTCGGCTACCATCAAGAAGTCAAGATTATAAAAATATCTAGCAGAGATATTCTGAATCATTTGAGAAGCAGGACTTTATAGGGGTTGTTTATTTAAAAAGACCCAAAAATGTAAAAATTAGTATGAAACCACATGACCCTTAAAGTGGCCTACAGAAAAGTCACCCGGTACATATAAATAGAAAGCTGCTTAAAAGAAACGAGTACAGGTTTTCATATACACATTATACTCACAGGTTTCTTGTTCTTAGGAGATGAGAAAGCTCTATGTATTTTCAAAAATTTTAATAAGTAATTGTTAATGTAAAAAAGTTGGTTGAGGGGTAGTAAAAGATAAAGAGGGCCAAATATATGGTGATGATTTGACTTTGGGTAGTGGGCATAAAATGTATTATGAAGATCATTTATCACAGAAATATACACTTTAAGCCTGTATGATCATATTAACCAGTGTCACCCCAATACATTTAATAATTTTTTTAAAAGTTGGTTGAGATTATTCTAAAACATGATTTTAAGCACCAGACAGGACAAAATAATGAAGAAAAAATGTTTTGATGAAAAAAGTTTTCATCTTTTTTTCCTTTTGGTTCATATACTTCAATAGGGTGGACAACTTAGAGCCTAAAAAAATCCTGCCACCTCTTTACTTTCTTTTTTCTCTCTCTTTTCTTTACTTTATGATTTAGCCACACACAGTCCTATTCTAGCCCTGTTCTAACCAGTGAAAGCAAAATTTTGCTCACCTATTGTGAATGAAGTTCAAAAACACAAAACAGAACGGAATAATAAGGTAGATAAGTTTAGCTAATATTTTACACATAAGAAAAATGAATAGTTAAAAGGTACACAGTCTTCCTCAGCCAGCAACCAACTGGCTTTAGAAATATTCATTTACTTTTGTAACTCACAGGATCTCTTCTCTGGGCAGTAGTACCATATTATGTTTTTTGACATGGGAAAGTAGAAAGGTTTCTCTGCATTAAACAAAAGTACCTCTTGAACATCTACTGTTTAAGATATTTTGAGGGTTATACAAAATTATGTATTCTCTTAAAACAAAAAACAAAGGCCACTTTTGGGCAATTTTAAACGTAGTACACAAAAATAACTGCACGAGTTGATATAAATGATTATAAAACGTTGTTTTATTTTTTATAACTAAGAAAAAACAAAAACATATACATGCATTTTATAGACTCTGAGTTTTTCTTTGAATTCTATATACTTATGATTTGCCAACTAATTTACTGGAAAAATAAGTCATTATATAGTATTCTTCTGGCTCAATCTTCTAGTTCTTAAAAATCGTCAGCACTTACTTCTTAAAAGCTTACATTTCAAATGTGTTTAAGTAACATTTAACTATTTTTACATAAAAGTAAAACTTCTCCTAACCATTCAGAATTGAGAAAAGCCTTGTTCCTCTTCACATAAAATATAGTGTAAAATTAACTCAACTATAAAACTTTAAATATTTTAAAAAGCATTCTAAAATCAACAATTTCAACACTTTAAGTGAAGCTTTCTACACATACCACCAAAAATATATAGATACATATGTATCTTTTGTATATTGAAAATTCTTACCCACCTCATTTACACAATCCTTTTGAGGACAGCAGCAGCAATGAGAATTTACGATGACAAACACTGAGCAAAAATCTTTCTTTGTAAAATCCATCAGAAAAGGCAAAATAGACTTGTTACAAAGGAAAATGACAATGTAAATTAACAGAGTAAATTAGCCCACAGCATAAGCAAGGCAGACATCAAAGTCAGACTGAAGCATAATTTCTTGTTTCACATTAGCCATGCTTCCCCAACTCTCAGATATGGGTTTGCCCTGCGACAATCTAGTTATTTTAGATTGGCCCTTTAAACAAAACTACATTCTACACAGCTGGGAAACTGTTTTGCTACTATTCTTCCTGCTTCTCCTCCAAGAGCAACAGATTCCTGGACAAGCAAAATGAGATTTTTACTTGTTCAAAGCTCCACCCATTATGTCCACAAGTTCTGCCTCCTTGACATTAAAACCTACACTAGAAAACTATTTATCTAAGTATTCCCTTCCCCCTAATCACGTTGAAACTATGCTTTTAAAATAAAATGGGGATTGAGTTCAATGATCAAACTGTAACTCAGAATATGTAGCCAAAAGTATACTGGACAAGGAGATCATAATACTCAGTTCAAGCTTTCAAAAACCAAGTCTGTGTGAACTGAGCTATATCCCCTAAATTCACTTGAAAAGTGTGGATAATAGTTCCTCTGTTTACCTAATTTAAAAAGTGGTAATATTAAGGTAAATGCCTCACCACGCTCTCATGGTACATTAAAAAAATAAACAGCTTTGAATTGGTACACAGAAGTAGTAAGAATTTATTCTCCTCCCTCTCTTCTATTAAAAAGCCTCAATATGCTTATCTACTTAAAGACATTTCCATTGCCAGGAAGAACACATGGGCCCAAATAACCCCTTCTTTGATTTTAGTTATTAAGGAAAGGTTTTGTTCATGGCATTAACAAAGGATGGTAGAAAATGTGTTGTTCATTGAATTGTTTTAACATATAACTGAATCAAATACTATTGCCTGTAATTTGGTAAGCTTGAATCCCCATCAAGACAGTGGGTACTAAGGCTTCAATTACTAAACAGTAGCGTAAGGTAAGAGCTTGGAAGGTATTTGGTAGAAATACTTTTACTCTAAAGGTAGAAATGACCATGAATTCTAACAAGCTACTACATGTTCTTTTTTATTTTTTTTAATTGATTCCAGAGAGAGGAAGGAGAGAGAGAGAGAGAGAGAGAGAGAGAGAGAGAGAGAGAGAGAGAGAGAAGAGAGAGAGAGAGAGAGAGAGAGAGAGAGAGAGAGAGAAACATTGGTCAGTTGCCTCCCATATACACCCTGACTGGGCGAAACCACAACCTGGGTATGTGCCCTGCACGGGAACTGAACCCACCTTTCAGTGTATGGGACAATGCTCCAACCAACTGAGCCACACCACACCAGCCAGAGCATAACAAGCTATTTCAAAGTAGTTATCATAGATCTCTGGCTCAACACAGCTCATCCCTACCAAGTAGGTAGTATAGGATATCAGGTATTGGTCAGAAATATAGTATTACCTGTAACTTAAGTGGTTAAGTAAGCCGGTTTAAGATTATGGTTAGCTAATGAAAATGGAAGAACTAGAAAACAGGTGCCTGCTTCATAGATTTATCAGATATAAAGATGTGGGTAAGTTTTTAAACTCTATTGAGCAACAAACAAAACCAAAATGAGGTAGCTTTTTTAGGACAAAGTTATAATGTAGTCACAGATACCTAGATTTATGAAGACCGACCTTTTCTACATATCAAATGAGAGTTTTCAATATATACAATAAAAATACCATTCACATACAGATAACAATTTACATGTCGAAACTCTAATTCCTCGTTCAGAAAGCCCATGCCTTTCTCTGGATTTCCCCATTTCTTCAATAGTATCATCATTATTTCTATGTTCCAGACAGAAAACAGTCATTCTTGGATGCTTCTTCCTACAATATAAGTACTATTACTGTCTATGAGTTCTTTAACAAAGATACATGTTTAAAACTGCTGATAAGCAGTTCTGCAACTAATACTCCTACTATCCCCTCCAACAGCCAAAGATGCTGACCAGGCAAAATGTAATTTTTACTGACCTGTTACCTCTAAAAATTGTTGTTTCTTTTGTATAACAGTTGTAACCACCCAAGTCCAGATGATCAAAACTGTAATAACCTCTTTAAGCTTAGACCAATTTAAGACAGGCCTCATTGTTTCCATTCTCTTGTCTCCAATTTGTATTTTACATTGTGGCTAGTTCAATCATCTGGTTTCATTGAATCATGAGATATTTAACCATTTCCAATCACCTAACATCATTTAACATCACACTGCTCAAAAATGGCTAACAGTTCACATCTATAAGATGGCCACAGAATCTCAGCTCTAAAAAAGAATCTCAGTGAAAGTCCTCCCCCCTCACCCCCATTCGAATATGACAATGGTGGGCCAGAAATTAATAGTATGTCAAAGTTAGAATTAATTCCTTAATTCAACTGGCATGTATGGAGTGTCTAGTTTAGTCTTGTGTAACCTAGTACCTATTAGATACACTGCATTATCTTCAGCATCTAGAATAAAAGAAAGCAAATCCAAATTCCACAATGCCTAGGGTTCAATGTTGCTTCTAGTCCATGTTAAAGTACTTTTAATTCTTTAATCTGGTGTGAAAAAGCTCTCACAATCCAACTCTATCTACTTCTCTATTCCTATCTACCCAAGATAAGTCCAATCAATCTGGTTACTTTTTACTTAACACTTGTTTTCACCAACAAGAATACTCTTCCTATTCCCCCATTTTTTAAGCCAACTAAGTCCTACACTTCTTTCAAGGTATACTTTAAATCATATATAATAAAAAGGCTGAAGTATGACTCTTTTGGCACATAAGTTATCTACAAAATACCAGGAAACTAAATACTATTATAATGTACTTAAATATAGAAACCATCTTTTTATACCCTACCAGTTTTTATTCTATAGTCTAATGACTTTTAGGATAAAACCTGTGAATTATAGATCAACATTCAGTGTGAATAAATAAAACTAACTTTCCTGGGAAATTTTGAAATAAGGATTTCATAATTGTTCTCTAGCACCTAAAACACTGGGAATGATACCCAGAACTGCCTGGTTTAAGATTAACAGTCTGATTAATATTAAGAACCTTTAATCTTAATCAAATCACAGTAGAGTAATTGAATGACTGTAAAAATCTTTCACAATGTTCCCAAGACATAGCCCATAATATACAATTTTCTTTTACATGTATAATCCAAATGTACTGAATGGAAACAGAAATAAAATTTATTAAAAAAATTTTTTCAGCTAATTCCAGTGGATTGAGATCTCTGGCTAGCACAAAAATTCCAGCTGCTAAATAAAAAACAAGCAAACAAAAAATGTGTTTCCCTCAACTTTTCAAACCCTATCTAATCAGAATCAGTCGCAATTCTCCCCGGAAAAAAGAAAAAAGGGGGGGGAGGGGTGAATTGCAATCTGTTATATAAAAACTAAAAGGAATTTTGTCCTAACTGCTTTAATTCTGTTTTTCCCAGACAGAATGTTCAAACCTTGCAATCGAAAGGCTAATAGAATTAGTGACAAAGTCAAATTACACAAACAAAGTAATTAAAAAATCCCCATTATTCCTAACTTGGTTGTTATGAGGCTGGATTCAGCTAGATTCTTACTGGTATGAACCATTAGTTCAGAGGAATTTGAACATACCTTATGATCCCATTGGAAAACAAGCCTCTTCAAACTCCCTACCAAATCCAGCTAGTTGTATCAAAGAAAATTAGTTTACCTCATAATTCCTCAAGGCTCATTACTCTCTGATACATGAAAGCCTTTATACTGCTCCAACCTAAAATGCACTATCCTTCAGATATCCTTCATTGATGCTATTGTTTATTGCAGTTTCTGTTCTTTTAACAGTGGACAAAAATTGTGCCTAGTATATTAGTACGCTTATTTGGATCTTCTCGTTACCAATGGCAGAGATTTTCAAGTTAACTGAAGACTTCTTTGAACAGGGGGCTCAACCTGCTACCCATGTAACCCAAAGTTTTTTTTTCTCTTGAGGTCTAGAAAAAAGGTTAAAAAACAGAACCAGGTAAAGGAAATAATTTCAAGGTTTGTATTTGTGTCATGTCAGTGATGCTTGATTCTGACATTTATTATGATTATTATTACTAGAGGCCCGATGCATGAAATTCATGGAAGGGGCTCGGCCCTCGCAACCTCGGGCTGCGGAAGGTCGTCCGAAAGGATGTCCGGACAGTCGTTCTGCTATACGATCTAATTAGCATATTAGCTCTTTATTATATAGGATTATTATTATTATTATTATTATTATTATTATTTTTCCTGCATTTCTTTGGAAAAAATGTTTAACCTCTGAACCTATTTTCTTACCTGTGAAGTGAAGATATTATCTACCGACTACTTACCTGGACACAAAAGGTTAAAACAAGATAGTATATGTAAAGCACTTTTGCAAGGTGATTGGCAACAAGCAATATTACATTAAATGTAAGCTCATTTGCTCTCATTTAAAATTGAACTTTAAGTTCATTAAACACGTTTTAATCACTGCAATTTGCTGAATGTCAATGGATAAAAGACTAGAACAAGAGACAACTTATTTCATTACTAGGCATTCACAATGATGTTAACAGTAAGAACGGCAATACCTAATAAATACTGATTGATAAGTGCATGTCAGGCACTTTACTATGTTCTACATCCTTAATCCTCATAAACAACTTAAGCTCGGGGAAGTTAAGTAACTTGGCTAATTCAAGCAGACCCAACTCTAGAGCACATTTCCTCCAGAGGCAACATAAAATTGTGTTTCACTCCCTACATTTCTGTATTCACTTCATAAATACAGAGTGCCAATGACCTGCCAGTTTCTAAACACTAAGGAATACAGCAAAGAACAAGTCAAATAAAACCCCCAACCCATAGAATTTGTATTCTAATTGGGGCTTTAAATATTGTAAGGCTGTGATAAAAGCCATAAGGAAAAATAAAACCACAAAGGGACAGAAGTAAAATGTGTGAATACTTAAGAATGTTTTAGATAGGGTAGGCAGGGAAGGCCCCTCTGAGCAAGTAACACTTAGACTTGAATGAATTGCATGTACAGAACAATGACATACAACAATTTATCATCAGTGCACTATAGAATATGATTGCTAAACCATCGTCTACATTTGTCCCCTTCATATTGGCACTTACAGACAGGTTCAAATGCCCTCAGATTACAGACTGACATTATAATTGACATTTATGGATTCTGTATAGCATTTTGATGTGAGCAGGGGATCTGAAATCATAACTATTATTTTGTAAATATGTAACCTTAAGCTAGCCATCCTGGGTTTCAGACTGTTTATTATCAACTGTTGATAATAGTAGTATGCCTCCCTCCAGAGTTGTTGGAAGAATTATAATACATGAAAAGTGTTTTATGCAATGTCTAGCACAGAGGGTATATATTTATTATATGCCCATTGCTATAGGCAGCTATTTGCATGGCAGTGTACCACTGCAGTGCCAGACATGTTACAGTAAGTTGATCTACAGAGGAAAAACCTGTCCTTGAGAAGCTGAGTACTTATGAGGGGGCCAACAGTTACTATCAATATAATTATTTTATTAATAAAACAGAGGTAAAGTGTGGTAGGAACATAGCAGAGGGAATGATATTGGCATGACTTTCTTCTAAGAATCCTAGAAATACTTCTGGTGAAGAGTGCCAGAGGACTGAAATACTGGCTCATACCTTCATACAGATTTGCTTCAGCATCGCTGTTATAGCAGGCCAATAAAGCTCTAAGTTAAAATATACATCTCAGGAATACTGTCTTTGAGCCTCTCCAGGAGATCAAAACCCCTACTTCATTATGTCTATTAAATCCATCCTTTTTACTGTAAATACTACTTCCATGTTTACCTTTCCAACTAAAAAGTGGGAGGAAGAACAAAACATACTATTTCATTCATTGCTGTATCATTATTCACTGGCACGTAAAAGATACCCAATTAATAGATGTTAAATAAGTGAATAAGTGTTTAAACAAATTTTTAAAAACATGAAACTAGAGCTTATGGTTCAACTGACTAAAGTTCTGTGATCTTCAGAGCTAAAAAAGTAATCCTGAGTGTGAAAGAGGGACTCTTCTTTCCTTTTCTAAGTTAGTACTAAACCTATAGAAGGCCTTGCATTTAGGAGGGGGCAATTTACTGATGATTAATTGGTTATACACAGTAAATCTGGGATAGAAAGCAGAATTCTGAAGTGGCAGGGGTAAGTTTACATCAAGGAGCCCTATAATCTCTCAATGAATAACCAAGCAGATTTCATTAATAAATGTGCAATAGGTTAGGTAGACTAATGGTAACACATACTTTTAAAAAAACTAGTTAAATTACATTCAAATCAGAGTTAAAAGAAAGTACAATACTTTCAGGCGTATTTCAACACAGTCATTACTATCATTTACATAATCATATAAATCATTCTTTAATCTAGGCACTTACTTAAATCCCCCATTTATCTCAATACACAAAACAGGAGAAAACTTTGGGAAATTAAAAAAAAAAACATAGCCCTTTTTATTCCTCATTGGAAGCCAGAAATTGAGGTTGGTGAAATTAAGAAAGCATTATCCAGATAAGAAATATAATTGACAGTAAAGAATAATGGACTGTAGATAATACAGAACTAAATTTTTACAGCTGAGAGGAAAAATAAAGCACAAGTATATGCTTGCAATATACTTAGAAACTAAGGATTCTAAAACAGTTCCAACTGACTTAAAGAATTCCTCAAGCTTTTTATTCTTTTTTACATCCTGGCTTATTATGTTGCTTTATTAAAAAGCAACTCCTGAGTAAGGAAGAAAAAATGTAATTAAATAGGGTTAAATTCCTTAATGAATTTGGGTACTTAGTAAAAAGGTTTCATGAATGGTAGGATAATAATTTATTCAAATAATGTTTGGTATTACATTATTTACCCTACTTTTTATTTATTTAACCAAAAATATGTTACACGGAACCGAAAGGGACCTCAGGTGAACACTGTTTCAGCTCTCCCTTTTCAAATTTTAATGTGTACATGAATCATCTTTGGATCCTGTAAAATGAATGTCTTGATTCAATCTGCCTGTGATGGGGCAAGAATTTTACATTTTTAACATGTGCCCAAAAGATGCAGATTCTGCTGGTCTGGGGATTGCACTTTGCATAGCAAAGATCTAAATACAAGTGATTCTCAAAAGTGAGGTACCAAGATCCTTTTAGGGGATCTGCAAGGTACTTCCTTTTCCAAGGACATATCTGAATGAAGCCTAATTTTCTTCATACACTTTAATCAAAACAATATATTGCAATAGATTGAACG
This sequence comes from Myotis daubentonii, assembly GCF_963259705.1. Lineage (NCBI taxonomy): Eukaryota > Metazoa > Chordata > Mammalia > Chiroptera > Vespertilionidae > Myotis > Myotis daubentonii. Next base: position 97,699,676 of record NC_081841.1, on the reverse strand, counting down.
GAGAAGCAGGTTTGAGAATCTAACTGTCTCCTTTTTTGACCAGACATTAAAGAGATCTGTAAAAAATGTAAAAATGCCACTTTTCCACTTCATTTTAAAAGTAAGTCATGGAGAGAAATTTTTTGGTAAAATGTCACTAATGTCAACATATACTGAGCTTATTATACTATTTCTTAATTAATAATTAATAACAAAATTCCATGTTAATTTTTAATATGGCAAACTAAATATAAAATAAGTAAACAAAAGCTCTTTGGGTTCCTTAGTAATTTTTAATAGTATAAAGGGGGCCTGATACAAGAGAATTTGAGAGTCATGAGCTAAATCATTTAAGTCTGATAGCTTCCATCTTTTGATCCTTTCTCAAAAGATCTCAATGGACAGATCTTAAATCTCTACCAGTAGGCCTTTATAATGCCTTAAAATAATCTTGCCAATCTCCTTTTGCTTCCCCACTTTTTAAGTATTTACTGAAGTATAATTGATGCAATATAAACTACACAATTTGAAATATACATATTTTTATATTTTGATACATATACGCACTCATAAATATATAAGCACAGGTAAGAAAATGGTATCCATTATTCTAATTGTTTCCTTTGCCAATTTCTTTATGTCCAATTACAATTTTTCTGGGCTTATTATTTGTCTCCTCCAAGTCAAGAAAACAATTGCTGTGCACCTCCCTCTTCCAATTACGCATATAAGCCTCTTCCCTCAAGAAATTAAAAAGAATAGTTCTAAAAATTGAAAAGCATGGGTCTCAATCAGAAAGGGCTCATGAATTCAGGAACTGTCTTAAAACATTTCAGAGACTAACATGAAATTATAATTTTTTTTTTTAAGATCTATTTTTATTGATTTAGAAAAGAAGGGAGAGGGAGAGATAGAAACATCAATGATAAGAGAGAATCATTGATGGGCTGCCTCCTGCATGCCCCCTACTGGGGATGGAGCCTGCAACCCAGGCATGTGCCCTTGACTGGAATCGAACCCGGGACCTCCTTTAGCCGACGCTCTGTCCACTGAGCCAAACAAGCTAGGGTTACTTGTTTTTTCCCTATGAAATTCAGAGACCAAAGTAAGTAATTATAGGGTAAAAGTTATGGGGAAACAATTCAACAAAACAAAACACAGACCTACCCCCATAATGCAAAAAGTTACTTGAACTAGCTATTTAGAAATTTTAACTATGAGAACTACAAATTGAAGGAAGAGCATGTGAACAGATAACATTCTTTCAAATGCTTTCTAGTCCTAGAATTTTGATTCTAACTATTAAAGTTATTGTTTTCTGCTCTATTTGTATCAAATGTTTCCCCTATTCTATAAAATGTATTGATTGTATAGGTGTATCAGTTTCTACTTGCTAATATTAAATTTCATATTAGTAGGAAAATTTTGTTAATATTTCAAAGGTGATCTTGAGTTTCATTCCTCTTTTGCAGGGAATTCAAATTAAACTCTCCCAAACTTACATAGTGTTTGACAATATTTGGGATTCCTTTAATTGAAACATTTATTCTTCAAAATATTTACTAGCGTGCCTACAATGTACCATATGCTATGTTATAACACAATATGTATAAACAAAGGTTTAATAAACTGAGTTCTAGGATAATACCTTTTAAGATACTTGTTATATTTCATCCTTCCTGTTCCCAGTTGTTCTCCAGAGTTGAAGGAAGAAACTACAGAACTAAAGGGAAATAAAATCTGTTGAACATAACAACTGTGGTATATCCATACAATGGTACTCGGCCATAAATAGGAATGAGGCACTGATTCATGCTATAACATGGATAAACCTTGAAAGCATTATTGTAAGTCAAAGATAACACAAAAACAAAGCACAATACAAAAGGACATACGTTGTATAATTACATTTGTATGAAATGTACACAACAGACCAATCAAAGCCATGGAAACAAAAGTATACTATTGGCTGAGTGGAAGGGGGAATGAAGAGTGACTACTAATGGGCACGGAGTTTCTTTTTTGGGGGTAATGGAAGGTTCTGGTATTAGTGGCAATGACTGCAGATATACTATTGTAGATATACTAAAACCCACTGAATTGAACACCTTAAAAGTATTTAAATGATAAATTTTATGATGTGAATTTTATCTCAAAAAAAGAAAAACTGACAATAGGGTAAGTATTCTACTAAAGAATATAGAGTCCTACCCGGCTTGGCTCATGGATAGAGCGTCAGCCTGTGGACTGAAGGGTCCCAGGTTTTTGATTCCGGCCAAGGGTACATGCCTGGGTTGCGGGCTCGATCCCCAGTGTGGGGTGTGCAGGAGGCAGCCGATTAATGATTCTCTCTCATCGTTGATGTTTCTATCTCTCTCTCTTTCTCCCTTCCTCTCTGAAATCAATAAAGAAAAAAAAATACATACATATATATATATATATATATATATATATATATATATATATATATATGAATATAGAAACAGTGATACTGGTCTTTCTAGGTTCTATTAAACTAATACCAAATACTTCATTCATTTGAGAAAGGGATTTTCTTCTCAACTGAGCTGGAGTTAGCATTTGCAAATAAAGATGCATTTGTTTATTAGGCAGTGTCTCAACTGCTTTTTCTTAAAAAATCAATTTGTTTACTTTTATCAAATAATTGCTTATATAAATGTTTATCTATTATTATGGTGGTACTGTGCCTGACAGTCTGAAACATACTGCTTTTACCCTGATCCTCCAGTAAGCAACTTTTAATCAATAGGGTTTTGTCATATTTTTCACCTACTCACCTACACAGTCATTATTTCTAACCAGTTAATTATATTTGCTGGGTTGGGTATGGAATGGGGATAAATTTTAGATAATTAGTTCTACCATATAATTTGACTTGATTTCTTTAAACAGCAGAGTTACTTTTATAGTTCATTTATTTTTTTCCTGTTTTTATTGATTTCAGAGAAGAAGGGAGAGGGAAGGAGATAGAAACATCAATGATGAGAGAGAATAATTGATCGGCTGCCTCCTGCACACTCCCCTACTGGAGATCGAACCTACAAACCAGGCATGTGCCCTGACTGGGAATTAAACTGTGACCTCCTGGTTCAAAGGTCTACGCCCAAGCATTGAGCCACACCAGCTGGGCTATAGTTCATTTTATATAAAGAAACCTAAAATTCCATGATCTCCTAAAACATTTTAAGCACCAACCTTTGTTTAACAAAATAATCAGGAAGTGAATTCACAAGATTAATCAAAAACACTTATCACTAAGTAATAGAGAAAGCCCAATCAGTGCATACTCTAACACAGCGGTTCTCAACCTGTGGGTCGCGACCCCTTTGGCGGTCGAACGACCCTTTCACAGGGGTTGCCTAAGACCATCAGAAAACACATATATAATTACATATTGTTTTTGTGATTAATCACTATGCTTTAATTATGTTTAATTTGTAACAATGAAAATACATCCTGCATATCAGATATTTACATTATGATTCATAACAGTAGCAAAATTACAGTTATGAAGTAGCAACGAAAATAATTTTATGGTTGAGGGTCACCACAACATGAAGAACTGTATTAAAGGGTCACGGCATTAGGAAGGTTGAGAACCACTGCTCTAACAGCAGCCTACAAAATAGTAGAGCCCTTGTGTGCTGTTACATAATGAAATCTATCCCAATTTCAAATTAGAAATATTGCAAGAGTAACAGAGAAGGCTGTCTGAGAGAGAGAGAGAGAGAGAGAGGGGAGAATGTTTAAAAATATGGCTATCTTATTTATACTTTATTCTAGTCTGTTGGATATCAAAACATTCAGAATTGTTGGAAGGTAATATAAAGACACTGGTTCATAAACCCTTATGCTTAAAATCCAGAATGATCACCTGAAGCAGTAATCCTGGGTTTGTTTAAGATGTCATTTATTCTTAGGCCAATACTAAGAATAAGTATGGTCAATGAAAATGGTTATTACATTAAAACATCTTATGTTTTCATCAAAGAATTAAAATGACAGCTCTACTCTTAACAGAGAGAAGACTGTTCACAAATTTTCAGAGCTAATAATTTAAGAAGCTACCTGCCTGCACCAAGATTCTCATATATATCCTAAGTACAGAAGCTGGCTAATAAGAATATTACCATATATCAGATTAGAAATTATTTATAGAATTAGAGGCCCGGTACATGAAAATTCATGCACTGGGGGGGTGTCCCTCAGCCCGGCCTGCTCACAGTCCAGGAGCCCTCAGGGGCGGAAGGGGACCCGGTGATCAGGGGAAGGCAACGCTCCATCACACCTCTGCTGCTGCCACTGCCGGCAGTGCAAGCCTCACCGGCTCTGGTTACCTGAGCCTTGGGCGGCTCGGGGCCTGAGGGGACTGGGGGACTCCAGAGGCAGGCGTGTGGAGCGGCTGTGCGCCCGCTGCCCCAGCGGGGCTGAGGGTACTGGGTTCTGCCATCTTGTGGCTGTGGGCACTGCCATCTTTGAGGGCGGGGCAGTCAATTAGCATATTCCCTGCTGTGGGCACTGCCATCTTTGAGGGTGGGGCAGTCAATTAGCATATTCCCTCCTTATTGGCTGTGGGTGCCGCCATCTTTGCGACAGTGTGAGGGTCAATTAGCATATTTCCTCATTAGATAGGATTCTTTAAAGGAAAAAAATTTTAAGAAGTTGTGGAGACATGTTAAGAATAGGATCAGCAACTTTTTCTATTAAGAGCCAGACAGAACATATTTTATTAGGTTTTTTGACCCATATAGTCTATTGCAATTATTCAACTATCTATGTATATAAAAGGCTCTCCCTTCATCTCTGAAATCAATAAAAATATATTAAAAAGAAATATTAAAAGGCTAAGTGACCGACTGTCGGTCCATCTGACCGATTGACTGGCCGGCACATATGATGCACGCTGGCAATTTAAAAATAAATTTTGACTTACACATGCATGATATATATAAAGCTTTCACTGGTGCCAATCGCGCAAGTGTGTTTCTCGAAGCTGAAGTATTAACAGGATCTGCGGAAGGAGAGGTTTTTCTGATTCCAAGAATTGATTTGTCCCAGTCTGACATATAAATTAATTCAAAGACAGTTTCCCGTGATGCCAGCATTTGTGATGACTAGTAATAAGTCACGACAAACTCTAGGCAGAATAGAAATATTCCTACCTGAACCAGTTTTTGGACATGGTCAGTTATATGTTGCTTCCTCTCAAGTTCGAAGAGCGTGTGACATTAAAGTTGTAAGTACTTCATCACAAGGGAAATTAGTCAAGCACTCTGAAAGTGTTTTTACTCTTAATGTGGTAAACAGGGAGATATTAGAATAAGTTTAATCAATTTATCAGTCATTGTTTTTATCAATGTTATTTTTATATCATGTTTTTGTTTTCATATCATGCTTTTTGTTGTTTTTATATCATGTCTTTGTTGTTATATCATGCTGTTATTGTTTATTAATCATTTATATATTATTTTCATACACATTTTACTAATTTTCTTTCATCTCTGATACTTCTATTATAGAGAAAGGGCAAATAAGGATATTAAAATATTTCTTCTAATTAATTTCCTTTCAATGTGCATGAATCCGGGCACCAGGCCACTACTGTCACTATATGTAAAAACAAACATAGATAATACAGAAATAAATGAGTATGGCTGGGTTTTGCTAATTTATTTATGATGCTGAAATATGAATTTGGTATTATGTTCACACGTTACGACATTTTCTTTTGATTTTCACCATTTAAAAAATGTAAAAACTGCCCATTCAGCATGGCTCAGTAGTTGAGTGTCAACCTATGAACCAGGAGGTCACTTTTTGATCCCCAGTGTGGGGCATGCAGGCAGCAGCCAATCAATAATTCTCTCTCATCATTGAGAGAAGGTAAATGGCATGTACAAATGGGAGGAATAAAGGAAAGGATGTGGCATATGTGTATAATAAAGAGGACTAGCTTAACTAAAAAAGTATTTAGAAGAAGATAAGGAATAGCAAAAGAGAACGTTAAAAATTTGTACATGCTGTGATAAGCAAAAAAAATAATTTATAATATAAACTACTTCTGGAAAATAATGTCAAGGTGTGACATAAAATGTAAAATCAGAGTTTTGACAATCAGAATAAAGGCTTGCATCTAAGAGTTATTCTGAAGCAAGAATCTGATAAACTGGAAGAAGAGAGTAAAAAAATGAGTCACATATACTTCTTGAGGTTTCAAGAATTCTAAATAAAGGGGAAAATCATCCAGTAAATAAGCCACCCTATCTCCAAAGAAAAAAAGGAAAAATGGAAACTATTTTATGCACTGAGGGGAAAAAATGTAATAATAATAAAAGACCTGAACTTGGAATACAGATCTAGAACTGTAAGAGGCAAAGCAGATGAGCTTTTTAAGGGCAAAACTATAGAATGATGATTAAGATACTTACTGCAATTATCTGAAGCCTAAAGAAACTACATTTCTCCTGCCTGAGTTGAAGATCAATGCTTTAGAGAGCCCTACCATGAATTAGAAACTGGGGTGGGATGGAGAATGTGTGTTGAAAAGGGGCTGACGAATATAACAGTAAGGACTCAAGAGACGTGGAGATAGTAACAATAATTGATAAAATACCACAAAATTTACAAAGCTGAGAAATAACTTGAAAGTAATGCTCTTTTCCATACAAACAATATCTATTATTTTTATTGGGTATAAAGACCCTAATGGTTCTTATCATTCATGCTGAATAAAATAAATTAACTGTCCAAAATTGTCGCATACCTATCACACAGTAGAATCACATACAAACTACAAAAAAAAAAAGGAGAGGACATTATAGGAATATTCATAGCAATTATAATTAATGAGGTAATCAAAGATATGTCCCAAAACTTTATTTGTGAAGATATAAAACTAATTTGGTCACCCTAATGAAAATGTTTATCTTAAGTTTTTTTTGTGTTTTTTTAAGGATTTTTATTAATTTCAAAGAGAAAGGGATAGGGAGAGAGAGATAGAAACATCAATGATGAGAGAGAATCATCGATTGGCTGCCTCCTGCCCACCCATACCACTGGGGATCAACCCTACAACCTGGGCGTGTGCCCTGACTGGGAATAAAACTGTGATCTCCTGATTCATAGGTCAATGCTCAAGCACTGGGCCATAAGATTTTTAGAAGTATACTAAATTACCATTCTAACCAGCTATCCAAATCTAAATAAACAATTTGTAATCACATCTTCTAATATATAAAAGTTTAGTAAAACTGTATCACTAAAAATGAGTTAACTAGATACTATGTGCCTCTTAATTCTATATAATAAAGATGTAATATGCAAATGGTAGTTACGCTGTGAAGCATTACAACCTAATCGCGGATCAGCAGGAGGGTGGGGCAGTGAGCTACAAGCAGGTGGTGGACAGCTACAGGAGGGGACAGGGCAGCAAGCTATGGGGGGGCGGGAGGCGGAGGGAGCTACAGAAGGGCGAGGCAGCAGGCGGAGAGCTACAGGAGGGCAGCAGTGAGCTACTGGCTACAAGCGGGTGGCAGAGAGCTACAGGAGGGGGCAGGGCAGCAAGCTATGAGGGGGCGGAGGGAGGAGGTATGGGGGGAGCTACAGGAGGATGGGGTGGAGAGCTACTGGCGAGCTACTGGCGCACGGATTAGTGTGCAGGCTACTAGTCTACACTAATAAAAGAGAAACATGGTAATTGGCGTACGACCGCTACCCTTTTCATTGGCTAATCAGCGAGATATGCAAATTAACTGTCAGCCAAGATGGCGGCCGGCAGCCAAGCAGCTTGAAACTAACATGAGGCTTGCTTGCTTCAGTGACGGAGGAGACCAACGTTCCCCACCTGCCGCTGCAGGCCTCTGAGCCTGCAGTTTCAAACAGCCAGCAGATTCGCAACATTGTATGCAAAGGCCAGAAACCTACTTTCAGCCTGCTGAGGCCTAAGAGCTGGAGCCAAGCCTCAAGCTAAAGCTGGCCCAGAATAAAAAAAGAAAAAAGAAAAAAAGGAGCGATTGGGAACTTCAGTCACTTCCAGCCTGAAAACAGCCCTCAGCCCCTCACCCAGACTTGCCAGGCACCCCAGTGGGGACCCCCACCCTGAAGGGGGTGTGACCAGCTGCAAACAGCCATCATCCCCTCACCCAGGCTGGCCAGGCACCCCAGTGGGGACCCCCCACCTTGATCCAGGACACCCTTCAGGGCAAACCAGCCGGCACCCACCCGTGCACCAGGCCTCTATCCTATATAGTAAAAGGGTAATATGCCTCCCGGCACTGGGATCAGCATGACAGGGGGGCAGCACCCAAACCCCCTGATCGCCCTGTGGCTCTGTGTGACAGGGGGCGGGGCCACAACCTCCCTATCCAGCCTGCTCTGTTCGTGACAGGGGAAGGCGCCCCAACCCCCTGATCAGCCCTGCTCTGTGCCTGATAGGGGGGAGCTCCCCAGCCTCCTGATCGCCCTGCAGCTCTGTGTGTGACAGGGTGCGGCGCCTCAACCCCCCCACCCCACGGGCCCTGCTCTGTGTGTGACGGGGTAGAGCCATAACCTCCCCATTGGCCCTGCCCTGAGTGTGAGAGTGGCGGCGCCCCAACCCCCTGATCGGCCCTGCTCTGTGGGTGATAGAGAGCGGTGCCCTAACCCCCTGATCCGCCCTGCTCTGTGCGTGACAGGGGGGGAGCTCCCCAACCCCCTGATGGGCCCTGCTCTGTGCGTGACAGGGGGGAGCTCCCCAACCTCCTGATCGGCCCTGCTCTGTGCGTGACAGGGGGCAGCGCCCCAACCCCCTGATGGGCCCTGCTCTGTGCATGACAGCGGGTGGCACCGCAACTTCCCCATCGACCCTGCCTTGAGTGTGACAGGGGGCGGTGCCCCAACCCCCCAATCAGCCCTACCCTGAGCATGACTAAGGGCGGCATCGCAACCTCCTGATCCACCCTGCTCTGTGCATGACAGGGGGCAGCGCCCCAATTCCCCAATCGGCCCTTCTCTGAGCCCGACCAGGGGCTGCACCTAGGGATTAGGCCTGCCCTCTGCCACCCGGGAGCAGGCCTAAGCCAGCAGGTCGTTATCCTCCGAGGGGTCCCAGACTGCAAGAGGGCACAGGCCAGGCTGAGGGACACCCCTTTTCCCCCCCCCGAGTGCACAAATTTTTGTGCACCGGGCCTCTAGTCAAATATAAAAGCCTAAGCGACCTGGCAGACTGGTAGCTATGACACGCACTGACCACCAGGGGGCAGACACTCAAAACAGGAGCGGAAACCACAGGCATAGAAACATGGACCAGACTGATGAATCTCAGAGGGAAGGGGGACGAGAAAGGGTAGGAAGAGATTACCCAAAGATCTTATATGCATACTAGAGTTCTGGGGTCTCTCAGCCTGGCCTGTGCCCTCTCACAATCCGGGACTCTTCGGGGGATGTTGGAGAGCCAGTTTCGGCCCGATCCCACAGGCCAGGTCGAAGGACCCCCCCACTCCCCTAAGTGCATGAATCCATGCACCGGGCCTCTAGTGTAATATAAAATACACAGAACCACATATTAATTATTCTTACAAAATTTTTTAACCTAACTTTTTTATGTGCCCTTACCAGAAATCAAACCCGAGACTGCAGTGCACAGAATAATACCCAACCAACTGAGCCACACTGGCCAGAATGAACCTAAATTTAATCAAGCATTTGGAACTAGTGGTCTCAAACTTATTTCTCTTGGAGTCCTCCGTTACACTTTTAAAAATGATTGAGGACACCAAAGACTTTTGCTTATGTATTGTTATTTACCATGTTAGAAATTAAAACTGGGAAAGTTGTAAAATATTAATTCATCAAAAATTATAATAGCCCTAGCCAGTTTGGCTCAGTGGATAAGAGCGTCGGCCTACAGACCAAAGGGTCCCGGGTTCAATTCCAGTCAAGGGCATGTACCTTGGTTGTGACTCCTCCCCAGCCCAGGCCCTGGTCAGGGCATGTGCAGGAGGCAACCAATCGATGTGTTTCTCTCACATCGATGTTTTTCTCTGTCCTCCACTCTCCCTAAAAATCAATGGGAAAATATTTTCAGGTGAGGATTAACAACAAAAACAATTTATTATAAAAATTTATAATAAACCTCATTAAATGTTAATAATATATAACCTTTAAAGTAAAAAACCCAATATTTTCCCCCCAAGAAAAGAAAAATTTAGTGAGCAGAATATGGCTTAAAAGAAGACAAGTGGATTGTCATAGCTGCTTCTGTAAATCTGCTGCAGTATCACACATTATTTAGCCTCCAGAAAATGACACTGTATACTTTTGTATGAATGAGTTAAAAAGACAAATTATTTTTATATCACCAACACCCCTCTACAACTTTAACATAAATTTCTGTTTACAGAAATGTAGAAGATAAAATAAAAAGTTAAATGACATCATAAGGAAGCAAATAGACAAATCCAGAATGTGAAACATTTCCCAAAACAATTAATCTAATTCCTTCAACAAATCAATAAAATACAGAAAAAAAAGCAAGGGCAATAGTTCTAGATAAAGACACATGACAACAAAATGTCTTCTGTGGATCCTGATGGACCCTATTTTGAACACTGACTGTAAACAGACATCTCTGAAACAATAGGGGAAATATTTTAATAGGTTAGGGTATTAAATGATCCAGAAATTTACTATTAAATTTTTTAGGTATGATATGGTTACATAATAAAAAAATCTTTAATTTTTATAGAGGCATAATGTAGTACATAGTGGTAAAATGAAACAATGAAATAAAGAAAGAGAACAGATGAAGTAAGTGTAGCAAAAATGGCCCCAATATTCATGTTGCGTTGAATAAATGGGAATTCATTGTATGATTCTATTTTTTTATATGTTTAAACTTTTTTAATAGAAAAAGTTATAAAAATAGTCAATAAAATTACTTTGCTTAACTTTTATGCCTTTTGTGGAAAGCCTCCACATTCTTATAGTAAACTTTCAGTGCTTTATATTATGGACCTAACAACTATGCTTTAGGTTTCAATTGGCACTCTAGAAAATACCTCTTTTGGCAGAGATGAATTACCATGTGTAATTTAAACTAGAATATGGTTTAAATATATATCTTAAAAACTGTGGGTATTAATAAATGATTTAATAAATTAGTATATCAATTTTAATCCATTCAGAGAAAAAGTCTGTGAACAAACCAGCTTAGGTTAAGAGCATAACTCAAATAAGCTTCATGGTGGGAAAAATGAGAACTTACATATCTCATAATAAACATTTAAATGAATGCAAGGAGGGTCCAGGATAAATTGGTGCTTCTTTCATCTTTATGTTTGCTCTCACTGTATCATGAGCAATAAATACCTCAAGTCCCTCTTCTTCCAACATCTCAGTATGCCTTCACTATTGTTCCCTTCTGCATTATTTGATATTCTCTAACTTGGGATTCCTTCTTAATGTGACCTAAATTCATCAGTCAGTGAGAGGAAGACTTACACTGGTCACACGACGGTATATCTGCGCAGCATTCTGGCACTCTGAGTAAGGGTATTCAGATGTGGCCATCTCAAGCATGCACATCCCAAAGGCATAAACGTCAACGGATTCATCATATTTCTCTTCATACATCTCAGGGGCCATGAATTCTGGGGTACCTTTAAATTAAAAGAATGATTCAGACTCAATGCAAGTAGAAGCTGCAGATGTTACTCACCCAAGGAAGAAGCAGGAGTTGACCTGAGAAAGAGAATAAAATGGAAGAGGGAAGGAAGGGAGGGGTATTAGAAAGAGGAATAAAATCTTAGTCTGTTTCATCAAATATTATTATAGATCTTTCACTGCAAGGCCTTTATAAAAGAAACTAGAACAGGGTCAAGTGTCCTTATTTACTATTTCAAATGGATTACTGCTGTACCAAGCAGAGCCTTGAAACAAAAGATAAACTGATATCTCATATTGAAAACAAATAAAAGGAAAAGGTAAGAAACTAGCAAGAAATAAAGTAACCACAATGCATTTACCTGTAAGACAGGATGATGGGTTAAAAAAGATCAAAATACTTGTCTGCCCCCTACTGTATGGTAGCTGTAAGGTTAACATTTAGCAATTTCCAGAGACATTTTTGGTTATAACTAGGGGGAGAACAAGGGGTGTGCTACTGGCAATTAGTGAGTAGAGGCCAGGGATGCTGCTAACTAATCTTACAATGTACAACCTTTATAACAAAGAATTGTCTAACCCAAAATTTCAATAGTACTTAAGTTGAAAAATCCTGTTTTAGATATATCATATCTTGTGAAGAGTAGGAATAAGGTAAAAAATTGATAAAACCAAACTTTCAGAATGAACTCATTTTTTCACACTTTAAAATAAGCTTTTAATAGGCTGATATTTTTCAATATACATATAAATCCAACAGACTATTTTAGTAACTAAAATACATAGAAATTGTTTCCTTCACAGGGAAAGTAACTCACTCTATCTTTTATATAAATAAGTATATAATACTAAATATCAAAAGAATGACCCAATAAGATTGATAGCTAACATTAAGTTTTATTGAGTTCACCTTACTTCTGTTCATATAATTTACAAAAACATTGACAGAAGATGATTCTAGAAGCGTAAATATAGAGAGCTACACATCTCATAAGTAGAACTGATCACTTCTTAAATTCATGTTATGAATTTTTGAAGGTTTATGTTACATAAAAAAGCTCTGACAGGGTCGGGATTCTAAATAAAAGGAATGTCAGAAAGCCAGTTAGGCTGCAAGGTACACTTGAAACATACCTATCACACTCTTGGCAAAAGAAGCCCGCTTCAGGGTTGCCAGACCTAAGTCTCCAATCTTGACGGAGCCTGTAGGACCAGTGATAAAGATGTTGTCACACTTAAGATCTCGGTGAATAATAGGTGGAGTTCGAGTATGAAGAAACTGAAGTCCTTTAAGGATCTGCCGGCACCAGCTTCGTAGAACTTTGATCTTCATCACCTTAAACCTTTTTAGGTATCTAGAAAAGGCAAGGTATACCCAACAGGTTATCAATGATATGAGTTTACTGCTTTGAAGAATTCCATTAAATTCTAGCATATCTGATATAGGAATATCAAATTTAGAATATTAAGATTCAAGAACCTTAAAGGTACATAATACTTTTAGGAAGGTTATAGGGCATGGATAATAAGTGGCTGGTAAGTAGAGTCTGATAACAAAACACAAAAAAATTAATACCTTAAAATTAAATCATTACTAAAATTATTTAAAAGTTAAGTGGTGGAGTTCAACTTCTGATAAATGGTGAAGCAATTCTTAATGGATGCATATCTATATACAGTGGAGCCTTGACTTACGAGTTTAATTCGTTCTGTGATGGAGCTCGTAACTCAAATTACTCGTATGTCAAATCTTAAAGTGAACGAGTGAGACATGTGATGCTGGGCTGATGTTGTGGCATTCACTGTGACGTTTGCTGCGCCAACTAGCAGTGGGGTATCTGAAGCTGGCTTGTAACGCGAATTTTAGCTCGCAACTCAAAGCAAAAAATCGGCCGAGAGACGGCTCGTATCTCGAAAAACTCGTTAGTCGGGACACTTGTAAGTCAAGGCCCCACTGTATATATAAAAGCCCAGGGATGGAACAACCAGAACGACTGGTAGACCAGTTGCTATGACGTGCACTGACCACAGGGGGTAGATGTTCAATGCAGGAGCTGCCCCCTGGTGGTCAGTGCGCTACCACAGTTGGAGCGGCGCTTGGCTGACCGGGATGAGTGGTGCTCCCACAGCGGGCTGGATCCCCACAGGCAATGCCCCCCACGAGTGCATGAATCTGTGCACTGGGCCTCTAGTCTATACTAATAAAAGAGCATTATGCTAATTAGACTGGGAGACCTTCCAGACGTCCTTCCGGACAAAACGAGGGGCTTGGCTGGCCTGTAAACCGCCCTCAAACAGCCCTCAGCAATTTGCCCAGGCCAACCATGCCCCCCGCAGGGACCCTCACACCGATGGGGGCATGGCCAGCCTGCAAATGGCCATCATCCTCTTGCCCAGGCCGGCCACGCCCCCTAGCAGGGAACCTCACCCTGATGGGGACCTGGCCAGCCTGAAAACAGCCATCAGCCCCTCACCCAGGCTGGCCCCACCCCACAAAGGGATCCCCAACTTGATCCAGAACCCCCTTCAAGGCAGACCAGCCAGCCTCCACCCATGCACTAGGCCTCTATCTATACCAGGGGTGGGCAAACTTTTTGACTCGAGGGCCACAATGGGTTCTTAAACTGGACCGGAGGGCCGGAACAAAAGCATGGATGGAGTGTTTGTGTGAACTAATATAAACTCAAAGTAAACATCTACACTAATAAAAGAGAAAAATGGTAATTGGCATACGGTGATACCCTTTTCATTGGCTAATCAGGGCTATATGCAAATTAACTGCCAACTAAGATTGGCAGTTAACTGCCAACAAGATGGCGGTTAATTTGCATAGGTAGGCACAATGCAGGGAGGCGAAAGGGAAAGCAGGAAGAAGCCCCCTGCCACTGGCAGTGATCGGAAACCCAGGGGGGAGCTAAGAGCTGGGGGGCAGGGCAAAGGCGGCCCTGGGGCCGCCTTTGCCCTGCCCCCCAGCCATGATCGGAGAATCAGGCGCCTTTGCCGCCCTGGCCAGTGATAGCAGGAAGTAGGGGTGGAGCCAGAGATGGGAGCTGGACACAGTCGAAGCTGGCAATCCCAGGAGCTAGGGGTCCCTTGCCTGGGCCTAAAGCGAAGCCCACGATCGCGGGGCCGCTGCAGCTGCGGGTCCCCGTTGCCCGGGCCGGACGCCTAGGCCAGAGGCGTTAGGCCTGGGCAGGGGTGGAGCCTGCAACCGCGGGGAGCTGGGGGTCCCCTGCCCAGGCCTGACACCTCTGCCGGAGGCCTCAGGCCTGGTCAAGGGGCCGATCCGGTGATTGGTGATCAGAGGGTGATGAGGGTCAACTCCGCTGGCCGAGGCATCAGGCCTGGGCGGGGGGCTGAGCCAGTGATCGGGGGGAGATGGGGGTCCCCTGTCCAAGCCTGACACTTCCGGCAGAGGCGTCAGGCCTGGGCAAGGGGCAGAGCCAGCAATCGGAGGGGTCTGGGGGTCCCCTGCCCAGGCCTGACGCCTCCGCCAGAGGCATCAGGCCTTGGCTGGGGGCAGAACCAGTGATGGGGGGAAATGAGGGTCCCCTGCCCAGGCCTGACGCCTCTGGTCCAGGCGTCAGGCTGGGCAAGGGGCCGATCCTGCGATTGGAGGGTGATGGGGGTCAACGCCTGAGGGCTCCCAGTATGTGAGAGGGGGCAGACTGGGCTGAGGGACACCCCCACACACACACCCAGTGCACGAATTTTGTGCACCGGGCCCCTAGTCATTACATAAAAGGGTATGGTCTTTTTTTTTTTTTTTTTAGTTTTATTCATTTCAAATGGGCTGGATCCGGCCCGTGGGCCGTAGTTTGCCCACGGCTGATCTATACTAACAAAAGGGTAATATGCTAATTAGACTGGGAAACCTTCCAGGAGACCTTCTGGACAAAGCCATGGTGGTGGGGCTGAGGCAGAGGCAGGTAGGGGTGATCAGACCAGGAGGGGAGGGCAGTCAGGGGTGATCAGGCTGGCGGGGGGGGGAGGGGGGGCAGTTGGGGGAGAGCAGGCCGGCCGGGGGCAGGGGCGTGGAGCAGGCTGACAGGTAGAGTGCTTAGGGGCGATCAGGCAGGCAGGTGAGTGGTTAGGAGCCAGCAGTCCCAGATTGAGAGAGGGATGTCCGACTGCCGGTTTAGGCCCGATCCCTGTGGGGTCCCAGATTGGAGAGGGTGCAGGCCAGGCTGAGGGACACCCTCCCCTGCATGAATTTCATGCACTGGGCCACTAGTCCTATATAATAAAGAGTTAACATCCAAATGGTCATCACGCCCTCACTTTGTAATGGCTCAGATACTGAACACTGGAGAGAGAGGAATGAGACCAGCCAGGCACAAATGAGCTTGCGAGAGAGCAATGAGACCAGCCACCTAAAGACTAGCTGAACAGAAGTCCTATAACTAAGGATATACAGAAGAATTCAGGTCCAGAGATTAGTAGGAAGGGCAGAGATGTGGAATTGGCAGGCCCCACATCCATGTGCGGTGCTTAAAACTTGAAAGGGAAACCTTGGCTGCAACGTTCTCCCCCCAGGAGCACGCCCCACGCCCATAGCTCCAGTGCCTGAAAGAGAAATCTGCATAACCCCTAGCTGTGAAGACCCACAGGTACTGTGGCTGAATAAGATGGAGGGCTGCTGGAGTCTCAGCTGTTCCTCTTAAAGAACCTGCTCACAGACTTACTAAGATTCACTCATTCTGAGCTACAGTACTGGGGCAGCAGCCTGAAAGATGTCAGAGACATAGGGGAAGAACTGAATTGTCCAGCTTCATGATGAAGGCTTAGAGGGGCAGCTTCCTCCCAGATGGAAGTGCGGGCAGAAGCCCCTGTTCCTTTGCTGAGTCCTTCCTCTACATGCACAAATGAGAATCATATCTCAGTCTCCATTAACCTGGCTAACATTGATCTCCCACCCCCATTCCCAGAGGACTCACCCCACCCAACTTGTAGGCCCACCCCAAGCCACTTCTAGTGGCTTTTCCATAACAACAGCTCATGCTGTGGATAAAAAATCTCAGAGGTTCACAAACCCCAACTAAGCAGCATCTGGCCTCTGTGTGCACCAAACCTCTTGTTAGGCAGCCCCAACTCAGAAACTAGTGGCAGCAAGCCTCAATTCACAGCTTAGCCATTCCCAGGCACCTCCAAGCCCAGAAAAAGCAGCAATCATCTGCAAATCATTTTGTAGCTTCTACTAGGTCAGGTGGGCCCAGGCAGGGCATAGGCTGCAGCTGACCTTGGCCTACACCTTCCAAGAAGCCCCAGAACAAAGAAACCCAGTAGCCAGCTTCAGACAACACCACAGTACCACCCAATCACCTCCACAAATGACACTCCAAAGGCAGAATCAGCAGGCATCAGAGCCCAGTTAAAGCAAAAGCAAATCCTGCTCCATAGGGTCAACCCCTACACAACCCCTCTCCTGTAGTCATGGCCAGTCCTCACAACAAATCAGCCTGAGGGTCAATCCCTTTCACTGAAATACCAACAGCAATCAAGTCTCAACTACAATTGGAAGACACATAACCCACACAGGGATATATCTAGAGCATCAGACTCAGGTAATAGGGAGATTGTGCAACTGGGTATCACAGGATACCTACTACATAAGGCGACACTATGGCAGTTATATCTAATACATAGAAACAAATACAGGAAGGCAGCCAAAATGAGACAAAGACACATTCCCAAATGAAAGATCAGAACAAAACTCCAGAAAAATAACAAAATAGAGACAAGCAATCTACCAGGGCACATGCCTGGGTTGTGGGCTTGATCCCAAGTGGGGGGTGTGCAGGAGGCAACCAATCAATGATTCTCTCTCATCATTGATGTTTCTATCTCTTCTTCTCCCTTCCTCTCTGAAATGAATTATATATACCTTATCTAATAAAGACAGAATATGTTAATTGAGCATCATGCCCTCACAAAGATGGCAGTGCCCACAGCCAATAAAGAGGGAATATGCTAATTGACTGTCATGCCCTCAAAGATGGTGGCGCCCACAGCCACAAGATGGCAGCGCCCAGTCCCATCAGCCCCATGGGGTGGCAGGCACACGGCATGGCCGGGCCCCCAGGCGGATCCGGCCACTCCATGCACCTGCCTCGAGTCCCCCAGTCCCCTCAACCCCCAGCTGCCCAGGGTTGGCCCGAGGTGCAGGTAAGCCTCGAATGTTGGCTGCCCAGCCAATGCCTGAGGTGCAGGCAAGCCTTGGATGGGGGCCGCCCAAGGCTTAGATAACCAGGGCCGGCCGAGGCTTGCGCTGCCGGCAGTGGCAGCAGCAGAGGTGTGATGGGGGCGTTGCTTTCCCCTGATCACCAGGTTGGCTCCCAGACTATGAGAGGGGGCAGGCCAGGCTGAGGGACCCCCCTTCAGTGCATGAATTTTCATGCACTGGGCCTCTAGTATATAAAAGAAAAAGAGTTAACACAAAAATGGATATAGAAAACATAAAAAAGAACCAGCCAGAAATGAAGACTATCATAACTGAAATTAAGAATACATTAGAGGGCTGTCCGTTGTGGCTCAGTGGCTGAGAGTCAACCTATGAACCAGGAAGTCACGGTTCAATTCCAGTTCAGGGCACATGTCCCAGTTGCAGGCTTGATCTCCAGTAGGGGGTGTGCAGGAGATAGCGGATCAATGATCCTCTCTCATCATTAATATTTCTATCTCTCCCTCTAATGTTCCTCTCTGAAATCAATCTCTCTATATAAAACCCTAACATGCAAATAGACCGAACAGTGGAACAACCGAATAACCGAACAAACCAGTCGCTATGATGTTTGCTGACCACCAGGGGGCGCGTGAGGAACATGGCGGGCATTGGCCACAGTGGAATGACGGAGCAGGTGAGAGGGGGTGCCAGACCAAGGAAGGGCACCGGTCGCTGTTATTGGGGCAAGCCTCTGGTGGTTACTGAAAATCCTTTGCTTCCGCGCACCAGCCCCACTCGCACCTACTGCTGGCACCCAGCATCGGCCCCGATCACTTGGCACTGTCAGTGGATGCGAGCAATGGCTCCCAGCCCCAATTGCCCCTCAGGGTTTCTCTACCTCCCCCTGCTCCTGAGGGGCGATTGCGCCATCAACAGGTGAGAGTGGGGCTGATGCTGTCAGTGCATGGGAGCAGTAGTGGTTGAGGAGGCGGGGCTGCAGCAGAAAGGGGTTGGGGGCTATGGCGGGAGGGGCCAGGCCGCAGAGGATGGGCCGAGACTCCCCCCTGTGCCCACCACAGCCTCGCTGCCCACAGTTCCTTTCAAGGTGCACAAATTTGTGCACTGGGCCCCTAGGAAAAATATATTTTAAAAAATACATTAGAGGGAATCAACTGTAGATTAGATGAAGCAGAAGATCGAATCAACAATTTGAAAGACAAGGCAGCAAAACATACCCAATCAGAAAGGCAAAAAGAAAAATTAGAATAGTTTAAGCAGCCTCTGGGACATCATCAAGCCTACTAACATTGGCATCATAACGGTACCAAAAGGAGAAGAGAGAACAAGGAATTGAAAAGCTATTTGAAGAAATAATAACTGAAAACTTCCCTAACCTAGCAAATGAAAGAAACATGCTATATATTTCACATACATGTGAAATCTGAAAAACAAAATAAACAAACAAAATAAATATACTCATAGATATACAAAATATTGTTTTTATTTTTTTATTTTTATTGATTTCAGAGAAGAGAGAGGGAGAGATAGAAACATCAGTGATGAGAGAGAATCACTGATTCGTTGCCTCCAGCATACCCCCTACTGTGGATGGAGCCTGCAATCTGGGCATATACTCTGACCAGGAATAGAACCATGACCTCCTGATTCATAGGTCGAGGCTCAACCACTGAACCACACCTGCTGGGCTCTATAGAGAACATTTTCATGGTTGTATGATGAGGTAGTACTTAGGGGGATAAGTCAAAAAGGGAAAGGGATTAAGAAGTACAAATTGGTTTACAAAATATTCATTGGGGTATAAAGTATAGCATAAGAAATATAGTCAATCTTATAATAACTCTGTAGGTACCAGGTGGGTACTAGATTTATAGACGTGATCATTTAGTAAGATATATAAATATCTAACCACTATATTGTACACATAAGACTAATATAATATTGTATGTCAACTATAATTGAAAAATAAATAAATTATTTAAAAAGAAATAAATAAATATAAAAACAGTCACCTCAAAAGGGTGAGGGAAAGGCTGCCAGGGAAGATGCATAAGGGCATTTAATGAGATACTGGAAATGTCCTCATATCTTAATAAAGTTATGATTATGAGTAAATTACTTTGGCAAAACTCATCTAGCCCCAGCCGGTGTGCTCAATGGTTAGAGCATCAGCCTGCACACCCAAAGGGTCTCGGGTTTGATTCCAGGTCAAGGGTGTGTACCTGGGTTACCAGTTTGATTCATGGCTCCAGTCAAGACACATGCAAGAAGCAAACAATTGATGTGTTTCACATCAATGTTTCCCTCTCTTTCTCTCCCTCTTTCTCTTTCTCTTTTCCTCCCTCTTCCTTTCACTCTCTCTAAAAACCAATGGAAAAAAATATCCTTGGGTGAGGATTAAAAAAAAATAATAATAACAACAAAATAAAACCTCATCCAATGAATGATACAATGATAATTTATACTTTTCACTGTATATAAATTTTACCATAAGGAAAAACAAAACATACAGATATTGGAACTTTAATGAAATGGGTACTGAAATGTTTACAGGTGAAGCATACTAATGTCTGTAACTTACTTTGTGATGAATAAAATTAAAATAGATTGGTAGGGGAATGATTAGATGAATATATGTTAAAGCAAATGCTATAAAAATAAATTCAAGAAACTGTACAGTGATTATGTGTGCATTCATTGCATAATTCTTTCTACTTTTCTGTGCAATTGGAAAATTGTATAATAACATGTTGGGGAAAGTTGACACTGGCTTATATCTCTTTCACATCTAAAAAATAATAAAGCATATAAAATATAGATTATTGCAAACCTTTATCTTATAACAGTAGGAAATCGGCCTCTGTGATCCATCTCCAGCATAGTCAACTTTTTATGAAAATGGTTACCGAATTTCCCCAGGGCAAATGGAATGTAGGGAAGTGGGAAGAGGATATAAGAACAAAGAACCGTGGACATGAGCCAGCATCATGGGTGGAAACCCGTGAAGCGCCATGACAGGGGTAGGTGGAGGCAACTAGAAAAAGCCTCAGCCCAATTTTCTTTTTAATTAAATCTTTATTGTTCAGATTATTACAGTTGTTCCTCTTTTTTCCCCCCATAGCTCCCCACCACCCGGTTCCCACACCATCCTCCGCCCTCACCCCCCCACTGTCCTCATCCATACATAGGTGCACAATTTTTGTCCAGTCTCTTCCCGCATCCCCCACACCCCTTTCCCCCCTAAGAATAGTCAGTCCACTCCCTTCCAATGCCCGATTCTATTATAATCACCGGTTTATTCTGTTCATCAGATTATTTATTCACTTGACTTTTAGATTCACTTGTTGACAGATGTGTATTTGTTGTTCATAATTTGTATCTTTACCTTTTTCTTCTTCTTCCTCTTCTTAAAGGATACCTTTCAGCATTTCATATAATCCTGGTTTGGTGGTGATGAACTCCTTTAGCTTTTCCTTATCTGTGAAGCTCTTTATCTGACCTGCAATTCTGAATGATAGTTTTGCTGAATAAAGTAATCTTGGTTGTAGGTTCTTGGTATTCATCACTTTGAATATTTCTTGCCACTCCCTTCTGGCCTGCAAAGTTTCTGTTGAGAAATCAGCTGACAGTCATATGGGTATTCCCTTGTAGGTAACTGAGTTTCTTTCTCTTGCTGCTTTTAAGATTCTCTCTTTGACTTTTGCTCTTGGCATTTTAATGATGATGTGTCTTGGTGTGGTCCTCTTTGGATTCCTTTTGTTTGGGGTTCTCTGCGCTTCCTGGACTTGGAAGTCTATTTCTTTCACCAGGTAGGGGAAGTTTTCTGTCATTACTTCTTCAAATAGGTTTTCAATATCTTGCTCTCTCTCATCTTCTGGCACCCCTATAATTCGGATGTTGGTATGCTTGAAGCTGTCCCAGAGGCTCCTTACACTATCTTCGTATTTTTGGATTCTTTTTTCATTTTGCTTTTCCGGTTGGGTGTTTTTTGCTTCTTCATATTTCAAATCTTTGACTTGATTCTTGCGATCCTCTAGTCTGCTGTTGGAACTCTGCATAATATCCTTTATTTCAGTGTATGCTTAATTTCTAGTTGTTCCTTTATCATAACCTCAAGGGTCTCACTAGATTTCTTGAGGGTCTCACTACATTTATCGGCGGTTTCTAGAAAATTCTTGAAAAACCTTAAAAGTGTGGTTTTGAACTCTATATCCAGGCGTTTGCTTTCCTCCATATCTGTCATTTGTGACCTGTTTCTTTGTCTCCGCATTTTTTTTTTGCTTCCCTCTGTTGGTAGAGTGGCTTTCTGTGCTAGGTGTCCTATAGGGCCCAGTGGCTCGGCTTCCCCAATTACCTGAGGTGGACACTCTTGGTGCACCCCTTTGTGGGCTTTGTGCACAGTCTTGTTGTAGTTAAGCCTTGATTGTTGTAGGTATCACTGGGAGGAA
This sequence comes from Myotis daubentonii, assembly GCF_963259705.1. NCBI lineage: Eukaryota > Metazoa > Chordata > Mammalia > Chiroptera > Vespertilionidae > Myotis > Myotis daubentonii. Next base: position 97,677,407 of record NC_081841.1, on the reverse strand, counting down.
TTGTCCTCCAGGCCAATTGGCTGTGAGAGTCAGCTGTGTCTAAGGTGGGAGAACTTCTGTGCTGAAGACACCCTTCTGGGGCAAGACTTGCTTCAGTGGGGCTTTGGTGCTCAATGAGTCTGCCCCCTGAGTGTGTCCCTTATGGATCTGAGGAGTTGTAATAAGATGGTCCCACTCTGACCACTGGGTGCACTGGCTCTTGGATCTAAGGAGGTGCTAATTTAGCCTCTGCCTGAGGCAACCCAGCAGGAGCTACAGAGAGATCTGCAGATTCCCCTTCCTTGTTTGGGGTTTGGAGGTGCCCAAATGAGGCCCAGCTGTGAAGCAATGCAAGCTGCGGTGGGGCCTTGGGCCTTCTCTTGGAAGTTCTGGGTCTGTCTGGCTCAGCTGCAGTTTGTTAGGTAATTTTCAGATTGCAAAGGGCCAGGGCATTCATATGCAAAAGCCTCTGCTGCAGCTTGGGTCGCAGCTTGGGTGGAGTGGGGTCTCAGGGAATCAACAGGGCAGAGCAAGCAGCTATGGCTGATCCTCAGCCCTGCCCCAAGGGGCCCCATGTCTCAGTGTCCCAGTAATCGCTGCAAGCACCCCCGAGAGAAAGCTGCCCCCGAGTTCCGAGTTCTGCCCGCTGCCAGACAGTCCAGTCTCTCCCTGTATGAGTCTGGGTTCCCAGAGACTCACCCGGAACTGGAGTTCAGAGCAGTCAGGGGCTAGTGACTCCCTCCCGATTCAAAAAGACAGCTGCGTCCTCAGTTGCCAGCCCTTGCCGCGTGCGCCTCCGTACCTCTGCACTTCCGCACCTCCTCTGAGTCTCAGTGTGCTTTTCTCTTTCCTTCTGGTTGTAGAATTTCTAATCAGCCAGCCTTCCTGTGGTTCTAGATGATGTCCATTTTGTCTTTTAGTTGTATTTTTGAATTTGTTGTGGGAGGCAGCAATTTCCGGTGTTTACCTATGCCGCCATCTTGGTTTTCACCCCAATTTTTTTTTAAATGGCCCAATGGGAGACTTTAAGACCTAGGCGACGTATGAGGAAACAGGTGAACCCATAGTATTCAGCAAATAAGGAACTGGAAAAGGGACTGAATAAATAGGCTTTGATAGCTACCCCATGTGTGCCTGTACAACCGGAGGGACACCTGCTCTCGAGAACATATTAAAAGTCTCGTTTTTGCCATACTTCTGTCTCCGAGTCCATTATTTGAATTCGGACGGGCGAGCATTTTTCACATAACTCTAAAATTGATAGAATTAACTGGAGTTTTCCATGCAAACAATTTCATAATCTGCAAACATGGGTAGATTTATTTTTTTCTAATTTCATGCCTTTTACTAATTTTCCTGTTTTTATGCTTCATTGCAATGCATGGGTCCTGTAGAACAACACTGAATGTAAACAGGCATCCTTGCTTGTTCCAAATCTCTGTGGTAAAAGATTAAATATGACAGTGAGATATGACTTTAGCTATAGGTTTTTCCATTGATGGTCTTGTGATGAAAAGTTTATAGATCTCTCTTAGCAACTTTCAAATACAATACGGTATTATTATTAACTACTAGAGGTCCGGTGCATGAATTCATGCACTGGTGGGGTCCCTCAGCCTGGCCTGTGCTCTCTCGCAATCCAGGACCCCTCAGGGGATGTAGTAGTGTGCAAAGTAGCAGGCGGCCGGGGAGGAGCCCAAGCCCAGGCCGGGTGCCGCTCCCACTCATCCCGGCCCCGCTGCAGCTTGGTAACATTGCTGTGGAGGCAGGAGAGGTTCACACCGCCGCAGTTGCTCACCAGCTGTGAGCCCAGCATCTGGCTCACATCTGTCAGCTGAGTGGCGCTCCCACTGTGAGAGCGCACTGACCACCAGGGGTCAGCTTCCGCATTGAGTGTCTGCCCCCTGGTGGTCAGTGCACGTCATAGCAACCGGTCAAACGGTTGACCGGTTGCTTAGGGCTTTATATATATATATACTAGAGGCCCGGTGCACGACGTTCGTGCACTAGCGGGTGTGGGGGTCCCTCAGCCCGACCTGCACCCTCTTCAATCTGGGAGCCCTCTCCAACCCGGGAGTTTCTGTCTGTCTTTGCAATCATGTGCGTGAATTGTCTGAGACTCCAACTCAGTTTGGCTTGTTGCTCACAGAATAGAGGCATTTTTTTTTTCTTTGCTTCATTGGTGGAGATTTCCTGGAAGTTTAGGATATCTTCCCTTTAATTTTTCCTAGACACTCTGATTTTACTTATGTCTCTCACCTTTGCTTTCCCTCCCATCCCCCACCACAACAGTAACTTGCTCCAGGCTCACTTTGCTCTAGTGTCTAGAACAGTGATGGCGAACCTATGACATGCGTGTCAGAGGTGACACGCAAACTCATTTTTTTGGTTGATTTTTCTTTGTTAAATGGCATTTAAATATATAAAATAAATATCAAAAATATAAGTCTTTGTTTTACTATGGTAACAAATATCAAAAAATTTCTATATGTGACACGGCACCAGAGTTAAGTTAGGGTTTTTCAAAATGCTGACACCCTGAGCTCAAAAGGTTCACCATCACTGGTCTAGGAGATCTGTCTGCCACCAGAACTACGATTCCTGGCATTCCTGGCGCTCCCCGCACTCTGGGTTTCTGCTTCAGGTCCTGGGGCTGCCACCAGAACTACTATTCCCAGAATTCCTGGTGCTCCCTGTGCTTTTGGTTTTCCCTTCCTACTCTGTCTCCAACCGATGGCCTCCCACTCTGCCAAGTCCTCCAAGCCGCCAGCTCTCCCTCTCTGCTCTCTGTCTGGCGACTTGGGGAGCCAAGTTCCCCAAGCCGCTCCACTCTCTGCCAGCTCTCCCGCTCTGGTCTCTGCCTGGCGCCTGCATATGCAAATTAACCCATCTTTGTCGGTTAATTTGCATGCTCACGTCTGATTGGCTGGTGAGCGTAGCGATGGTCAATTTACATGTTTCTCTTTTATTATATAGGATAGACTAGAGGCCCGGTGCATGAAATTCGGAGCGGGGGGCCCTCAGCTCGGCCTGCGCCCTCTTGCAGTCTGGGACCCCTTGGGGAATGTCCGCCTCCTGGCTTACGCCCGATACCCTGGTAGTCAAATATCCCTCTCGCAGTCCGGGGCTCTCACAGTCCGGGACCCCTCACTCCTTACCGCCCACCTGCAGCGGAGGCAGAAGAGGCTCCCACCACTAACACTGTGCTCGCCAGCTCAATCCCAGCTTCTGGCTGAACGGGGATCCCCCTGTGGGAGCTCACTGGCCACCAGGGGGCAGCTCCTGCGTTGAGCATCTGGCCCCTGGTGGTCAGTGCACGTCATAGCAACAAATAGTTCCGCGATTTGGTCGAGTTGCATATTAGGGTTTTATTATATAGGACTAGAGGCCCAATGCATGAAATTCGTGCATGGGAGTGTGTGTGTGTGTGTGTGTGTGTGTGTGTGTGTGTGTGTGTGTGTGGCGGGGGGTGAGGGGGGTCCTCAGCCCGGCCTGTGTCCTCTCACAATCCGGGACAGATGTGAGCCAGATGCCAGTCAGGGGCAGCTCCTGCATTGCGCATCTTCCCCGATGGTCAGTGCACATCATAGCAACTGGTCGTCCTGCCAGTCGGTCGATTTGCATATTAGGGTTTTATTATACAGGACAGTCACCAAGCTATATATGAATTCCCCAGGATTATTTAATTATTATTTTTTAATATTTTTATTGATTTCAGAGAGGAAGAAAAAGGGAGAGATAGAAACATCAGTGATGAGAGAGAATCATTGATTGGCTGCTTCCTGCACACCCCCTACTGGGGATTGAGCCCACAACTCAAGCATGTGCCCTTGGCCAGAATTGAACCTGGGACCCCTCAGTCTGCAGGCCAATGCTCTATCCATTTAGCCAAACCAGCTAGGGCAGCTTTTTTTTTTACAGAAGAGCTAAACCATCTTTAAAGCAGTGGTTCTCAACCTTCCTAATGCTGTGACCCTTTAATACTGTTGTGGTGACCCCCAATTTCATTGTTACAAATTGAACATAATTAAAGCATAGTGATTAATCACAAAAACAATATGTAATTATATATGTGTTTTCTGATGGTCTTAGGCGACCCCTGTGAAAGGGTCGTTCGACTGCCAAAGGGGTCGCGACCCACGGGTTGAGAATCGCTTCTTTAAAGCCTAATTTTAATCCTATTAGTTTGACAAAGACATTCAAGACTACCCTAGCCAGTAGGAAGTGATATTGTGTTCTCAATAGCTATTATAATAAAAATTACAGTAACTATTATTCAGCCATAAAAAAAGAATGAAATCTTGCCATTTGCGACAATATGAATGAACCCTGCCAACATTACACTAAATGAAATAAGTGAGACAGAGAATAAAACAAACAACAAAAACCAAGATCATAGATATAAAGAACAAATTGGTGATTGCCAGAGGCACAGGTGGTAGTGGGCAAAAAGGATGAAAGCAGTAAAGGTATGAACTTCCAGTTATAAAATAAATAAGTCATGGGGATATAATAGACAATATAGTTAATCATGCTATACTGCTTATTTGAAAGTTGCTAAGAGTGATATTAAAAGTCTTCATCGTAAGAAAAAAATAGTCTTATGTATGGTGACAGATGTTAACTGGATACTGTGGTGATCATTTTGCAATATATACAAATTGTGAATGATTGTATTTTACACTTGAAACTAATTTAATGTTGTATATCAACTATGCCTCATTAAAAAAATATCAAAAATCATTAAAAATTTTATTATTATTTTTATATAAAATTAGGAACATTATTAAAACCACCACAACCAAATAAGAAATATGACAATCAGGCATCATCGGTGCAGAAAAGACATAGTAATTAATTGATAGATAAATGATGATCTTTCTGATACATTTTTGAGTCCTTAATTACAGTTTGCTCATTCCCAATCACACTGAAGAAAAGCCTAATAGTTGAAAACTTCCAGCCTCATAACCATAGCTCCTAATCAGTTTTTAAGTGCTGAAATAGTTCATATAAACTGATAACCAACTTATGGTTAAATGTGGGATAAAAAATTATGGTACTTATCCCACAGAATTGGAAGACTAAATGCTAAGAACAATGGCTGCCAAATATTTGAGTAGGAAATTTTATTATTTTTATTTTTTAATCTTCACCCAAGGATATGTTTTACTGCTGAGAGAGAAAGAGAGTCAATTGTCTTCCAAAAGTGCCCCAACCGGGGACCTAACATGCAACCTGTTGGTGTCTGGAATGATGGTCCAACCAACTGAGACACCTGGCCAGGTATAGGATATTTTAGTTCAACAAAAAGAGAATATCAATAAAGGGTCAGAAATTATAAAAAGAAACCAAACCAATTCTGGAGCTAAAACACAATAACTGAAATGAAAAATTCACTGAATTCAACAGCAGATTTGAGCAGGCAGAAGATAGAAGCTGCAAATCAAAGTAAGTTGATTGAAATTATCCAGTCTGATGAGCAGAAAGAAAAAAAGAATAAAGAAAAAAATCCACAGAGCTTAAGAGACCTGTGAGATACCAAGTGGATCAACATATACAAAATGGGAGTCCCAAATAAGAGAGAAAAGGAAGAGAATCAATATTTTATAAAATAATGGCCAAGAACTTTCCAAATTTGATAAAAGACATGAATTTACACACCCAGGAAGCTCAATAAAATCCAAGAGATCCACATGAGACATATTGCATTCAAACTGCTGACAGCCAAAGATACAGAGAGAATCTTGAAATCACCAAGAGAAGCAACTCCTTATGACCAAATTATACTGTGTAGGAAGAGGAATGGGAGTAACAACTTAATGGGTACTAGGTGCTCTTTTGATGATGATGGAATGTTCAGGAACTTATTAGATGTGGTGGCCACAAAACAATGCAAATGTACTAAATGCCACTGAATTGTACACTTAAAAAAGGTTGATTTTATGTTAGTAATTTCACTTCAATTTTAAAAAACCTAACTTTATTTGCATCACTTAAACAAAATTTTCTAATCCATATATTCCCATCTTATTTTTCAGGCACGGGTATTTATTTCGATTTAAGTATTTATATATGTGGAACAAAGATAGAAACTTAAAGGATCCAAAATACATGTATTTTGGAAATACATCCCATCCCTTTCACTCCATTTGCCTTTCCAAAAACTACCAATGTTCTTCATTGTTCTGTATTCTTACAGTATGAATATCGATTTGCTTTAAATCTATTTGTTTTGGACTATATACACATTCTCAATCTGAGCCATCCTGTTCTCAAATATTGTCTTTCCTCATATTTTTAATTTTTTTTCATTATAGAGTAAAATTAAATCTAATTCTCACTCTATTTCTCATCTTTTCTCGTATCTTCCACCTTTTTCTGATTTCTTAATATTTACTTTTCTTTTAGCAAACTTCAAGAATTTTTTTCTATGTAATATATATATGTATATGTGTGTATATATATATAGATGTATGTATATACATCTATATAAATAAAGCTTAAGTGACTGTTCAACCGGTACTGACCACCAGGGGGCAGACGCTCAACGCAGGAGTGGAAACATGGAACAGACTGATGAATCTCAGCGGGAAGGGGAGGTGGGGGGAGGAGGGGAAGAAATTAACCAAAGATCTTATATGCATACTAGAGGTGGGTCCCTCGGCCTGGCCTGCGGAGATTGGGCCAGATCTATGCACTGGGCATCCAACATCCCCCAAGGGATCCTGGATTGTGAGAAGGCACAGGCCAGGCTGAGGGACTCCACCAGTGCACAAATCCATGCACCGGGCCTCTAGTATATATATGAAATATTACTGAAAGTATTACATATGTCCCCTTTTTACCCTATTGACACCTTCTAGCCCATCCCCATCCTCCACCCCCCACCCCAGGCCTTTACCACGTTATTACTGTGTCCATGGGTTATGCATATATGCATACAAGTTCTTTGGTTCATCTCTTCCCACCCACCATCCACTCCGGCCTTCCTGCTGAGAAAAAATATAGAACAATTCACAAATTTGCGTGTCATCCTTGCACAGAGGTCATGCTAATCTTCTCTGTATCATTTCACTTTTAGTATATGCGCTGCCAAAGCAAGCACCTTCATATTTATTCTTGTCTATTTCAATCTAGTCTGTTGTTGAACCTAACCATTAAAATTGCGGGGAGCTGGTCCATGCTTGCTGTTTCAAGGGACCTGGCATATATGGCATACTGTTCTTTATATGTTTGCTCACCTTCTTGGCGCTGTGTTTTAACCAAGGTCACCTTTCCTAGAAAGGTTGAATCCCCAGGTAGGGATTTTCCCCTGAAGTTAGGGAGGGAATAAAACCCCTCAACTAAGTGCCAGGCCCGGGGATTAATCACTTTAACTACGAACAATCATGCTTAAGCTACATAATCTTTTCTCCCTGGAATGGAGATAAGAAACGCCCTAACCTTTGTAATAGAGATTGATAGGATTGAATCAATTGGTATAAATACAGTTGTACCAAGACAGAAACACACAGAACTCAGAACAGAGAACTGAGAACACAGGGCTTGGAAGACAGGACCAAGAGAGACAGAGCCTAGGCACAGAACCTACACAGAACGTTCTCTAGAGACAGAAGAACTTCGCTGGCGAGAGCATGCCGGAGGATCCTGGACAGGGACTGGCCTTGGAGCTTGGAGGCAAAGCCTGGCGAGAGAGCATGGCAGGGGATCCTGGACTGAACCTGACTGCGGAGATTGGCAGAAGGGCCTGACTAGAACCTGGTAACTGAACCTGACTGGAGAACCTGGACAGAACCTCTCTGGAGATCCTGAGCAGAACCTCTCTGGAGATCCAGACCAGAACTTGGCTGGAGATCCTGGCTAGGCTACTGATCAACTGAACACTGTCTCCGTGTCATTCCTTCTTCGCCGACTCCGTCTACGCCTTTGGGAACCCCTGGACCTGCTGGGGTTGGACCCCAGCATAAAATTTTAATGATTTATTCTTATTTCTAGTTCTTTGGATTTTTTCTAATTGTATCTGAACTTTTTTTGACAAAGTTGTATTTCTTCATTATGGTTTCTATTCTTTATTATTTTATATGCTTGTATATACTTTATATATTTACATATATCTTTACTGAAATTTTTAAATAATTAAACATTTATTTTATAATCACTTTCAGAGTTGTCTATAGTATCTTCAATTCCTGTGGTGCTATTTTCCAGTTGTATCTGATCATCTTTACTGGCTAGTAATTTAATTATGAAGTCACCTTCACTAGAGACTGTTTTGTCCATATAATCAATGAAGTATGAAAATGTTCTGGGAGTTGTCATTGGACTCTGAAACAATTATGAAGTTTATTCCTAATCTTGGGATTCCTGCACCAAGTGGGTAGTACAAATTTATATTATATATTATGTAGGCTGAGATTTCTGTTTTTCATAGGAACTTTCCTCCCATCCAAAGTCCTGGACAGATGGGCAAAATTCCTTATAATTTTCACTCATTGGGATGCAGAGTTCTCTCTTAAATAGGTAATTCAGTCTTCTGACAGAAGCTAAGTTCCAGTTTACCTTTCTACTGAGTTCTAAAGCTTAGTCCTAGCATGGACATTAAAATTATAGTATCCAATCCTCAAATCCCATAAATGGTATGAAATGCCCATAGAATGCCAGTGTATCAGCTCCTGTTTTGGCCTTGAGTTACTTCTCCTTCGCTTTTTATCTCCTTTTTTTTTTTTTTTAAATCTGAAGCTTGGATGCTTATTGAAAAAGCTTTAATGACATTCTACACTTTAGTTTGTTGGTACGGGGGAGGCCATCCAACAGGGACTTAGCCCACTATGTTACCCAAAGCCCCTTATTACAGTTTTTAAAACAAGTAAACCACTGTAGGGTGTACCTGATAAGTCTATTGACAATCCACGAAGTATACAAAACAGTGAAAAGAGTCTCAAGATGCAGATATACACAAAACTACTATCACACAATTCTCCTTAATTCACTCAACTACTTAACAAGTTACAGGCATAGTGCTAGGGACCACAGTGTAGTAGAAACAGACATAGGTATACCAAGAAGCCTGGATGACTAGGATAAGGGTGTTGCCATAAATATTACAGAGGTTGAGTAGAAAATAGAATTTGCAGTGGGGGGAAATTTTGTTGGCTTTTCAACATGTTAGTCTTAAGCATCCAAGAGCACACTCAAATGACTACATCCAGGAGATACAAGACTTATGCTTCTAAGACAGGGGTGGGCAAACTTTTTGACTCGAGGGCCACAATGGGTTCTTAAACTGGACCGGAGGGTCGGAACAAAAGCATGGATGGAGTGTTTGTGTGAACTAATATAAATTCAAAGTAAACATCATTACATAAAAGGGTACAGTCTTTTTTTTCAATAGTTTTATTCATTTCAAACGGGCCGGATCCGGCCCGCGGGCCGTAGTTTGCTCACGGCTGTTCTAAGATCTTGGATTAATGAGCTCAGCAGTATTAATTAAAGAAAGTAATAAATACTCAATATACACTAGAGAGACAATTTTTTAAAATCCAATTCCTTCACAATAAAAAATTTACACCACATAATTTATACTAATTTCCTCTCTGAGTACAAATAGATACTGAGTACAAAAAAGAGACCTGAGATTCCAGAGGCATACTCCAACTCTTACCTTAAAACTCTTTATAATAGGCAACAGGGAATTTCTGCATTTGACCTATCTGTATTCCTGAAAGGAATAATAGGACTACCTGTTTTGGCTTTTCAATTTCTGATGCTATGGGAAATGAAATTATGTAGTGATAATGTTCAAAATACAGTATGCATTTGATACAATAGTTGCATAGGTGCAACAAAAACTGCCTAATACTGCTTGATAAAATAATGGGTAAAGCTTCTCAGTAAATTTCAACTTCATTTTAACCACTAGAGGGCTCCCTTATCATCACTTGATTTCTGATCCCTTAGCCACTCAAATTTTAGAAACACGAAGTACAATGACTTAAAATAACTGGGTTTATTCTGCAATAACATCTCTTAAAATATATATATGTATACACACACACACACACACACACACACATATATATATATAGTTTTATTGATTTTAGAGAAGAAGGGAGAAGGAAGGAGAGACAGAAGCATCAATGATGAGAGAGAATCACCGATTGGCTGCCTCCTACATACCCCACACTGGGGACTGAGCCCGCAACCTGGGCATGTGCCATGACCTCCTTAGGTCAACGCTCAACCACCAGGCCATGCTGGCTGGGCAATAACATCTCATTTTAATACTTACCAATAAATAATTATTAAATAACTTTATACACCAGAAGACTCTGTGGGCAGAAAAATGTGCTAATGTACTAACAGTTGAAGGGACAGTTCCCTCCTAAGGCAACAAAAGTAGGACTGATAAGGCCTAAAATAAGAAAGCTCAAGTTTTCTCATAGTTCTTGGTCAGCTTTTATATTGATGGACTTACGTTTTAAGTGTTCCAGATGTCATAAGTTCTGTCACCAAAACAATGCACTTCTTTCCTTTTACTGTGGATTCCCAGGAATCATAGAATCGAACAATATTGGGATGCTGAAGACCCTTTAACATTTCAGCCTCTTCTTTAAATCTCTGTCTTTCAGACTTTGTTAACTTTCGATCCTACAATCAAAAACAAAAACAGAATGTAGTTTAAAATAATAAAACACCAAATTACAGTTAAATTTAGATGGTAAACATGTACTAAGTTATAATGATCAACAGTGTTAAAATAGGAACACTATAACAAGTTTACTAATAACTAATACTTTCATCAGTCTATCATATGAGTGTGGAAACAGGCTAAAGCATGTTTAAGAAAACTTTGGATTATAAAGTCATACTTAAGATTATTTTAGTATCAGTATTATTAAATATGCCTCAGATACAGTCTCATTTTGTATGTGAGTTAACTTACTACTTCTAAAATAAGTCATCTATTGCTAGAAATGTGCAATTTAACTACAGGAAACAAGTATGGACTTTAGAGGTAGAAAGGTCTAAATATAAATCCTAGTTCTGTCTTTGCTTTGGTTAGAATTCCCTTTATGAATATATATACCTTCAACTCACAGGACTGTTGTAAGAATTGTCCTGCAAATTTAAACTATCTTTCTTACATTAATATTCTGTCAAAACAAGTAATACATATTTTAACAAAATATTTGAGGTATACAATAAAGTAATGTGTCCATCATACAATTAAATAATTAGATATCACAAATATAATTTAAAGCCCTCTGTGCAATTAGGTTGCCCTTCCCATCACAATTCCTTACCCTTGAATAACCACTACCCTGAATTTGAACATACCATTCCTATATGGGTTTTTAGACTTTATTTTTTTTAAATATATTTTTATTGATTTCAGAGAGGAAGGGAGAGGGAGAGAGAGAACATCAATAATGAGAATCATTGATCGGCTGCCTCCTGCATGCCCTTTACTGGGGACTGAGCCCGAAACCCAGGTATATGCCCTTGACCGGAATTGAACCCATGACCCTTCAGTCCGTAGGTTGACGCTCTATCCACTGAGCCAAACTGGCTAGGGCTGGGTTTTTACACTTTATATGAAATGTTAAAATTTCATAAAATGATGGTATACAGTATGTTTTTGGAAGTTTGCTTCTTTTTCACTCAATATTGAGATAATCTTTGATGGCATATAAGGAGATGACAAGATATCTACCTTATTACTATAACTTGTCTCCATTCATTATCACTGCTTTACAGTTATCCTTTGTCTGACTATACAGGATGGGGCAAAAGTAAGTTTACAGTTGTTAATATGAAAATTAATACAATAATTAATAAATAATAATACAAGAATAAACTGTTTTGTGTACTCACAACTGTAAAACTACTTTTGCCACATCCTGTATTACAATTTATAAAATCTCCTATTAATGAATCTTTAAGTTGTTCCCCATTTTTTGTTACTACTATCTATATATATAAAGAGCCAGGGGCCATCACATCCGAAACAACCGAATGGACGACCGAACAGGCTGAGTGGGACAAAAGGCCGGCGGGGAGCAGTGAGGGGCGACCAAATGACCGAACAGCAGGCTGTGTGGGGTGACCAGGCCGGCAGGGGGGTTAGTGAGGGACGACCAAATGACTAAGCAGCAGGCTGTGTGGGGTGACTAGGCCAGCGGGAGGGGGGGCAGTTGGGGCGACCAGGCCAGCAAGGGGGGCAGTTAGGGGTGACCAGGCTGGCAGAGCGGGGCAGTAGGGGTGACCACACTGGCGGGGGGTTGGGGGGAGGAAGAGAGGAGGGGCAGTTAGGGGCAACCAGGCCAGTGGGGATAGGGCAGCTGGGGGTGACCAGGTTGGGGGGGGGGGCAGTCAGGGCAATCAGGTCAGCAGGCTGAGGTTGTTAGGGGTGATAAGGCTGGCAGGGGGGCCAGTTAGGGGCAATTAGGCAGGCAGGCGAGCAGTTAAGGAGCCAGCGGTCCTGGATTGTGAGAGGGTGCAGGCTGGGCTGAGGGGACCCCCACACCGTGCACAAATTTCATGCACCAGGCCTCTAATACCGTAATAATAGTGTTGTAATGTTAATCTTGGACATACATTTAAGGGTATTAATAGGACACGTGTTCTTTTTTATTTTTTGATTTTAGAGAGAGAGGAAGGAAGAGAAAGAGAAAGAGGGAGAGAAACATTGATTTATTGTTCCACTTATTTATACATTCACTGGTTGACTCTTTTAAATGCTCTGATCAGGGATTGGATCTGCAATCTTAGCATATCAGGATGAAACTCTAACCAACTGAACTACCTGGCCAAGGCAGAACACTCAATTCTTAAACTTAGGGTCCACAAAACCCTTTAAGGAAGATTTGTGAATATGTGTGAAAACAAACAAATATTTTTCATTTACCATGAATTGAAATTTAATATCTCCTTGATTTATTAATGTGTACACCTAATAGTATAATAGTAACTGTGATTTTTGTCACCAACAGACCTAGATTATTTTCATACCACCTAACAGTAGATGCAGATTATCTCAAAATAGCAGTTACACAAATCATTATTTTTAAATTATGATAGCTATTAGACTCTCAGGCTTTATTATGCACTAATAATGTATAATATATCACAAATTTAAAATTTTGGTAACTATTCAATATTAGTTTCCATTATAATCCAATGTATCTATACCAGGGGTGGGCAAACTTTTTGACTCGAGGGCCAGAATGGGTTCTTAAACTGGACCGGAGGGCCAGAACAAAAGCATGGATGGAGTGTTTGTGTGGACTAATATAAATTCAAAGTAAACATCATTACATAAAAGGGTACGGTCTTTTTTTTTTTGTTTTATTCATTTCAAACGGGCCGGATCCGGCCTGCGGGCTGTAGTTTGCCCACGGCTGATCTATACTAATAAAAGGGTAATATGCTAATTAGACCAGGAGACCTTCTGGACGTCCTTCTGGACAAAGCCATGGTGGCGGGGCCGAGGCAGAGGTGGTTAAGGGTGATCAGGCCAAGAGGGGAGGGCAGTTGGGGTGATCAGGCCAAAGGGGGTGGCCAGTTGGGGGCAAGCAGGCTGGCAGAAGGGAGCATTTAGTTTTTAATCACAATGCATTTTCATTCCTTGAAGCTCTATTTGGGTCTTTATCAAATCAATCATTCACTACTTCTTCCAACACCATCTTGATTTTTGTTGTTTTAGTTAGTTTCTAGTCCTTTTCCTGATAATATAACTTACTTTACAGACTCAATTCACTGCCACTTTTATCTGAGTTACTGGGGATCTAATTTTGCTATTGTTTTGGCTGCTGATATTCACTTCTGTTGGTTTTTTTCTTTATGAGGTTATTTCAAATTGTGATGTTTGTTGGAATATCCTCAGTTGTAAGTGTATCCCACAATCTCTAGTCTGTTTTTCATTTCATTTTCCTCTTCAAAGAACAACTTTATTGGATCTCAATTCCAATAACTGCTTGGCCTTGAGATTTCATCTATCCTCAGATAGACAGTAAAACTATGCCCCTTAGTTAACAGATTGGCAACTGTCCGAGAAAAGTCCTAGTGTCAATTCACACTTTTCTTGCTCTGATTTTACATTTCTTCTTAGTTTTCAGACCTTGGAAATTACCCTTACATTGTAACAAACTCAGCTATGCATTGAAGATAATAGGTTTTTGTTGTTCTGTTCATCAAAATTTTCAAAATATCTCATGTTTTACAATAAGAAGTTTTCAGCTTGTTTGCTTTTCCCTTTACTGACAATAGGGTTTCCCAATATGTTTTTTTAAAAAATCTTATTCACCATACATTCTTTTTTACAAAAAAAAAATATTTTTATTGATTTCAGAGAGGAAGGGAGAGGGAGAGAGAGAAACATCAATGATGAGAAAGAATCCTTGATCGGCTGCCTCCTGCATGCCCCCTACTCGGGATCAGTCCCACAACCCGGGTATATGCCCTTGGCCAGAATCAAACCTGGGACCCTTCAGTCCGCAGGCCAACGCTCTATCCCAGCTGTGGGCAAACTACGGCCCACGGGCTGGTTTCGGCCCGTTTGAAATGAATGAAACTAAAAACAAACAAACAAACAAACAAAAAAAACACCGTACCCTTTTAAGTAATGATGTTTACTTTGAATTTATATTAGTTCACACAAACACTCCATCCATGCTTTTGTTCCGGCCCTCCAATCCAGTTTAAGAACTCATTGTGGCCCTCGAGTCAAAAAGTTTGCCCACCCCTGCACCACTGAGTCAAACCGGTCAGGGCTCACTACACATTCTTAAATGTTCCCCATTTAGGGGAAATTTATATAGAAAAAAGAAAAATCTAGATCTATTGTTGATTCTCTTATCTATTACTGATCCTACCAAGAAGACTTATTTTAGCCGTAGCTGGTTTGGCTCAGCGGATAGAGCATCAGCTTGCAGATTGAAGTATGATGAAGAGAAAAGCATTGGGTACTTTGAGAGCAGCATATCATAAAACACTCAATTCTTTGTTCACAAGTATGTATTAACTAGAGTTAGCCATGTAAGGAAAGAACCACTATCAGCAGGCTAATCCAAGGATTAAGTGAGATCCTGGGTATGAAAGTATCCATAGTTCTTGTCATATAATATTTGAAATGCTTAAGACCTTTTGCTAAAGGTAAACCTGGGAATATAGGATGCAGATTGGAAGAGTGAAAACTCAAAACATTAGTAACTGTGAGCTAGAAAATTTAAATTTAGCTATTTAAATGTGTGTTTTCACTCATAGTTTAGAACTAACTGCTGGAAAAAATATCAGACCACTGTAGCTGAATCTCTGAATATATATTATACAGAATAAGATAGAGTATGGTTCTTAATGGAGCAGCTTAAATAAATTATGTAAATACACATATCCACTGTTGTACAAACAAAATTTTAAGTCTGAGTAATATTCTGTTTAGGGCCTTTACACAATCCCTTATATATAGTTTAAAAGATCTACAAACCTTCAATTGTAAATGTTTTCTCTCAACTGGTATATGTAACCTTAGACAGAAACAGTCACTAGATGTGAACTAACACTGTAGCATAAACCACTCTATAGTTACTTAAATTTTAATTATAATTTAAAATATACTAAAAGATATCTACAATTCCAAATTTTTAACAATGTTCTAAAGTGCACAAGCCTTGTAAATTCTCTGATGAAAACTTACTTGAAGTAATTTATTTATGTCTTTCTCTATTACCACTATCCTATTTCAAGCCATCATTATCTCTTCTAGATTCCTGCAATAACCTACTAAGTCGTTTCCAAAAATCTAATCTTTCCCTGTACAGCATATTTTCCACTTTGTCCATATACAGCCAGAATATTTTATATCATTTTAATCAATTCTAAGGTATGCCAACTAATTCTTAGAAATACAACTTTTCCTATTTTTAACTTCTCTAAAATTAGAATGTCATACTATTAGAGGAATTTTAGATTCAATGAAATCATGTATACCATAACTCTGTTTAAAACTCTTTAATAAATAGCTTTCTACAGCCTTTAGGATAAAGGTGAAAATCACTGTGACCTATGTGGTCCCACATTATATGGTTTTGCCCACTCTTCTAGCCTAATCTAGTCGCTCTGATCTTTTCCATTCTCAAACATGCCACACTTCTTTCAACTCATGCCCTTTAAACATACTGTTCCTTCAATCTGGGATGCCCCTCTGTCCATCTTTAGTTGCCTAGTTAATGCCCAGTCATCATTCAGGGATCAATTCATTTCTTCAGGAACACCTTCCGTGACTGCCCCTCAATGTAGATTAAGTCATCCCCCCTCCACACTAATATATGTTTTTATAAACAATGCATATACCTCTTTTATAGCATTTAATCCTATATAATAAGAGCCTAATATGATAAGTGTCTGGTCAACCAGTTGGCCGTTCAACCAATCAGAGTAATATGCTAATGATATGCTAAGGATGTTCAACCACTCACTATGACATGCACTGACCACCAGGGGAAAGATAGTTGACCACTTGACCAGTCGCTATGATGTGCACTGATCATCAGGGGGCAGACGCTCTGACCAGTAGGTTAGCTTGCTGCTGGGGTCCAACTGATCAGGACTGAGCGAGACAGGCGGGACACACCCTGGAGCCCCCCCGTGGTTCCTTCCCAGCTGGCCAACCTCCCGTATCCCTCCCCAGCCCCAATGATGCACCAGTGGGGTCCCTTTGGTCTGGCCTGCACCCTCTTGCAATCTGGGACCCCTCGGGGGGATGTCGGAGAGCCGGTTTCGGGTTGATCCCACAGGCCAGGCTGAGGAACCCCACTGGTGCATGAATTCATGCACCGGGTCTCTAGTCACAAAAAATATTATATTGAAACTTATTCTAAAAGCAGTGATGAATGCTTTTCAGTGTTCCGTCTTTAGCATCTTAGTATAAGGACCTGTTCAATAACCATGTGTTGAATGAATCTATGAATGTGTTTTCCAAATAAAAAAGAGTTTGTGTATGTATTTAACAAGCAGTTA